>NW_020173200.1:2095036-2152518 GCF_003031525.2 Neophocaena asiaeorientalis asiaeorientalis | reverse complement strand
CTCCCCGGCCCCGCCCGCGGCTGCTGCCTTCCGGCTGCGCGGACTCTGCCCCACGCGCGCTCCCGGCCGGCCATGGCTCCGCTGCGCTTCTCGGCCAACGTGTCGTGGCTGTTCCCCGAGCTCCCCAGCCTCCCCGCGCGGCTGCGGGCCGCGGGAAGTTCAGGTTTCGAGGCGGCCGAGGTCGGCTGGCCGTACGGGGAGCCGCCGGAGGCGCTGGCGCGCACGGCGCAGGAAGTGGGGCTACAGCTCGTGCTGATCAACACGCCCCCGGGTGCGCCGTGGGGGCCCGGGCCTGGGCGGGGCGAGCCGGGAGAGCGAGCCGGGAACTGAGGTCCATTCTCTCCGCAGGAGACCGAGAGAAAGGGGAGATGGGGCTGGGGGCCGTTCCCGGGAGGCAGGCGGCCTTCCGAGATGGGCTGGAGCAGGCTGTGGTGTACGCCAAGGCTCTGGGCTGTCCCAGGTATCCTCCTCTCTCCAATCCCCCGCCCCCATGACCCGCGAGAGAACAGGCCGCCGGGGCTTGAGAGGCTCAGAGGTCCGAGCGCACTGGCCTTTCTTCGCCCCTTCCGTCCGGGTCCCTTGTAAATTGCCTCCTGTATTTCATCTGTTGTGTGTCACTCTCAGTTTGCAACTCTTTCTTGCTCAACTCATGCAGGGATCCCATGCTGGGAGCTTAGTCTGATCTGGGAGATAGATAGCACAGTAAACAAACGGAGTGATCCATTTGAGGACAGGTCAGTTCAAGGAGGCTGTGGGAGCAGGTAGGCAGTAACTCTGTCTGGGATCAGAGAAAGCTTCTTACAGGTAGTAAGTAGTGGGTCTCTAGTGGGCACTTGCTTGAGGTAAGGAGCATTCCCGTCAAGGATGCAGGGGCCAAAGGCAAGAGGGGCTTGGTGTGTTCTGCAGAGTTTACGAGGCTGGAAAAGTAACCTGTCTGCTTTGGAGGTGGCTGAAAAGGATCAGGTGGTGAAGTGAGGGGGACTCAAAGTGGGACTGATCTCATAAATGTCAAATCCTGCACAGAGCAACCAGGCTGAGAAGGAACTGGCAACAAGGGGTTATTAAGGGGGTGGAGGAGTGTGTGTGCAGAAAACAGATGGGAAGCTAAGAAACGGATGCAAGGAGGAGTGACAAGCAGCGTGGAATTCCTGAGAAGGGTAAGGGTCAAAGTAATTTTTTAAAGGTGAGAATCATGTTTGTAGGCATGAGGAGAAGGGGCACGGAAAAGGAGAATTTGGAAGTACAGGAGGGGCTAAGTGAGAGACCTGGGGAGATGGGAAGCCGGCATGATCGGAGAGCAGCTGGAAGAGGTGCACCCAGGGAGCGACGGAGTGAAGGCTCGCGCTTCGAGGATGGACTCCACAGCCCCCTCCAGGCCCATTTTCCCCACAGGATTCACCTGATGGCTGGCCGAGTGCCCCAGGGGGCTGATCGAGCAGCAGTCAGGGATGAAATGGATACAGTTTTTCTGGAGAACCTGAGGCACGCAGCTGGGGTCCTGGCTCAGGTGAGACGGTGAAAACACATACAGACACACATGCTTCATGAATGTGTGTGTGTGTGGAGGGGATGCACAGTGGGGAGAGCAGTGAGGCACAGAGGCTGGGCCCCGGTCCAGGCCGGAGGGATTGGTGATGGGCTTGATCGGTGATTGAGCGGGTACAAACCTTAGGGAGAGCTCTACTCACGGATCCTGCCTGGTGCTAGGAGAACCTTGTGGGGCTGCTGGAGCCCATCAACACCCGCATCACGGACCCCCGGTACTTCCTGGATACGCCCCAGCAGGGTAGGACCCCAGCCCTGTGTCTCCTCCTGTCCCTTGATTCTTGGCGCCCTCCTTGAGTCTCATGGCCCCCTCCCCGGTTTCTCTCCCAGCGGCAGCCATCTTAGAGAAAGTTGGAAGACCCAACCTCCAGTTACAGATGGTAAGTGGGAGAGAGGGAGTGCTTCTCAGAGGGCCCGTGCGCCTGTGTTCTCCAAATCCAGGCAGAATGGTGTGGTCTGCAGGGTCTGTGACTCGGAATCTCTGCCCCAGGACATATTCCACTGGCAGATCATGGACGGGAACCTGACAGGGAACATCCGGAAGTTCCTGCCCCTCGTTGGTGAGGGCCCCTTTCTTGGCTCCTTCCTAGTCTGCCATGCTGCTTCCTCTGTCCTCCCACTCTTTCTACCCCCCCCACATCTGCCCACATCTGCTCCCAGGGCACGTGCAGGTGGCACAGGTCCCAGGCCGAGGGGAACCCGGCAGCCCTGGAGAGCTGAACTTCCCCTATCTGTTCCAACTGCTGGAAGATGAAGGCTACAAAGGCTTTGTGGGCTGCGAGTACCAACCTCGAGGTGAGGGTGGGCTGAGCTCCAGGCCTGGCCCTGGGGAGGGGGCTCTGGAGGGACAGGTGTCGGGCAGGGGCTGTTTTCCTCCTCGTGGGTTGAGATGCCTCGGGTCCCTCTCCCCCCAGGAGACACGGTAGAGGGCTTGAGTTGGCTACGTTCGTACTGGGATAAGCGGGGCCGCCCACAGTCTGGCCAGTGAGGTCCTGCGCTCTAGCCACACGCCTCTGGGATGGTGAGCTGCACATCCCGAGTCTCCTCTGAATTAAAGACAATCTGCTGAAGGTTTCCACGTGTGTGTTATTGGAGGGGGAGGGGGAGGGACACACAGTGCCTAACTTTTCAGTTTCTTTGGGTCACTTCCTTCCTGCAGAGAAGGGACATACAGCTCATGTTCAAGTCCTCCAGTCTGTGCCAGTGTTGCTGTGGAGATGGGAGAGCTTTCGAGCTCACCACCTCACGTACAGATGAGAAACCAAGGGTCCGAGAGCAAAGGGACTCACCCGTGGTCACAGATGCTTCAAAGGCAGAGCTGGGATTGGAACCCAGGTGTCTTAGTGGCAATTGTCCAACAATGATGTCCCCGTGGGAAGTGAAGACCACAGGGCTCAAGATGGGGGTGGGGAAGGCGGGTGGCTGACCGCAAGCCAAGACTCGGAGGCAGGATTCAGGCAGAGGAACTCTAATGGGTCTATGTGCCACCTGATGTGAAGAATTCCCGGACTCCACCAAGTGAGAAGGGAGGAGGAGTCTCCTTCTGGAAGGGCCCAGGGACCTGAGATGGCATGGGCACCTCAGGGAGGTGACCGGACCTTCTGGATCCCTGGGCTGGTCAGTGGCAGTGAGTGTTTAGGGAGGGCAGCTCCTGCTACCAGGTCCCCAAGACACATTCACACAACGACTGGCATCCCTCAGTGTCCAGTCTTGCCCGGGTGCCCAGAGGGCTGGTCAGTCCTGCTGCAAGTGGGCAATCCTACAGAGCCATAATTCGAGGACATTCAGTGGTCCATCCCTCAGAGGAGACGGGTCCAGAGGGTGAAGCAGGCTGTGTTGATGACGGACTCCAGGTGGTGGTAAGTAGAGACCAGCTGGGCAGGGGGGCTCTCGCTGTCCTGGGGCTGTACCGGGAAGGGCTCTCGGAAAACCACTGTCAGAGACTGTGGGGAACACGGGGCGGGGGTGGTGAGAGGAGGGCAGGCTGAGCCCAGGGAGCAGGGCTCCCCAACCTCAGCAGGCTCTGGGATGGAGCATTAGGCTGACACAAAGCCCCTCACCGCCCCCTCCCATTCTCACCGTCTTTCCCAAGTGGGAATCCAGAAACACGAGCACGAAACAGTCAGTGAACTTCTGATTCAACACAACCTGCAGCAAAAGACAGAATGAGATGCGGAGTGAGGCACACACCCTCCCGGAGGGCGTCCTGAGAGTGGGGCCCGGTCCCATCACCACACCTGACCCCACCTACACTGCACGGCCGCCCAGGACCTCCTCCAAGCCCAACCTCGGTCCTCGTCCTCACTGGCCCCCGGTTAGCCTGTCCAGCCTCACCAGGATGAGCGAGTGGTACTTGACTGGAAGGCCCTGCGTAAGCTCACACACTGAAGCCCAGAAGCAAAGGAGGGTTCTCTCCCCTTGACGCGAGCCCTCCTTTCCTCCTGGGTTTCGTGTCTCTGGCCTCCCTGATGCCTGTCCCTGGTGCTCAGCTTTGTGATCTCTCCCTGGGCAGTTTCTTCTATGCCCAGCTTCAGTCACCACCTGTTTGTATTTAAGTGCTGCCTACATCTCTCTCCTGAGCGCCAATCCCCGATGCCCATATACCTTCTAGACTGTGGTCCTCGAAGGTCCTCCTGGGCCTCAGATTCAATTCTTCACCCTTCCCCCAAACCCACTCCTGCTTCGGCGTTCCCGCCACCCACAGAAGCATCCCCATCTGCTCACACCCACCTGCACCACCGCAGCCTTACCCTAACTAACCTCGGCTTCTCTGGGTGTTGCTTTGTCACACCTTGAAACTTGTCTTCCCCACAAGCACTATGTCGCAGGACCCCTTACCACAGACCAAGCACCTTTTCTTTTGAAATCTTCTCTTGAATGTCTCCTCTCCTGATCGCTGCTCTCGTTGGGGCCATCCTTTAGGCTCTCAATCCCCAGGCTTGTGCCCACTGCCATAGCTCTCCTCTCTACCTGTCCTTCCCAGCAACCTGTCAACCTCTACTGTGCGTACCAATCACCTGCGGATCTGGCTGAAAGGCAGGTTCTGAGCCAGCAGGTCTGGGGTGGGGTCTGAGAGTCTGCACTTCGGTCAGCTCCCAGGTGGTGCTGACGCTGCTGGTGTGAGGACCACACTTTGGTAAAAAGGCCTGAAAGCCCAGGAGGTCCTTTCTGGGACTGGAACCTCCAAGAGCAACCACTCACAAGGTTGGCTTGGCCCTCAGGATCGCTAGCCAAAGTTTGTGCTTTTTGTGAGCCCTGAGGGCACAGCTCTAGGTTATTCTCAGTGAATCACATGCTGTGGCTTGGTGCTTGAAAGGTTTTACATCCATCTACCGGTGTGGTCACTCCATCTCAGCCTCCCTGTTTAGTCAGACTGGGGTTCTTTGAGGGGGACCCTATCATCTCTCTGATGAGGATTTCTGCTGTGTCTCCCCTTTCAGAGGAAGGTCAAAGAGACTTACCAGGTACTGAGTTCCCAAGTCTGGGCTCTGGAAATGGCGACAGCTCTGGGGAAAGCGGCTTAGGAGAACCTTGATCAGGCTCTGGTACCAGGAGACCGTCATAGACAGGAAGCAGTCCTAGGGGAAGGTCCACAGGCATGGATCTGCTGTTCCAGAACCACCTCTGAGACCCTTGCAACCTCTACCGGGGCTGCCAGTGGAATTCCTAGCTTCCGTCCCAGCCCCTTCTGGAACCCACAGCTGCTTACCAGCTGGGGGTCAATGTCCCCAATGGATTTGGCATGGACTGCTTCTAGGAGCTCCTCCAGCTCGGCCAGGGCCAGGCGCCCCCCTAGTCGCAGCCGATCAGGTCCTGGTGGTTCCAGCAAGAAGAGGCGCTTCCAAAGGGTGTCCCGACGGCAGTGCCCTCCAGCCAGCCGTACCAGCTGAGCCAGCCGTGCCCGTGCCACACCCACCTCTGCAGCCAGTGGGGGGAAGAGGGGAGCCGGTCCAGGGGCCAGACCATCCCCTGAGGCCTCCCCAGGGCTACCGGCTGAGCTCCCAGGAGCCTCTGGCTCAGGGGGCAGTCTGGGCGGCTTCCGGAACCGGCGCAGGTCAGCAGTGAGTCTGGGGAAGAGCTCTCGTTGGCTGGTGAGCACCACGAAGAACTGCAGCCTAGGGTGGGGAGGGGCAGGAGTGTGACGGTCACAGCAGGAGAGACACAGGGCAACAGCAGGGAGCGGCTGGGCAACGGGCAAGTTCAAGGCAGGGGATCTGCTGACCGCAGAACGTGCCGCTCGGCCTCTCCTTGCTCCTCAAAGGGTGCGGCACAGTGACAAACAAGCAGAGACACGTCGAAGTCGTCCTGGTGACGAAGTCCCTCAGAGTCCAGGTAGGAGCCAGAGCTGTGTGGTGGGGGTTGGGGAGACGTCAAGCCTGAGGTTCTGATGAAGCCAACCCCACCCCTTCTGTCCAAGGAAACGCGGGTCCCCCACTGCAAGGATGGCCCCGACTCCGGCTCCAGGCATCCCCTCTCGCCTTACCTGTGCCACGCCGACACCAGGGCGTACTCGTTATGTTCCGGGCCTCCTGGCCGGGCCATCCGCAGTGGCTTCATGTGGTAGGAGCTGGCATGGTCGGCCACGTAGTTGTACAGCTGGTGGGCAGCAATGAGCGGAGTTGGGAGCTCCAGGGTCCCTGAGGGGCGAGTTACAGGAGACACTGAGCCTGGGACAGACACAGTGATCTGGTGGGGCCGGAGGATGGGAATCCCTGAGGCTCTGATGGGCAAGCAGGCCGATTCTTTCTGGGGAGCTCCTGAGGGACATGGAGATGGGACAGAAGTGGCTCAGGACACACAGGGGGCAGGGTACACAGGACACAGGATCTAAACTTTGCTTGCTACGAAAATTAAACCAAACTTGCTATGAAAACAGACTGAGAAGAACTTAAGACAGAGACATGGGGACAGGGTCCAGGTGACATGAGGCCACTTGACCATATAGGACAGGAGAGGCAGAGACAAGGACAGGTCCCCGGAAGTGGTCCCCCTGGCCCTGGCTTGAGACACCTGGCGGCCTGTTCCTTTCCGGGTTCACTGGCTTGCCCCTGGGCACCGACCTTGGTAAATGTGATTGCGGCCAAAGTGGGGCCCATCAGGGTGGTGGGCCAGGAAGTGTCGCAGGAAGGTGGTGAGGTGGTAGCCGTGCCGCAGCACCAGGTGGGCGCCCAGCACGTGCTGGCGCACGAGGCGCAGGTGGAAGTCGTAGCTGAACGAGTGCACGTGCATCAGGTCCCGCACCTTGTCACACTCCTCCGTGAACAGCATGGACAGCTGGGGAGCGGGGAGGGAGGACCTGGTCAGAAAACGGTGGCAGGCTGCCCGCCCGTCTCACTTCCCTCCTTGCCTGGAAAACGGCAGCTCAAGATTCACCCCGTCGCCATGGGCCCCTCTGCCAGAAACGCTTCTGTGAGAAGCCCTCCTCATTACATTATACAGTGTTGTAACTCTGTTTACATGAACTGACCATTTTGAGACATGAACCTTTTTTACTCTGTATCCCAGTCTCCACTCAAGTCTGGCACAGATTCACTCATGTAACAAATACTTGAGTGCCTCCCACGTGCCTACCTGGTACTGTTCTAGTTGCTGGGGATACAAACCCCTACCCTCAAGGAGCTTACAGTCTAGTAGTGGGGAGATAAGACAATAAACATTAGGCAGAATAAATAGCACATTAGTAGATGGTTATGGAAAATCAAGCAGTAAATAAAGCAGGTGTGGTTTTAAACAGGGTGGTCAGGGTAGGCCAGGTGTGTAATTACTCACTATTAGAAAGGCTTTCCTGGTCGCTTCCCATCCCTCCAGCTTTATCTTCTCATCAAATTACTTGCTCTTGCGACGTATACTACATATTTTCTCTACACTCTTGTACCTGCTGTTCTGTTTGCCTGAATGCTGCTCCCCCTGGTCCCCAAAGCTGGCTAACTCCCACTCATTTGTAAAGCTTCATCTGGGACATCCTGCCAAGGCTAGTCCAGGGCTGGCCTCCTCTAATTCATCTGTGAATGAATGAATGAACGAACGAACCATTGATGGAGGAAGAAAGGAGGGCAGAGACACAGAGCTGGTGCTTCTCTTGGTGTACATCAGCGTTACTGAGAGTGTGTTAACAGTTGGATAGGTGATGCTAGAATGGCAGAATCTACCTGACCGTGCCCTTGGGGGCACAGGGCATAAAAATTAACAGGAAAGGAAATCAGTGACTGTAGAAGCAGCAGTTGCCTAGGAGTCAGAGTAGCTGCGTGACCTTGGGTAACTTACAACCTCTCTGCTTCAGTTTCCTCATCTACCATGGAGATAAAGGAAAGGTCCTCATAAATTTAGAGCTGCGTGATAAACTGCAGTAACCAAGGATAAGCCTCAGAGTCAGAGACCCAGCTTGCAACCCTAGTACTGCCAGCAACTAGCTGTGTGCCCTGGGGCACATCACTTAACCTCCGTGAACCTCAGTTTCCTTATCTGTACAGTAGGAGTAAAATTCTCCTCTTCCCTTAGCATGTATACTAAGCAGTTAATAAATAAGTAATAGCTATAATAAAGCAACTTAGAAATCTAAGTAAGGTTAGAGATTAGATATGTAGGTGCAGAGAGAGCCAAGCTGGATGGAGATCAGGGGGCAGGGCAGCCAGGACTTCAAGAAGCTCAAGAGAATAATGGGGTGGGTCCTTCCCGCCAATACTACAGCAAAGTGTGAAAGAGTACCTGCCTGTCCAATCTCCCTTCTGTGCCCTGGGCCAGGTAGGTTCCTGCACTAAAATCACCAAGCTTTCCTGGATCTCACTATCCTGTGATGACTAGACCAGGCATCCACACCTGTGGGCTGGATCTGAGCTGTCCAGATACGGGAAGAGTGTGTGCCATCTGTACTGGAGGGCGACGGACTGCACCCAGTCAGACCCTGATCTCTCAGAAACTCAACTCGAGGCACAAGGAAGGCAGAAGCCAAACAACGAAGGGGCTGAACTCACTCAAGGCTGGAGGGCTTCGGGTCTCCGACCACACTCAGTCGCGACTCATTCTTTCTGAGCCCTCTTGAGTGCTCAGAACCTCATGGGGTGCAGAAGCCCTGCCTTCAGGCAGTCAGACAGGGACAGAAATAACAACTGAGTGTGGGGGGCTGTGCTGTGTGAGTGGGGACTCTAGTCCACATTCTAAGTGTTAGTGACTATATGGACAGTGCCAGGTTGTCCCCAGCCCTAGACGAGGCCAGGACTGCCCATGGCACCGACCCACACATGTGTCAGATTACCCGCTCTGCTCAAATGTCCTCACTGTCTACCCATGTATGGTCAGTGCCAGAATGACCACAGGGCCAGACCAGCCACTGTGCTGTACTGCCTTCTGCCCCCAGTGCCATGGCTGAATACAGGTCTAGACTACCACAGAGTAAGACTGGTGCCTGAGGAAGGCAGAGCACTGGAATGGCCCAGACGCCTGCACCAGGTGGTCACTGGGGCTGCACTGACTACGCCTGAGACCTCACGGCCCTCCGTCCCCACCACATACCTGGGAGTTGACAGCTTGCCCCATGGGGATTCGGGAACATTCCAGGGCAAACTGTTTGACACAGAAGTAACAGCCCTGGAGAGAGGACGAAGATGAGGTCAGGAGGGCGAGACAGGTGGGCCTGGCTCTCCCCATGTAGAGCTCCTTCTGCTCACCTGGAAGGCCAGCTCCATGAGGATGATGCCCCCGGGCAGTGCCCGCTGCAGGTGGTACGTGGTGACGGGACAGCCAGTGCTCTGCAGAAAGGAAAAAGACGGGTTCAGGGGCAAGGGCAGGGGGCTCACCAGCCTCGGACCATCGGGGAAAAAGTCCCCTGGGTCAGTGACTTTAATGGTGTCAGGCTGGGATCAATGACCTCAGTCATCACCCAGAGCCCCCCGCTTTAGGCCTTGGGCAAATAATTCAGGCTCAGTGATGCTGGTGTCTGAGGCATCACTGATTTCACTCTTGGGGAAGGAACACGACGACTTGTTACCTTGGGGCTCCCTTCAGTTTTGGCTTTCGGGCAGGAGAAGGAGCCCCGACCTTCTGTTCCAAGGATAGCCATGGCCCGCAGCCGGCTGGTGCTGCAGAAAAGGAAGAGAGGGACAAGGGGGTGAGGCAGGCCAGTGGGGTGAAGGGTCACGGCTATCAGACCCAGAACCCATTTCACGTGGAATCGTTCTGCAGGAGAGGAGACAGGCCCAGAGAAGGGAAGAACCTGCCTGGGGTTCCACGGTGGGTAAGTGGCAAGGCTAGGCCAGGAGTCCAGGGCTCGATTGTGGGGCGGGGCTCTCTCCACAGCAGCTGCTGCTCTAAGGGGGAGGCGGAGACCAGGCCTCTCTCTTCCAGTGAGAGGGTGAGGGTAGAGCTGCAGAGGCTGCTGTGATTGGGGGGAGACACTTATGAGCGGATGGAGATACCTGCTTACTGTGGACAGCAAGGGAGGGGAGAGTGTGATGTCTGCCTAAGATTTCATGGGGAAAGTGCAAGCAGATGCTTGATGCCCTGGTTAGGGACGTTCCCCTGGGAGGGAAAAGGGGTTCTCTTTTGACCCGGGAAGGGCATTTTCAGTGTTCCACAGGCCTGCTGTTCTTCATTTCTCAACTCAGAGGCAAAGGGAAAAGAGAAATACTGTGAATGAGGACAAAGTAGAAAGGGCCAGTGGGATGCACTCATACTCAGGAGCTATAAACCACTGGAACTCCTGCTGGGGGTTCAAAGCCTCTGGCAAGAAATGTCCCACTTAATCCTCAAGGAAATAGGGACCAGACCTAACTAGTGATTGGTAATGGTTAGAGACTGGAGAGGAAGGAAGGCCTGACTTTAAATTCTCCTCTAGAAACATATTTTTAATCCTAGTATCTTTGGTTTTAAAAGGGAATTCTGATTTCTGGGAAGAACATAACTGAATGGGAAGGATGCGAACTCCAGAGAAATCCCTACAGCTGGGAACTGGCTGTGGGGGGCAATGAGCAGAGAGCTCCTCCTGGGGTCTGTCAGTGAGAAATGAGAGGGGTGCTGAATGAAATGTCCCAGAGGCGCAGGCCTGTCCTCTCTTCCTAAGGCCTGGAAATGAGAGGGAGGCCTGGGAGGTAGAGAGCTGGTTACAAAAATGCTTAGGAGTTGGAATTGGCTTTCTGGGCCAAGAGGGCGTCTTGAGTAAGGAAGTACAACTTATATTTACTAGTCTGAAAAAGTATCAAACTGAAAGCAGAGAGGAGGGAGAAAACAAACTCACACATCTGGATACACGAAAGCAACAGCATAACACGAACAGACATTTTCCCATGCAGCCACTGGGAAGGAGCTGGGAACATAGAATCTGGAGGCTCAGACGCTGAGAGGGGCATAGGGCACGGGCCATAGAAATGGGAATTTGAGACTTGACACAGGATGGGAAAGGTGGTTGCAGAGTTTTCACTGCGTTCTGGGGAGATGGAAGGTGTTGCCAGAGGAGCTGTCTACTACCTCCCATGACTCAGACCTCTCACTACTGGCCAGTGAGTGAACATGACCAAGAACAGGCCAGAGGACAGTGATGCGAGTAGGCCCATTGCTGAGTCCTTGGTGAGAAAAAAACAAAACAAAAAACAAAAAAAAACATGGTGAGAAAAGAACTTCCTGGGCCAGGAACTATGTAAATCTCTGGAGAGGTCAGGAGGTCATCAGGACAACAATCATTAAGACCCAGGTCCAAGAGCTTGTACAGGACTGGTGTGTGTGGATGGACACCAGCGTGAAAGCACAGAAGACACACGTGGGCAAGCAGCTCTGTGAAAATGTACCCAGTTTGTGTACGAACGTGGCCATGAGTTCCACGAGATGTGTGAGGCTTACGGAATGTGCTTGAGGGCTGCAGGTAGGTGTCCCAGATCCTCACGTGTGTGTGCGGGCCTGATGAGATGGATGTACGCAAGGCCCAAATTACCCAAATAGGACCCAAGAGGAAGGGTGTGTGGGGCAACACCTGCTGAGGAGGAGGAGAGGAGGGTGGGGAGACGAGACGCGCTCACCTGCGGGCGGGCGAGGGAGGCCGCAGCGGCACCAGCACAAAGCCCATGCTCTGCAGATACTGCACGTACTGCTGCAGGAAAGCCAAGCTCAGCTCCTTCAGCCAAGGCTCCTCCCGGGCGCCCGGTGGAGGCCCATCCGAGGAGTCGCAGCTGGCGGAGGCCTCTCGGCTCCCAGACCCTGACTCAGGGCGGTGGCGCCGCTGTGGGAGTGGAGGTTAAGAAAGGCTCTACCCACCGTCAACCACCCTAGCAGGGGTGGAGGAATGGAGGTCCCCGCTGGGTAAAGGGAGGTCCCACAGGAGAAATCCAGAGTCTGGAGCCTCACCTGCCCCTCCGGGGGCCCAGAGGTCTCTGGGGGCCCATGCAGCCAGGCTGCGGGGTCGAAGAGCAGGGCCGTCGCACAGTAATGCACCAGGCGGGATGACTGTTTCAGGGTCTCCAGCTCCCCGGCCTGGGGAAATGGGCAGTGAGCACCGGGGCGGTGGCCAGGGCAGGGTCATGGGACGCTCCCAGAGGACGCAGGTTGGCCACTCACACTGATGGGCATGCTGGCTGGGGCGGAGCGCTGCTGCCACGTTACAAACAGGTTCTCCATCTTCATCTGGCGCTCCAGTTCTGGGGGTTGGAGGCATTAGTAGCGGCCCCCAGGAATGGCCACCCCTGGCCCTGCCAGACTCCACAGACTGCCCTGCCCGCTTCCTGGCTCAGCGCCCTCACCTCTGCGCTCTGCCATCTTGATCTCCAGGAACTGTTGTCCATGGTAGGTGACAGGATCGGGTGGTCTGGGCACAGGGCCGAGGGAGGAGCTGGGGCGGGCGGCCGTGATATCCCTTAGGGCCTCATCGAAGGGGAATGTGTCCAGGGAAAGGGGGCCCCCACCCCGAGAGGACCCACTCAGCCGTCCCTGCTCGCGGCTCAGAGGGGGGCTTGCACTCCGGATGAGGGTCTCTGCTTCCATGGTCGGCAGCAGGAATGGGTTTGGCTCCTAAGAGAGACGGAGCCTCACAATGGGTCCATGGGCTTTGCCCTCAGACCTCCTCTCCCACCGCCCCCGTGGCCTCCTCTCTCAGACTCTCCCTCCCCACTGCCCCTGCCCTCAGCCTGTCCCCTCCCTCTCCTGTTCCCGAACTGCTACTTCCTTTAGCTGACCACTCAGGAGAGGAGGGAACCTGAGCAGCAGGCACCTTTTCGTCGCGCACTGGGAAGTCCAATTGGCCGTAGTGGTGGAAGAGCCCAAGCTTCTGGCTGAGGAGGCAGAAGATGAGATGGGCGCGTGCGTTCTGCCACTGCACGAGACGAACCAGTGCTCGGCCCAGGGCCGCCCCCAAGTCTGGGGCCCAGTTGTAGGTCAGCAGATGCAGCTGGAAGTCAGGGCTCAGCGTCAGTGGGATCATGGAGCCCCTCCTCCCAGCCAGCCCCTGGCCCCACGTCTACCTTCTTGTCCATGACCTCCAGCAGCAAGAACCTCTGCCGGGGAGCATTTCGCCCCAAGCTCCCGTCGCCTCCTGGCTCGAAGCGCTGTACGGCTTTGGCAGCTACGGGGTCAGGGAGGGGCAAAATGAGGGTCTGGGGGCCGATCCCCCTCGATCCCACCCTGCGTCCCACGGGGTCAGCGGCTCCAGGGTCAGTCACTCTGAGCCCACCCTCCTCCGGGCCGTGGCCTCACCCTGCTGGGTGGGTCTCCTCCACTGCGAGAAGTTCCTTCCCAGAAGCAGCAGATGCCGCTCAGCTGCCGGGCGGGGAGTTGGGCCCAGCTGTCCAAGGGAACAAGGACTGAAGATCTCTGGCTCAGAAGCCCTAGTGGGAGGGACGGACAGAAAGCAGACCATCCATGGCCCCATTCCCTGGTTATCTCCTCCTGGGCCAGGCCCCCACCTCTCCTACCTCAGCTTCCGTGAGACCCCAAACTCACAAATGCTGCTCAAAGATGCGGACACTGGTGTCTCCAGCCATTGAGGTGACCAGAGTGGTGAACTCAGACAGGACAGATGGGAGCAGGAACCGGGACACCACGTGAGTGGAGCTCCTGGACACCGAGGCACATCCTGGATCCAGGACACAGAAGTCACGGTGGGGCTGTGGCATGGGGACCAGGGCAGGAGCTTAAGGGTGGGAGGGGGGCTGGGGTCTCACCCATCTGAACCATGAACTCCATCCAGCGCTGAGCGACGAGAGCAAACACAGGCTGCAGGGTGCCTGCCTCACCCTCCTCCAGCTGTGTGGTCCTGCGTCTGAAGACACAGCAGGAGTAACAGCCTTGCACCCACATACAAGACGGCTGTGTTTACATGCACCCAACATCCCCTGTGACCACACACACACACCTTTGTCTCTGGGCTCCAGACTCTGGGCCTGCTGCCCGCTCAGTCCCACCGGGAGTCCGAACACTCTCTGTTTTGTGACGCCTCCGGCCCCGAGTGTCTTCTGGCCGATCCAGGACAATGTCATCAGTTGTTTTCGGGGAACCCAAGTCCCCACATTCTGTTTTACTCTGGCAACAATGCAGTAAATGAGGAGGGGCTAAAGGGAAGGGGAACGGGGCGGAGGACGGAGGCATCATGGACGGTAACAAGAGCCTGGAGGATTTGGAGGCCCGGGTTTAGGCCCTGGAGGCTGGCCAAGCAGCCTTGGACAGGCTGCTCAACTTTCTGGAGCCTCAGCTACCTCACTGGTGAAAGGCCTGCTGCAATCATGCAGGCTGTGAGGATCTGACAGGAAAAGTGGAAGTGAAAGCACTTAACAAGCTGAGGCACTCTCTGTATCTCTGTATTGGTGAGAACTTGCCACGCTCTGCACACTCCTATACAAGGCACAGAGCAGTTTTACACAACAGGAGATCTGGGGCGGGGCGTGTAGGGGAGACAGGAGGCAGACAAGAAGGCAGATGTCAACTTCACCACCTCCCTTTCTCCCATTACCAGCATATCCCAGAAGCTACGTCGGCCAGCTTTGCTTGGGGGTGTCACAGGCTCGCCAGGGCGAGGGCCAGGGCCAGGGCCAGGGCCAGGGGGAAAGATGCTAGCTTGGCCTGCAGGGCTCTTTGTTTCCAATGACCCGCTCTTGAGACTTCCTGTGGGCACCAGACATTACAGACTCCTGTCACTGACCATCAATCCCCATTTCAGACAACCTAGCCCCGAGACTGGTAAGAGAGTGATGTGCCACTTACTCTACCTGTTCCTGAATGGCAGTATATGCAGTTGAAGGTGCATGGCTGTGTGTGTGTGAAGGGAGTTCCTGACCACATATTCCCCCTCTGAATGAGGGACCAGCATGCATACATTTCTACCAAGGCATATCACCTTGCTGATGCAGGGAAGGTGATGGACAACTGTGAACGTGTATTTCAGATGGGGCCTCTGTGACGTCTCCCCAGACTCTCACGTTTGCACCTAGACCTGTGAGGTTCTCCAGACCCTGCACACCTGGGGCCGTGTCCTCTGTGCATAGTGAAGCTGGCAGCAGCCGGAGCTCCATGATGGCATCAGCCAGGGCCTGGCGAGCTGCTGCTCGGAGCTTCTCCTCCAGCTGCACGATACTGATGTTCCCCTTTTCCCACACATCCAGTCGAAGCCGTGGGGCCCCGTTCGGAGCTGGAGGAGAGAATGGGGGCCACTTGAGTGTGTCCCTGGTTTCTACAGCATTAAATAAACACCCCCTCCTCTGACCAAGCTTCCCTACCTGAAGAGTTATCCGGCACGACTGGGCAGCGAGTGACTTGAGTCAGCTGCTCAAATTCCTCCTCCTGCAGTGGGTCTGGGGGCCCCGGAGAAGAGGGGGGGCATGGTGCCAGTGAGATGGGGGCTCCCTCCTTATCCACAAAAGCTAGAGTGATGCAGGCGACCCCTGGGTAGAAATCCATAGGAAAGCTCAGGTCTGGGACTTCCAGGCCCTGCCCCACCCCACCCAATCCCCCTCAGGTGCAAGGCTGGGAAAGGCCCTCAGCCGCGAGACAGGAACAGGCTTTCCCATGCCTGGTGGTGCCACGGGCCCAGGCCCTGCACTGTACCTTTGCCCCCAGTGCCTTGTCCTCCAGGCTTGTTGTACAAGTAGATGTCCAAGTCGGGGAGGCCACCCTGTGGTGGGAGTGGATGCTGGGGAGAGAACGGCCACCGAGCACTAAGACCAGGCAAATGGACAAATGCCATCAGGGAACGGGTATCCACAAGGGGAAGTGGGGGACAGCTACACGTAAAAGCACAGGAAGACACAGGTAGATAATAAAGGCCAGGGAAGGGGGGCCTGGGTGTACACAGGTCCATGGGCAAAGGTACATTGGCAGGGGGCATCTGTAGCAAACAGTTACACAGCAAGGGTGTGTGGTGGGTGGAGGGCCTGGTGCAAGTGGGTGGGGAGAGGTGCGTGCAGTCTCACCTGGAAGTGGTTCCGGCTGTTGCTGTCTGTGTACTTGGGCGAGTGCAGGAAGATGAGCAGATTCTGCCGCAGGTACCAGGCCAGGGCAGGAAGCCAGGGCCTGCAGGAGGGCGGCAGAGCCAGATGCAGCACCTCCGAGGGCAGACTTCCTGGGGGCTGGATGAACTGCAGAGAGAGGGAAGGAAGGGGAGTCAGAGATGAAGGAAGAGGTTCCCGCGGAGACCGTCCCTGCGGCTGGCTGCGTGGGAGGAGCCATGCAGGGAGCCTGGGAGGGAGCTGACCTCCACATCAGCCGGCGTCAGCTTGCAGTTCCGAACAAGCATGACTGTGATGACGTCCAGGGTGGCCTCATCCAGGCGCCGACGCAGAACCCGCACCAGCTCATCTGTGATCTCGGGACCTGGACACAGCCACAGTGGCAAGGTGGGGACACGGGCGGAGGATCCAGCTACCCCCATCCCAGCCCTTAACCCCAGACTCAAACAGACTCCCGTGCACCAGAGGCGGCCAACACCAGGTTCTGGTTCTGCCAAGCTACTCGTACATGACCGTGGACAAGTGAGTCTAACCTCTCAAAGCCTCGGTGCCCCCCTCAATACAATGGGGATAATAATAGCAACTACCTCATATGTCGCAGTCTTAGCCCAAGACTAGTGCACACTTTTGAGCCATAAATAAATTAAACGAGCCAGTTGTCTACTGGATGCCTCAGGCTCAACGTATCCCAAACCGAACCCATCATCTTCATCCCAAACCTGCCCCAGTACCTGGCCAGTGGTACCACCATCTATCCACACAGTCATCCAGGACAGACACCTGGGTGTCAACTTTTACAGCTCCTCTTCCCTAAGCTGCATTTCAGTCAGCGACAGGTCCTACCCCTAAACACCCCAGGAGCCTGTCCTTTCCCACCCAGCTCCTGCTCGAGAGAAGCCCAGAGCATAGCATGAGCTGGCATAAGAAGAAGTCCCAGAGGACTTTGGAACCTCATCTGGTCACTCCCCTACCCCTCCTCATGGCCCTCACCTGCCTGCCCTACGCCATGCACCAGCAGCTGGATATGTCTGTCCACTTGGCCCACAGGACGAGCAGCATCTGAACCTCGGCTGGAGGCCATGTCCAGGGGGGAACGAGGACCCTGCAGGGAAACTCTGGTCAGGGCCCGGCTCCAGGGAGCAAAGTATGAGGGAGCACGGGGGCATCAGGGAGTGGGGGGATACATGCCGAGGCTTCCTCAGAGTAGATGGGCTCCTGGCTTCGGGACAGAGCTAGGGACGGGGGCAGGGCATCGCCATCCCATGGCCGCTCACTGCAGGACGTCTCCAGGAGCCTGGGAAAGAGTGGCAAGGGCTTTGGACATACCTCCTCCTGCACCAACCTTAACCCATGCTGTAGCCCATCTTCTCAGGGCCCACATACCGCAGATAGTATACAGCCTTCGTTGCTCGCTCCTGATAAACAAACATATTCTTCCGGTTCACCACGGAGAAGGCATTGAGCACAGAGCGCAGGGCCTGGATGGCTGTGAGAGGAACATGGGTTTAGGAAACTCCCTTCTCCAGATCCCCCCCACACACACAACCTCGACTCCCCTTAACTCTACCTGCCCTCTCATGTCAATCACATACCCCGAGAGACCCCCATGCTGGGCCCCATTTTGAGGCGTGAGTGGACTCGAATCACGGTTCCCCACACAACGTCACAGGAGAAATGGCCAGGGACAAACTGCATGGTGGCTGCTAGGTACCCTCGGGGTCCACAGCTCTCATCAGCCGTGTAATCTGGGGGAAGGGAGACAGTGGATCAGAAATGGGACACAGCCCTCTGCCCTCAGAGACTTCTCACCTGTGAACCGGCCTACCTGTCCTACTCCTCGGGCCTATTACTCTGCAGTGGGGATAGATGGTCATTCTGGGTAATTAATAAGATAGGACCATGCTTTTAGGAAGATAAGTCACAGCACAAAGGTTTTCAGAACTATGTCAGGGAGATGTGGAGAAGGAGCTAAGAAAAGGTGTCAGGCAAGGCAAAGCATGAGAAAATTCTGAAGATAATGCCAAGACACTCTGAGCCTGTCACAACATATACATATACATATACACACACATATACATATACATATACATATACACACACATACATATACACATACGGGGTACACAACATACACCCCCCTTGTGTACTCACTGGGAGTTGCAACAATAACCCCATTAAAACAAAAAGGGCGTGACTGCTTACACACACGTGCAGCAAAGCGGGGGGAAACTACGTCCTGTGCTTTGGAGGACAGCTATCCCAGAGAACCCAAAGGGTGGTGTGGCTCTACGCGAGAGCCCATGGCCATAGCCCATGGCCTCAATCCACCCTTTTTAGGTTTCCAGGTCGATGAGGAACCTTCCGGTAGGTCAAGGTGGCAATTTGGTTTCCCAGAGAAGCTGCTGTCAGATGTGAGCAGCATGCAGGATACCTGGGAGGCTGCAGAGTCTGGAATGGAATGCTGGTTGCTAAGGGTTTCAGCAAAACCATATGGAGAGACTAAAATGAGGAAGGGCTGGGTCTGGATTCTGACTGATCTAACGTCCTGGGCTGCTGGGAGCCATTGTGAAGTAAAAGTGCTTGGCTGTCACAGCTCATACTCAATTTGCAGAAGATGCTTCAAAACCCTGGGAAGTCCATCAATTATGGGGATTCGGCTTTGATATGGAATACATCCCAGGATGAGCTGAGAGATGTACTCTCCCGGAGCTGTTAGGAACGTTCGTCCACAGACTTGCTGAGAATGTTAAAGATAAGGAGTGATCTGACTTTTATAACAGAGAGACAATGGCAAAGGAATGGCATGATCCGGCTTTCCTCTGTGAGTTGGGGTGAGAGGTCATGAGGAGTAAGAGAAGGGAGCAGAACTGCGGAGACTTCAATTACCATCTCGAGTAGATTATCACGTTTCCTAATCACGACCAGAAATCTCAGATTATCACGTTTCCTAACCACGACCACAAATCTCAGAAACCCCGAAGGGTTCTGTGCCTGCCTGCCTGCGTGGAGGGACAGCCAATCAGAAGGCAAATCCTTCTACCGGCCCTCAGGCTCCACCCCTTTGTTTTTCTCCCCTGTGAGGGGCCCACCACTTGTCCACAATGCCCCTGCCCCCTTCTTCGGCCCTGTCTATTACCCTGCAGGGGAAAGACGGTCATTTTGGAAAACAAGGTAGGGCCAGGCAGAGGCGTGCATTTAGGAAGACAGGTCACAGCAGGGGCCTCTTCCGTGTACCTTCTCTCCTGTATTTCTCCGCCTCTGCTGGCTCTTTCCCGTGGAACATAAGGGTGCTCAAGTCTCTACCTTATTTTAAATTCCTGCCTTGCCTCCCACCTTCCTTTAGTTTCTGCCGGATCTACTTTGTCTCCTCCTTCACTGCCAGGCTACTTGAAAGACCAATTAGTCCCAGCTCCTCTTCCTGAACATCCTTTCATGTTTCCATTTCCTCTGGTTTCTACTCCCGTCTCTCCATTGAAAGCATTTTCACTAAAGTCACTGATGAACTCACAACAGCCAAACCTGGTGATCCTTTTCTGTCCTCTCCTCCTTGCCCTCCCTGTATTACCTGGCACTGATGGCCAGTTAATGGTGACTCTACCCGCAGCTTCTCAACAGAGTCTTCGATAAAGGCAAGGGCAGCGGCATCCCCTGGGGAGGGAGGCTCCTGGGTGGGACCCACCATCACTGGGCAGGACTCACCATCACTGGGCAGTGGTACCCGCTGACGGGAGTGGAAGGGCGTCTCGCTGCGCCATAGATCTTCTTCACTCTCAGCCACCAGAAGAGAGTTACACACGTGACTGTCATGAAGGTCCTGAAGCAGCAGCCGCTGGGAGAAGAAGGAGCGAGGTCTCAGGGAGCTGAAATATTCCCCCATACAATGGTGGGGGTGGTGAGGGGTGATCAAAGGCTGGAGAGAATGCCCATTACCACTGGGGATAAGAAGTCAAAAAGAGCACCTGTAACCACTGGGAGCTCAGAGATGACATCTGACAGCCACTGGGCTCCGGGCTCTGAGCACTGAAGCCCAGTTAGGAACACCTGTCCCTCCTCTTTGCCAGAATCTGCTCACCATCTTAAAAAAATCTCTTCTTCCCAGCTTTCCCTGACACTGCAGGTGGTCAGATCCCTGTTATACGCTCTCACACCAGTCTCTGCTTTTCCTCTGTAGAAGCCTTCACAATTGTAGCGGAAGTAGTTAGTGTGTTTTAGTTGTTCCATGTCTATCTCCTCCACCTGACATAAGCTCCAGCGAGTCAGGGTTTTCCTCTGTCTTGTTCACTATCATGTCCCAAATGGTAGCACAGTGCAATGAGAGGGAGCATCTCACAGTCACTGGGAGGGGACGAGAGAGTAACCCACCCTGGGGGTGGGTTAGGGAGAGCTCCCCAGTTTGTAGGGAGCCTGGGGAGTAATAGCATCCCAGTAACTAAGGGTCAAAGAAAACATCCAAGATGGATCAACAGCCTCTGAAGGTCAAGTTCCTGGAAACCCCTTCCTCATCTGGGCTGTGTCCCATGCCTGGAAAGCCCTGCCCCCGGCTGCCTCTTACCTGGTTGACCTCCCTGCAGATCTCCCCAACTCGCCTCACCAGGAGCTGCTGCAGGTGGCGACACTCAGTGCCTGGCCCCCCGTCCTCCCGAATCAGGCTCCTGGGAAGGATGGATCAGGCACAGAATTGCATGGGGAGGGAATGGGGGGAGGGTGTCATGGGAGTTGGCGCCAAGAGGAACCATGAAAAGGAAGGAGGACTGGACAAGGGGAAGTAAACAAGATGGGAACTGGGAAAGATGGAATTCTCGATAGCAATTCTGGAAGCCTGGGTTCCATGCTTGCCTCACCAGCTGCCATACTGAGGCTTCCATCATGCAGCTCACCTTCTCTACCCTCAGATCTTCTTCCTCAGAATGGTGGGTCCTCCCTTCTCTCAGCACCCCCACCCCTCTCAACACTGTGACTACAGCAGTACTGAACCAGATACCTAGGTATGGATCCTGGCGCTGCCGCTTACTAACTGAGACCTTGGGCAAGTGTTTAACTTATCTGTGCTGGAGTTTCTTCATTCAGACCACGAGGATAGTAATACCTCACAGGGCTGTTACAGATTAAATGAGTTGATCCGTGTAAAAAACTTAGAACGGTGCCTGCTGCGTAGCAAGTACTTGTTAAATATTATCTATCATCCCTTATTTTTATGTATCTACAGCTCCTGAAGCTGCTGTGAACTACAGATGCCCTTAATGCTCGGCTAGGAACCAAAATCCTCATCGGCTTTTCAACTCCATTAGGAAAGCAGAGTGATGTGTTTTGCTACAGTCTGTGGGAAGTGGTCAGGAGCCCTCAACCTTAGAATACAAGTCAGACCCCTACCCAAACTCTCAGCCCCAAGTCTAGCCTTCTAACGACACTGAAGAGGGGTGACGTGGGACCAGGGAGAAGCTAACATCAGAGTCGGGTGTAGGGCCCCGCTGCTCCTTACCGCGCGTGTGCATACACTTCCACACGGTCCTGCAGCACCCGGACGATGAGCCAGAAGTCAGGCAGGCAGGGCCCAGGGAGGCCCGCGAGCGAAGGCTGTGGAGGCGCCGGGCCGGGCGGGGTCCGCAGCGTGAAGGGGGCCTTCTCACCTGGGGTCTCACTGGGACCCTCACTGTCTGAGCCACTGCTGCCACCGTCGTAACCTGTGTCAAACGTGCTGAAGTTCAACCCCATCCTTAGGCTCATCTGAGCCCCAAGTGTATCAGCTCGGTGGGCCCCTCCAGGTTAGTCCCTACTGATGGCCCTGCCCAGACCTTTCACTGTGCAGCCCTGAGTCCACTTCCCATCAGCTTAGTCTTCCATGCCCTACCCCAGCTTACCCAGGTGGTCTGAGTCCACACTGCCCTGACTGGACATGAGTCTGAGTCCCCGGCTGGGCCCAGGCTGGCTCCCTAGGAAGAGAAGGGAAATGCCTGGAGCCTCTCTCAATCCTGCCAAGGATGCCCTCTGAACGTGGAAGCAGGGCCAGGGAGGTGCAAGTCCTCTCTTACCTCGCTGGGGCAGGCTGGGCAGACTGATGAGCAGGGGGCCCTCAGAATCCTCTGGAGAGCCAGGGGCTTGGGGGCTGGCTGTCAGGGCCTGAGAGGCAGGAGGTCAGGATGGAGTACAGGCCCCACACTTCCACCACCACCTGCTCCGTTCCCAGGTCAGCCCAGGAAAGACTCACCTCCCCTTCGACGCCTTCCGCCCTGTCCTCCTGGCTGTGCCAAGCCCAGGCCGCCGAAGGGGGCTCCCCATGGGACCCACCTGGCTCTTGGCCAACTGCCACAAAGAAGAAGCCGCTGTCAGCGTCCTCAAGAAGAACATGCCCAGGGAGGTGGAGGCGGCGGAACTCCTGGGGAGCAGGAACCAAGGGCAGAGGTTAGGCAGGACAGCCCTCCCCGGTCACGGCGCCCCACACTTCCTCATCAGACCCTCACAACCACCTGGTGAAGCAGACACTAGCATCCCTACTGCTGAGTTACGAAAAGGCTCAGTGGCTTGCCTAAGGTTCAACAGGCCCAGTGGCAAGGTGCAGCTGGGTCTCTTCCCACTGAGCTGGGCTGCCAGGCATGGGGTAGAGGTCAAACAATAGGGTGAGGAGGTGAACTCAAACCGAGAGGGCCTTCCGGTTGTGCATGTGGAGTCCAGGGACGGACGGGCGCCCAGGTGACCAGGGAGCATTCTGAGGGCAGCATACCTCCTTGAACTGTGTGAGGGAGCGCTCTGGCCCGAACACAAAGCTCAGTGGCAGAGTCTGGCGAAGGCAGGTGGAGCGTCCAAGAGAGCTATGGATGTGGGCAGCTGCACGGTGCAGGGCGGGGCTCTGGGGGAGGCCCCCTCTTCGGAGTGCCCCCACCATCTCGTCCTCCAGCAACCAGCGGATCTGCAGGCGGAGAGCAACCCAGGAAGTGGTGAAGGGCACTTCCCATGCTGATTGGGACATCACTGCACTCTTAGATTAGAAGATACTGGAAGATACTCCACCTCACAGACTGAGAGAGGCCCCACTTGGACCCCAGCATAAACAGGGTGCCTCACCTCACCATCTGATGGAAAGGGTGTCAGTTACAGTGTTGAGGGGCTGTCACTTAGGTTGGGGGAGGGAAGGCCCTCACCTCACTCATGGTGGTCTCAATAGCCAGTCTGTGGGGTGTGGCCAAATTAGATAGTCCTGGGTGCCTAATTGGAAGAAAGGTTTAGATATTGGTTTCCAGAAAACAAAACCAACAGGGAACAAGGAACTCAGAGAGGGAGCATAAGGAAGTACCTGTCTTCTCCTGGAGGTGGCAGTGGGGGCCCCAGGCCATCATCGGACGGTTGCCCTGGGGATCGTGGGAAGGACGTACTGCTCTCAGATGTAGACCTGAAACAGGGTAGGAGCAAAGGTCAAAGGTCAGCAGCTATTATCCTCCTAGGGCCTCCTCAGCATTCCTTTCTTGGAATCCTTAAGGTACCCTTAGTCCCCAGGTGCCCCCAGATTCCTTAATGGTCCCGCTACTCCAACAAGACCCCAGATACCCCCCACCAAACTTGCTGTCCCACCGGTGGTGCTGAGGGTCTGAGGTCGGGGGGAGCTCCACTTCCAGGGGCAAGGTCAGCACAAAGACGTCCAGAGTGACACTGAGGTCCCGCAGAGGAACTCGGCCTCCAATGGGGGGGCCTTCCAGACTAGAAAGCACCTGGCCTGGGAGAGGGGGAAAGTCAGGGGTTACTGCAGCCCTGGGATGAACACAGCTTCCAAGTCTCCAGGGCTAAAGAGTTACACCCGTAGGCTCTCTCCCCAGGCAGGCAGACAGGCTGCATCGGACCAGTGGCCCTCCCCTAGGCACCCCACACTCACCCAGGCAGGTGGGCAGGCTGCACACGGGTACTGAGCTGTGCTGGCCGCGTAGCCGCACAGAGCATGTGAGGTGCAGGAAGAGTGGTGGCAGGTCATGTGCCAGGCTCTCGGGCCCCGTGGGTGAGTCGCCGCCCAGGATGCTGAAGGAGTCTTCATCGGGGTTCACGGTATCTGCGTCTGACAAAGAGGCGGAGTCCAGCCCAGCAGGCCCCAGGTCTGGTTCACGGCTCTCGAGGTATTCCACCTCCAGCTCTGGGTCACTCTCGGTGACCACACAGCAGGCAGATGTGTCTCCTAGAGATACACGTCATGTGGTCAACAGGATAGGCTGGCAGCAAAGGCCCCCGAATCCTGGCTTGAAGCAGCCTTTCCACCTCTACCCGCTTGCCTATATACCTTCTTCTCCCATGAGCTCAGCCTCTGAAAACTCCAAGTCACTGACTTTTCTGTCTCCTGCGTCCCGGGGGCCCTCATCCTGGGCAAAAGAAAGAGACAGTATGATCCAAGGCAGGGCCTCAGGGAACCGAGAGTTAAGAGGATCCGGGTGGGTCAAGTGGGGCCTCTGGGGCTACAGGTTGGGGGTAGGAGGGAGGTAAGGGAGAAAGCCACTCACCTCACGCCTGCTCGATGGAGGGCAATAGAAGAAGTAGTGGGGATTGGAGGGCACTGTGCGGAAGTAGAGACCGCTGATCTCCAGGAACTTCTCCTGTTTGGGGGTTAGAAGGAGGCTACGATGTCAGTCACTGCTCGGCAGGACACTGCTCCCACCCTAGAACAGACACCTATACACCCCCAACCCAGGAGGGACCACTGTCCCCCTGTGCAGGCAGGACTCTGCCCTCTCTACCCTCACCTGGATGAGGCTATGCAGGGCATCACGCGCCTCTCCTCTGAGCTGGCAGACGTCTGTCAGAGATATCTCCAGGCCAGGGTCCGGATGGCCAGGGACACGGGTGCTCTGAAACTCAGGCTCGCTTAGGTCCTCGGTCTCTATGCTGAGTGGTCAGGGTGGGGTGAGGGACAGTGAAGTGTTAGGAACCATCAAGGCCTAAATGAGCCTGCTTCCCGAGTGGGAGCAGCACACACCTGTCTGTCTTTGCCTCTAGAAAGGGTGCTTATTAGCACATGACACGGGCGGGAAGAGGCCGGGAGAGCCAACCCACCCGTCTTGGCTCTAACCTCCACATTTCTTAGTGGCTGGACATTGCTGTGAAACAGAGGAATGAGTAAGGCTGACTCCCAGTTTTCTGACTTGGACCAGTGGGTGGAGGGAGAGATCTTTCACCGTGGAGGAGGGACACAGGTGGAGAAGCAAGGGTTGGTGAGAAGAAAGTGCACTCGTTTAGGAGGCATGAAAGGTGTGGGATCTAGACCTCCGGAGAGAGAGCTGGGCTGGACTTCGATCTAGGCATCATCAGTGCACTCATCCTTCCGCTCCTTCTGTGTCCCCAGTGCTGATCCACTGCAGACACCAGACACGTGGCCGTCTCGCTACCTTCAACAGTTTTTGCCTCTATGAAACTCACAGTTTGGGGGATTATTACTATTATGTGAATGTCCCCAGAACAAACTTCTACTTTCACTGACGGCCACTGACAACTCCCCACCCCTAATCTAGCTCAACACTCCACACCAGAACAGGAGAGCCAGGAGAACAAGGAGAGTAGGAGAGGAGGACCGCCGTGGGTGCCAAATGGGAGAAAGAAGCCTGGGCAGGAGGGGTGGGAAGCCAGGACAAAGCACGGCTGGGGACTACCGTGCATAGCCACTCCCCCAGGTCAGAAGGCCCCTGCTTATAGGGGCTTGTCTGTGTGCCCCCTTATATGTCATTCAAGGACCATCCCAACCTGGACTCAGAAGCCAAGACAGCTCGTTCCCGAGGCTCGGGGCCCTCCTCCACACTGCTGCTGAAGGGCCCAGGGCTGAGAGGACCAGGGCTTGGGGGTGCATGAGGCAAACCCCGAGTGTGGCCACACAGTGCGAGCAGAAAAGGGGTGATGTCTACTTCCTGTAGTAGCTCCTCACAGGCGTCCACGGCTATCAGCATGTCCTGCGAGGTCACGCTCTGTGCTTGCTGCAAGCTCCGGAACAGCCCTAGTGAAGTGGAAGGGGCCACGAGGGTCAAGCTCTGCAAGGGCCTCTCCAGTGCCCATGCCCGTAATCCTGCAAAGTGGGCTCCTCCCTGCCACGGCGTCACACTCACCACGGACGTAGCATCGCTGTGCGTGCTCCTGCAGCAAGGCACAGTGGGTAGCTGCCTCCTTGTGCCTGGGCTCCATCCAGGCTGAGGAGAGGGAAGGCTGGTCGAGGAGCTGAGTCCTAGCAACAGGAGGAAAGAGACGGCTTGGCCAGCTCCCCTGGTGACACCTCAGACTCACCATCCCCAACCTTCCCGTGGATCATCCCTAGGTCCCTACCAAATGTATCCACGGCCCAGCAAGCTCAACTGATGTGCTGAGGAAGTCCAGCACGAAACGGGCAGGACATGGCTCAGAAGCTGAGCTCCTGCCACTGACCATCAACCTGTCTGCCTGTACCACTGAGTATGTATCTGAGCCACAGCTGGGGGCTATGGTTGGCTGGGGGTTGGGAGAGGACCTAGGTCAACACTGAGGGCACTCACCGGAAGACGAGGTCTCGGGGCGCCTGAGGGGGCTGCACACCCACCATCTGCTCCCTCAGCGCTTCCAGGGAACAGCTATAGATGTAGACAGGACACCGCGTCCGGGGCCCATCTGCACCCTCTGTCTGTGAAGCCTGGCGCCCAGTGTAAGCTGGTAAGTCCCGATGGAAGGGTGGGCTCAGCTCTCCTGGATTCTGGACACTGTCTGTGGGCAAGAGGTGGCACATGGCTTTGAGCCCTCTTATTTGTTCCCATCTCCGCTGCTGCTTAACTGACTTCAGAGTCATCAGCCTTACCGCTGGCTGGGGTGACACTGAGGATGGGGACCTGGGACTTTGTTGCCCTGACCCCGGTTCCTCCTAGATCTTTCAGGCTGGGAGCCCCACTCCAGTCCTCGAACTTAGACTTTGTCTCCTCTTGAGAGGGTCCCTCCAGGCCATAGGCAGCCAGATGCTGGACATCTGAAGAGGAAAAGCAGGACATAACTCAGAGCCGCCTGATGGGCTGGGGAGGGAGCTCCGGGGCTTGTATCTGAGGGGGTCAGTGAGAGAGGTCTGCGGCTGGTACCTGAGAAGGTCGCAGGGAGGAAAGTCAGAAATACATGCTGGGGGGTCACAAGCCTTGCATAGCAGCGCCACTGAGGGAGCTGGGCAGAGTTGACAGGCCCGAGAGTTTCAGAAGGGCCTAGACTCTGTAAGAGAGAAACAAACTTAGAGCCATCTATAAGGGACCATCCAATGCCCGCTCTCTTCCTCCGCCCGAGAGTCCATCCTCAGGGATAGCTTGCAAGATCGGGGACCAAGGGGAATGATGGCATCCTGTCAGTGGAGGAGGGCACTTAGTATCCCCAGTGATGGAAAGCTGGGGTGTGAACATGTGGGGACGGCAGGAGGTCACTATGACAAAGGGCTCAAGGAGATGCGCCAGTGCTGACCCGGGTGGGAAGAACTGAGTCTCCGCTGGCCTGGGCACTGCCGCCTGCTTCATCCTTCAGGATCCCACAGTCCCCTACCGGTGGCCCCTCTGGACCTACAATGCGGGTAGAGAGGGGTGGGAGAGAGCAGGGCCAGCAAGAGAGGCAGGGCTCTGAGGTGAAGGGTAGGGGAGGCCAAGACCCAGACAGAAGGCACCCTGCGGGGTGGGGGAGAGCGGCTGGGCCGAAGTCCGGTGCGGGAACGAGGCGGGGGCTCACGTGGACTGTGGCAGCTCCTCCGCAGCACCTCACGCGGGAAGGCGGCCTGGTCGGCGGCGGGCAGCGGGATCTCCCGGTCACTCAGCTCCTGCCCCAGGCAGCTGTGCAGCAGGCACAGCACCATGTCGTTGGCGGGACAGGGCCCCTCGGCGAGAGGGACGCCCTCTGGCTCTGCCCGACACACACTCTGCTCAGCACCAACGGTCTCCTGCTGCCCGGCGCCCCGGCTCAGCCCCAACCAGCCCGGCCCCTCCTGCAGCCTCCCAGCCCCCTCCCGCCCCCTCACTCTTCCGCTCATTCGCAGACTCATCTGCCCTCTGTATTCTAACACCCCCTGGCTGGCTGGCCCTCTAGGTACAAGGTTCACCCACCTCTGGAAAGCAGAAGGAAGAACATCTGGATCTGCTGGCACTGTGGCAATAGTCCCATTAGGTCAAAACGGAAAGGGATTTCGTGGACACAGGTGTCTCCTCCCTGGTCCAAGCCTGGGAGGGAGGGAAGGAAGACAAGAGCGCAGTGAGGCCCACAGTCCCTGCCTGTGGCTGCCTTCTCCCCACCCGCTCCCCTGCTCCTCCCCAGGGGCCCCCTCCCCACTGACCATCAGAGACCCTCGGCTCCGGGGGCAGGGGACTCCACTCCTTGCTCTGGCACAGCTGTATCAGGTACTCAAAGCTCAGCATGGAGCCTATGCAGGCAGCATCCCGAGGGTGGAGCTAGAGGAGGAACAGCAGAGGGCAGGGGTCAGCCCCTCCTGGCCGAGAGGACCCCAGCCTCCAGCTCTCAAGGAAGCCCTCACAGTCACGGACTTTCAGAACACAGAGACTCAGGGGGACCAGGAAGCCGCCAAGCTGTGCTGCTCCCAAGGGGATGCACCCAACCTGGTAAGTGGTGGGGTACTCCTGAAGCCACTCACAGCTCGAGGGATCTCAGAGTATGCCAAGTCCTGGAGGTGCCTCCAGCTCTCAGGGCCAGGTCCCACTCGTCCATACTGCGGCTCCACCCACACCTCGGTGACCAGGTTGAGCTCCGAGTCTCCCTCCAGGGCCTCCACCTCCACATCGTTGTCATCATCTGTTGAGAAGCTAAAGGAGGAAGGGCTCTGAGCCTGGAAGAAAGGAGAGTCCAACCCACCGCCACCTGGTTGGGAGCTGGTCCACGGAGGGCGGGAAGGCCAGGGCACACGGGACAGCCACAATTCACACGTGGTCTTTCCAGACCTGCGTCTGCCCAGTAAAGCATCTGGAGACAGTATCTCCCACCCCAACTCTCAGCATTGGGAGACAGAACTTCAGGGGACAGTAGCAAGAAGGGGGAATGTGGAGCAAGGCGGCTCAGAGAGGGGCCGGGCCTCACCTGTCCTTGGTGGAGGTAGAGTGCGGGGGGAAGAGGATGTACTGGACGACGCACGTGTGCCTCTCTTCGACTGCAGCCTGCCCCGGGGGCTCATTCTGGGACAGGATGGGAGAGCTTGGCCCTGCCCCAGCCCAGGCAGAGATCTGGCCTGGCCCAGCTCTGACCCTCAGCACTTTAGTCCCCTCGCCACACTGTCCTGGGACTGGCCTCAGGCCTTGGGTCCTCTGGCCACGGGGTCCCTGTGAGGCAGTGTTTCCAGCGGTCCCAACCCAGCTCAGAGGCCAGTATCCCCGGGATGATGATGGACCTTGGTGGGAGGGGTCGTGAGGGACAGCACATACCTGAATTGGAAGCTCCAGAACCATGTTGATGATTCCTTCCCCGCTGCAGGCAAAGTGGAACCCTTCCGAGAGCCGGACCCTGAAGGCCCACAAGAGTGGGGGCGGGGACAGGATGAGATGGGGAGAGACACTCAGTGTACAGCCCCTGCTTCCCACGCCACTTACATACCCACTTTCCAGCAGCCATCCAGGCAGACTTGTCTGCTGGTGGCCCTGCCCAAACGACTGGTCCCTCAGGGGGGCAGGTCCAGTTAGGGCCAGAGGCCAAAATAAACTGAGTCGGGGGAGTCGTGGTGGGGAGGGCAGCAGCCCACACTGCTCTGTGCTGGATCCTCTGCATAGCAGCGGCCACAGCAGAAACTGGGGCTGAGACGGGGCAGTATCTGGCTTAGGCTTTCTGCCAGCTTCCAAACCCAGAGTCTACACTAGACTCTGCCCCAAGTTGCCCAGCAGGCTTGGTGACGTACTCAGTGAGGATGGAGAGGAGCTGGGCGATGGCGCTGAGCGGCAGTGCAGGGGCTAGTCCTGATGGGATGCTCCAGAGCCAGCGCTGATGGTAGAGGTAGCGGGATAGCGACGCTAGGCTAGAAGAGGCCGAGCGGCCCGACACCAAGGGCAGTGGCCCTGGTGGCTCCAGTGTCAGCAAGAAGGGTGCCCGGTAGTCCAGTGGTAGCTTCTCATACCTGAGCAACGGGGGCAATTCCCAGTTGATCTCTACTCATACCCAGCTTAGCCGCAGCCCCCCACGTGCTCCTGGCCCTGTCCCCACTCTCTTTACCAACCTGATGAGCAGCTTGTCCAGTGGCTTATGCAGGACCACAAGGCAGGGCCGATCAGACAGGGCCTGCTGTGGCCCCAGCAGCGGGGGTGATTTGGAGGGAGAGTTGCCCCCACCGGCGCCCCCCAGCCCTTTTCGTTTCACCTTGGGTGTTGGCTCCTTGCTTTGCACCCGGTGGGGGAAACGTAGGCGCAGGATTTCTTCCCGCAAATCCGACACGATCTGAGGGAAAAATGTGATCGGACCCTCCTACTCCCGTCTCCTACAGATGTGGAGAAGGGGCCCACAGACAAGGTGAGAAAGCCTTGTACCCCAAGCCTTACTTGGTCTGGGGGCTCCTCCCTCTACTGGCCCTGGCCCTGGGGAGTCTGGGGAGAAAGAGCTAGTCAACATTCCAGGGCTCCTTGGTCTGGGAGTGAGTCGGGGCCCAGCTCACCTTGTGCCGAGCCTGTGCTGGCGTGCCAATGGGGAAACCCAGGCGGAGCACCATGCACGGGGCCTTGGAAATGATGCGGACCATGTAGAAGGAGGAGGGGGGCTGGTCTGGGGCACTGGGGAGAAACGGGAGGGAGTCCGTGAGCAGCCCTTGGCTGGGAGAAGATGGGTTTAGGAGGTAGGAGGGAGAGGGTCTGGGGTGAGAGGAAGAGACGTGGGAAGAGGGGGAGGGGGAAGAGTGAGGGGACATCACTTTGCCCACCTGGAGAGCAGCTTCACATAGGAATAGCCCTCGACTAGCACGAAGCTGCTCCAGTCACGGAGCAGGGAGGTCAGCGAGGAGTGTGAGATCCTGCACTGGACGGTGCTGTAGCGGCCATTGCTGCCCGGGGTGTGCAGGTGCTTGGGGATTGGCCTGGGAAGAGGGTGTGGAGAGAGGGCAGCCCTCCCAGCCCCCGTCATGGGGCAGAAGAACAGGCTGCTACCTCCCTCTCTGCTAGGACCTGTCTGAGGATCTGAAGGCTCATGAGCAGGAAGGCTAGGACGGCTCGGGGTTTTCTTGGCTGAGGTCGGTATGGGCTCATCTGCTGCTTCCCTTCTCCATCACTCCCTGTCCCCTCACCCCAGCCCCTCCCCCACAACGATGGCCCAGCTATGGCGGGTACCCACGTGTCATGCTCCAGGATTAGCACCAGGCGATGCATGTGCAGCCAGCGCTGCCATGAGTTAGCATCCATGGACAGCACTGGCTTCCAGTAGGCAGCGAACTGGGCGTGGGAGGAGTCGGAACCACTGTGCTGAAGGGAGAGCACCTGGGGACAGGAAGGACAGCCCTATAGGAGCATTCATGAATAACCTCCACGCAGCAAACAGAGCCGTGGGGCTCAGGGGGTCAGAGGTGGCACTGGTGTAAGGCCAGAGGAACCCATGGCCCAGCCTGGGACAGAGGCAAAAACGGCCTCCAATATGAAGGCTGGATTAGGATGAACGAACCCAGGGACAGGCTGTGCAGTCCTTTAAAGCTGAATCCAGGCAAAGGATGGAACTTCCACCACTGACTTTGGAGGAAAGCCGCTGAGGGATGGCAGGACCCCAGGATGAGGCCATTATTTGCTAGCATAAGCCCCCTGCTTGTCAGTGCTAGGCTGACAGCCGGGGCTGAGTGTGGAGAAAGCACAGGACAAAGGGAGCTATGGTCTTCAGGAAGTGCATAGTTCACGGTGGTTGGCTGAAGGTGCTGGGGGAGGCCAGAGTATGCCACATGGAGACGGGCAAGGGGGCTCGCAGTCGGCTGGGAGACAACCACCTAGACATTCTGCAAGTCTTTACCTCTGACACCCGTGGTCTGCTGAGGACAGCCTCTCTCTAGAGACCCTTCCTTCCCCCGGGGGCATGGAAGGAGGGAGGGGGCTCTCAAGGCGAAAGCGCAGGGTCCTGGTTTGGGGGCCTTAGATTTGAGAGGAGAGGAAAACGAACGTGGTTCTGGGCTCTAGATGCAGTGCCAATCCAAGTCTGGGTGGGCACAAGATGGGGAGAGTGAGCGCTGGGGCCCCTCACCGGGGTGGTGGAGCCGGGCGGGATGTAGAAGAGAGGCACTCCGCTCTTGGTGCTGTCGGGAAGCGTGAAATGTTCCGGGACTGAGGAGAAGGACTGAAGGTGGGCTAGCATCTGGTCCGTCTGATTAATGCTGCAGAACAAGTGCCAACCCTGAGCCTCACCGGACTCCGGTGAGTCAGAGGAGGGGAGCCCCAGGGGCACAGGGGGCCCTGGACACAAGCCTAGTGCTCGGGGTGACCCTCTCTAGCCCCCACATCTGTCCCTCCACACAACAAATGGGGCACCCCTCACTGAGCGGTGACCTCACTCACCTCTGCAGCGTGTTCCAGAACCGCCGGATAACGTGGGTCCGATACAGCGAGCGAATGGGTTGCCTTAGTGCACAGGACACATCGTGCAGGATGTCATAGCCACCTTCCATTGTCACTTCCACCCGGGTGCCTCGAGGGCCCTCAGGCTCCAGGGGCCAGGGTGCCACAGCCACGTACTCAATGCGCATGTTGTGTTTCCACAGCAACACCAGCTTCACCTCCAGCTGGGACCCTCCTTCAGGGGAAGAAGGAGAGCTGGTTAGGGCAGGAGGGCATGGGACTCCAGGCCCGGTACTGAGTCCTATCTGAAACCCCGCCTACCACATGGAACTCTAGCCTGGCCAAAGGTTCCAAGCGTGGTTCCACAGAATGCAGGCCCAGAGCCTGCCAACTGACACAAACTGAAGTTTGTAGGAGTAATCTGAAAACAAAGCTAAGTTCAGGACACCACACCATCGTCAGCTGACTCACCTGGGTCAAAAAGAGATGGAATTGGGAAGCTAAACGCTATGAGAACTAAGCCCTGAAGGCAACTCAGAACCCACTTGTCTCAAATGACAGGCAGAATCTGTTACTGAGACACCCTCTCATGCACGGTACATGTGTGTCTTCTGCTTTGTTCAGACTTGTGGGATACAGCAGGACCTAAACCCTTACCTTTGGCCAGTGTGACCTCTCGGACACTGTAGCCCTCTCGAAGCCGCACAGACACGGTGCTGACCAAGTCAGCCAGCACCTCCTTCTCAGTGTGCTTCTTCCGGCGCAGGGCCAAGGCAGGATTGCTACTTGCGGAGACCAGGTGCTCGTTAAACAGGCGGTGCTGAGAGCCTAGACCAGTGAGCATGGGAAAGGGGAAAGTGCTTTATCTGTTAGCTGACAGAGGCACAGAAGCAGAGGCTACACTGAGTCGCGAGAGAACGGGGCCAAAGCCATCAGCCCCAGTTACACTGCTAGTGCCCCGGGGACCCAAGCCCTAGATGGATTCCTGCATCATCTCTAGGTCCACATTATATTCCCCCGTTCCCATACCTGCCCCAGTCTGCCACTCACCGCAGTAATATTCAGGGTTCAGGGCTTCCCCACTGCGCAGGAAGGAGTAGAGGAGAAACGCCCGGTGGTAGACAGTCAGACCCAGGTTGCCTGGCTCGGGCTCAGGACAAGTGGACAGGTAGGAGCCAAATGTTGCCATTGCGATGAACTTCATCAGTTCCACATTGGGCACATGGCCAAAACTACAGTCATAAGAATAAACTCCTCCTACCTGAAGAAGTGAGCAATTAGAGACCTAGCTCCAAAAGAGCCACCGGGCTGGGTGGCTGCTCCCATCCCTGACCCACACGGTGGGAAGTGGGCCAGTGCTCTCCCAAGACAGACCACTGCTCTGCAGCTTTCCTTCCCTGAGCCCTTCTGTCTGAAGCCCATGCCATCTAGCCACACCCCTCTTGCTCCACATCAAATACGAGCCGGCCCCCGTTCACTGAAGATTTTGGCCACTGGTTCATTGGATTCCTGTCATCATCTCAAGACTACAGTGTCTAACAAAGTGCTTCTCAAACTTTAGGGTGCACACAAAACACCTGGGGATTTTGTTAAAATGCAGCAGGTCTGGGGTGGGGCCTGAGATTTTGCATTTCTAACAAGCTCCCTGGTGATGCCAAGGCTGCTGGACTGTGGACAATATTTTGAGCACAAAGCCTAAAGATTGGAGATTGGCAAACAACATATAACCTGTGGTCAAATCCAGCCTATCATCTATTTTTGTAAATAAAGTTTTATTGGGACTTCCCTGGTGGTGCAGTGGTTAAGAATCCGCCTGCCAATGCAGGGGACATGGGTTCGAGCCCTGGTCCGGGAAGATCCCACATGCCGCAGAGCAACTAAGACCGTGCGCCACAACTACTGAGCCTGCACTCTAGAGCCCGCAAGCCACAACTGCTGAGCCTGCATGCCACAACTATGGAAGCCCACACGCCTAGAGCCCGTGCTCTGCAGCAAGAGAAGTCACCTCAATGAGAAGCCCACGCACCGCAACGAAGAGTAGCCCCTGCTCGCCACAACTAGAGAAAGCCCGCATGCAGCAGCAAAGACCCAACGCAGCCAAAGAGATAAATAAATAAAATAAGTAAAATAAATAAAGTTTTACTGGAACACAGCCATGCCCATTCATTTTCTTATCGCCTGTGCCTCCTTTCAGGCTATAAGAGCACAGCTGAGTAGTTGTGACAACCACATGGCCCACAAAGCTTAAAATGTTTACTAGTCAGGGGACTTCCCTGGTGGCGCAGTGGTTGAGAATCTGCCTGCCAATGCAAGGGATATGGGTTCGATTCCTGGTCCGGGAAGATCTCACATGCCGTGGAGCAGCTAAGCCCTGCGCCACAACTACTGAGCTTGCACTCTAGAGCCCGTGAGCCACAACTACTGAGCCCGCGCGCCACAACTACTGAAGCCCACAGGCCTAGAGTCCATGCTCCGCAACAAGAGAAGCCACCACCATGCAAAGTGCGTGCACCGCAACGAAGAGTAGCCCCCGCTAGTCGCAACTAGAGAAAGCCCGTGTCCCGCTGACTACACATTAGCCCTGGGCTTCACCTGGAACTACTTCCTCTTTGCAAATTCAATTGCCACATCTGACTGATTACACACAACTTTGCCCCATTTTTAGGTTCCTTCCATCCTCCTCTTGCTGCTCTTTGACTTCCTTAAGGCTCCCAGGCCTTGAACCTCTACTCTTTTCAAATCTATCCACGTCCTCCTGGCCCTCCTTTCTCAACCCAGCCTGGACCCCATGGTCAAGCAACTTCTTATGCATCATTCTCAACTCCCTGGCTGCCTTCACCTTTTCTCTGCTTCCACCTGAAAACCCCAACTAGGATCACAAGTTCTATACCCAGATCCCAAATGAGATCTCAGTGAATCGCAAATGGAAAAAAACCCTGCATAGCTGTGTAGGTAGCCAAATGTTGCCATTGCGATGAACTTCATCAGTTCCACATTGGGCACATGGCCAAAACTACAGTCATAAGAATAAACTCCTCCTACCTGAAGAAGTGAGCAATTAGAGACCTAGCTCCAAAAGAGCCACCGGGCTGGGTGGCTGCTCCCATCCCTGACCCACACGGTGGGAAGTGGGCCAGTGCTCTCCCAAGACAGACCACTGCTCTGCAGCTTTCCTTCCCTGAGCCCTTCTGTCTGAAGCCCATGCCATCTAGCCACACCCCTCTTGCTCCACATCAAATACGAGCCGGCCCCCGTTCACTGAAGATTTTGGCCACTGGTTCATTGGATTCCTGTCATCATCTCAAGACTACAGTGTCTAACAAAGTGCTTCTCAAACTTTAGGGTGCACACAAAACACCTGGGGATTTTGTTAAAATGCAGCAGGTCTGGGGTGGGGCCTGAGATTTTGCATTTCTAACAAGCTCCCTGGTGATGCCAAGGCTGCTGGACTGTGGACAATATTTTGAGCACAAAGCCTAAAGATTGGAGATTGGCAAACAACATATAACCTGTGGTCAAATCCAGCCTATCATCTATTTTTGTAAATAAAGTTTTATTGGGACTTCCCTGGTGGTGCAGTGGTTAAGAATCCGCCTGCCAATGCAGGGGACATGGGTTCGAGCCCTGGTCCGGGAAGATCCCACATGCCGCAGAGCAACTAAGACCCTGCGCCACAACTACTGAGCCTGCACTCTAGAGCCCGCAAGCCACAACTGCTGAGCCTGCATGCCACAACTATGGAAGCCCACACGCCTAGAGCCCGTGCTCTGCAGCAAGAGAAGTCACCTCAATGAGAAGCCCACGCACCGCAACGAAGAGTAGCCCCTGCTCGCCACAACTAGAGAAAGCCCGCATGCAGCAGCAAAGACCCAACGCAGCCAAAGAGATAAATAAATAAAATAAGTAAAATAAATAAAGTTTTACTGGAACACAGCCATGCCCATTCATTTTCTTATCGCCTGTGCCTCCTTTCAGGCTATAAGAGCACAGCTGAGTAGTTGTGACAACCACATGGCCCACAAAGCTTAAAATGTTTACTAGTCAGGGGACTTCCCTGGTGGCGCAGTGGTTGAGAATCTGCCTGCCAATGCAAGGGATATGGGTTCGATTCCTGGTCCGGGAAGATCTCACATGCCGTGGAGCAGCTAAGCCCTGCGCCACAACTACTGAGCTTGCACTCTAGAGCCCGTGAGCCACAACTACTGAGCCCGCGCGCCACAACTACTGAAGCCCACAGGCCTAGAGTCCATGCTCCGCAACAAGAGAAGCCACCACCATGCAAAGTGCGTGTCCATGCTCCGCAACAAGAGAAGCCACCACCATGCAAAGTCCGTGCACCGCAACGAAGAGTAGCCCCCGCTAGTCACAACTAGAGAAAGCCCGTGTCCCGCTGACTACACATTAGCCCTGGGCTTCACCTGGAACTACTTCCTCTTTGCAAATTCAATTGCCACATCTGACTGATTACACACAACTTTGCCCCATTTTTAGGTTCCTTCCATCCTCCTCTTGCTGCTCTTTGACTTCCTTAAGGCTCCCAGGCCTTGAACCTCTACTCTTTTCAAATCTATCCACGTCCTCCTGGCCCTCCTTTCTCAACCCAGCCTGGACCCCATGGTCAAGCAACTTCTTATGCATCATTCTCAACTCCCTGGCTGCCTTCACCTTTTCTCTGCTTCCACCTGAAAACCCCAACTAGGATCACAAGTTCTATACCCAGATCCCAAATGAGATCTCAGTGAATCGCAAATGGAAAAAAACCCTGCATAGCTGTGTAGGTTGGCACCACATCAAAACATACGACACCCAACCCAGCTAGTCCTTCAGGGCCGTCCTCAGTGCCGCTCGTCCTTCCTGGCTCTGCCTCCCTCCCTCCCTCCCTCCAGTACACATCCTCACCTTCTACTTTGGAGAGAAATCAGAGGCTCCCTTGGCAGAATTTATCTACATCTTCACTTCTATCCTTCTAGTCTCAAAGAAGAAGTGACACTCTCCTGCTCCTAAAGAGTCCCTCCATCCGTTTCTTGAGCCAATGCCCTCCTGTCAATTTAGGGACTTTACTCCATCCGGCTTCCTTTCCTTTCCCTTATTTTCAAACTCTGCTTCACCACAGCTCCTTGGAAACACGCTGAAGTCTCTAGCTTAAAAAACAAAACAAAGCAGAACACCCCTCTCCTTCCACCCTGTACTCCCCTCTGGCTGCCATTCTCTCTCTCGCTCCCAACTTGATCTGAACAACCAAATTCTGGGTGTCAACACTTTTCTCTACTTCCTTCTCTTCTATCCACTCTTCAATCCACTGCAATCATTTCCCTCGCCACCTCTTCACTGAAATGACCTGGAAAAAAATCCCCATAACCACCTCCTAATCGCCAAACCCAAAGGGCACTTTTCTTTTTATTTAACATCTTTATTGGAGTATAATTGCTTTACAATGGTGTGTTAGTTTCTGCTTTATAACACAGTGAATCAGTTATACATTTACATATATCCCCATATCCCCTCCCTTTTGAGTATCCCTCCCACCCTCCCTATCCCGCTTCTCTAGGTGGTCACAAAGCACCAAGCTGATCTCCCAAAGGGCACTTTTCATTCCTCATTTTACATGATCTCTCTGCTGCATCTCATGCTGTTAAGTTCTGCTTTTCTCCCCCAAACTCTGAAATTTTTGACACCAGAGCTCCTGGCTCTTGTCTGATGATTTTCCTTCATTCTTTGCTGGGCCCTCTTCCTATGAAAGATCTTTGAACACTGGCGGCCCCCAGGTTCTTTGGGGACCGTCCTCCCTTCTCAAACACCATGTGTCGGCTGCCAAATCCTAACTTGCTATCTCTCAGCTAGTGCTGTCTCTTGAGTATCCGATCTGCATATCCAACTGCTAGCTGCTATGAACAGCAGTCATTTATTACGTAATTATGCTAAGCCCTTTAAATGCATCATCTCACCCATTTACAAATGAATCCAACCAAGAAGCGACAGTGATGTGCCCCATGTCACACAGCCAGTAACTGAAGCCAGGATGCCGGCCAGGCATGCCTAACTCCAGAGGTGATGCTTTACAGCTACCCTGTTGACCCACAGGCAACTCAAACACAACATGCACAACACCTGGATTCACCGTCCTGTCCTCACTCCACCCCAACTGCTGCTCTCTGTTTGCTCTGCCAGATACACAGTCATCAGTGAAGTCAGAAACCTGGAGACATCCTTAGCCCCTCTCTCTTGCTCATCCCTTACATTCTGCTGATCACAAGTTATGTTGACTCTACCGCTTCATTTCCTCAATCCTACCCCCTTCTCTCTTACCCTGAATTCCCCCAGTTTAAACCGCGATCCTCTCTTACCTGACCACTGCAATTTACAGCCTCCCTGCCTTCTCTCCTGCCCTTCCCCCAGCAACACGAGTGACCTTTATAAAACATAAACCCAGCTAGTGGTTTTCCTTCCATATATCTGTATCACCCGCAGAATTATGCTGGAACGCCTAACACAGCAGAAGCAGCTTTCCATGCGTGGCGTATGCCTACCCTCCAGCCTTGTTTCCCACAGCTCTCTGCCTCCTATCCTATAGTCTGTCAATCCAAACTAGCTGCAGGTCCCTGAATATACCTACTCCCTCCTCTGCTTAAGCCAGTTTGAGCTGGGTTTTCTGACCCTTGCAACCAAAACAGTAATAATTAATCTAATAAGAGAGGTGGGACTGGAACTGACTGCCAGACTGCAAATTCTGCATTCTTCTTCCTATAACATGCTGTCTCTCACGTCCTAAGGAAAGAGGACAAAGATGAGAGTCCTCTCCCACCACAGTACCTACCCTGTTCTAGACATGATGTCCCCCACACCCTCCAGAACTATGTCATTGGCTTTACCTGGGAAATCATTGCAAGAAAGTAACCAGCCACAGCCCACCTTGTGATATACGACACTTCCCTCTCCTCCTTCCCAGAAAGTCCTCACCTGCACAAAGGAACAAGCCACAGTGCCACTGCGAAGCTGGTTCAGCAACGTCTCACAGACAGCAACATCAGGGACACTGGTCACCCCATCTGTGATCACAATGATACCTGGAGCAGGAAGCATCAGACTCAGACCTGGGGACCCTGGCCTGATCAAAGTCACGGGGAGGCATCTGATGGACGGGGCGTCAGTGTCCACCAACCAATGTGTTTTATAATCCTCCAGCACTTTTCCTTCTCTCCTTCCCTCCCGTTCCTTCCTCTTGAGGGCTGGATCCCAACTTCCTCCTAAGCGACGACCTTGGTGCTCTACTCCTTCCCACTAGGGTCCATGACGGTTGTCAGAGCAGGGGGTACTTGAGATATACGCTAATAAACACTTACCTTTTACAAACAAGGAAACAGACACTCTTCCCTGGGGCCCACTGATCCCCTGGAACCTCTATCTTTGCTGATAATGCCCCCTTCCCTTCCTATATTCCCCGTTTTCCCCAATCCCACCGACATTCCTTCTACTGACCTGCACTAGAGTTTGATGGCAGCAACTGCAGTGCCAAGATGCCCTGACGGATCATACTGACCAGTCCAAGATCAGCTGTCACCATGGAGACTCCCACTTTCCGGCCCGGGGGCTCCCCTGAGTCTGGGGACTGGTCCTCTGCCTGGTTCAAGTTACAGAAAAGATAGAATGGGACAGATGGCACTGCTGCCCCCTCCACAGCAAAACCAGAATTTATAGCCCAGCATTGCCCAGGCCAGGTGGGTCTAATCCTGTGAGGACCCCAATTCCCCTACTGTGCGGCCAAGTCCTGACTATGCTCCCTCCCCTAGTGTGTGCTTGGATACTGTCCCTCAGATGGGCAGGGGGTCCAGCACCAGATGAAGCACCACACTGCACTGCAGCAGGGCTTCCCCACCTTTTGCCAATAAGGCCCCTTTTCCATATTTTTCCGATCGCCATTATGAAATGTCTTACACATCAATCAGATTAAGTCTTCAGACATACAGATCTGCCTGGCTACTTCTAGGATATCTAAAGGAATGAGAAAGTGCACTGTAGTGAGCCCAAGCAGCTTTATCACTGATTGTACAAAATACTAGAGACCAAAGTCACCCATGATCACCTTCTCAGAGCCACTGGGGGAGAAGATGCAGGACTGAAAAAACACAAGCAAATTGCCTTCACGTTTTCTCCCAGCAAGAACGTGTGTCTTGGGGAGTGTATCCGAGCGCTCTTCAACAGGAAACCTGTTGTGTGCACTCACTAGCACTTCTTTCCTTGGCTCCCTCTGTCCCCGGCTTTCAGCCCTTTTTTTCTGCTGTCTTTTCCCTCTATAATATTTGGCTTGTCCTTCCTCTCTCCTCTCTGTCCCTTAACAGCTCCTCTTTCTAAGTGGCCTCTACCCACTTTCTCTCCCACATACCTGGCTCTGGGGATCATACTGCTGCTGCAGCATGGTGGCCACCTTATCTTCAAAGAGACAGAGCTGCTCATACACCTGTTGCAGGAACACCTCCCGCTGGGAAGGGTCCAAAAGGCAGCCCTGGACCAGCACCTGAGAAGCACGATGGAAAGAGCAAGCCATGAAGGTCAGGGGGACATGGGCAGTACCCCTCTGGTCTCCCTATTTATTCTCCACACTGGGCTTCCCCAAGCATGGATGCACCAGAAGATCTTCCAGTTTCCTCCACCTCGGCCTCCGGAACATTGTCTATAAGCTGCCCTATCTGGCCAGGCAAAGCCTTTCTCATTGACTCATACTTTCTTATTCTTGCTGATTTCTAAGCACTGCACACAGAAGCTGTTCTGGACCTTTTCTCTTTTTTAAGCTCAAAATCTTATTCCCCCAGTGAATGCTCCTTCCTTCCTTTTACCCTCAGCAGATAATTCCCACCCCCCTCTTCACAGAGAAAGGAAACAAGTCAACAGGAACTACCCACTCACCCTAACCCTGAGGGTGTACTACTCTCCAACCCATCGAAAATGTCCTCAGTGTTTGCTAGATGTTTATATCTATGTGTTCTAGTTCTTCCTTTCAGGCTCAGAAGAAAAGATTCCTCTTCCTCCTTTTTCTCCCTAAAGCTAATCGCTCCATCTACTCTTGGATCTTTTATCTAATAGCTTCATTCTCTCTCCATGGGGTTTCCTTCCTTCTACTCTAGATATAAATAAGTGCCCCCATCCTAAAAATTTTATAAAGGCCTGGTGGTCCCTGTGGTGGCCCTCGGGATCTCTCCTCTCTCCCTGCCCCCATCAGACTCCTACAACCTGCCCACTTCTCCCCAACCCCTGCCCTCCCGTGCAACAGCTACTTCTCTCTATTCCGAACTGGGTGAGTGGGTGGGGACAGCCAGAAGAGGGCAGAGCGGGACTCTGGACCACTAAAGGCCTGACTGTGAGAAGAGAAACAGAATCAGAGGAATAGTGGGAACTGGGGCTGTGAAAAGGTGAGAAAGATGCTCAGAGCTGTATTGTTTAGAAGAGTGAAAACCGGGTCAACCTAAGGGTCCAACAGTAAAGGTTTGGCTAAATATAAAATATGATAAAATATGAAGACAAGTGGTCATTAAAAATTGTGTTTTCAAAAATATTTAGTGACTTGGAAAAATGCCCGTATCACACGTTAAAAAAGCAGGATGTAGAACTGTGTGTTTAGAATGAGCCTGATGTTTCTCCTCTCTCTGGATGGAGGGGTGGTGGCGAGGGAAGCAAACACAAACTCAAAGAGAAGAAACACAGTCCACAACATGTCAATAGTAGTTATAGTTATTTCTGCTTGGTTATTATGAGTGAGTTTTGTGAGTTTTTTATATTTTACGTATTTTTCAAATCTTCTTCACTGGGCATGTATTATAAACGTGACTTTTTGTTTGTTTGTTTGTTTGTTTTGAAAAACAGCAGGATGCATCTTGAGGGAGCTACAGAGACAAGTGAGGAAGCTGTCTGACTTCTTAGCTGACTTAGTGGCAAGTGGCCCTGGAGGCTTACCTAAGTTCTCACTCCTTGTCTTCTCCACAGCTGCTGTCCTTGTTCAGGACTTATCTCCTCTCCCATGCTGCAATACTCTTCTGCCTGTTCTCCCCAATCCAGAATTTGTCCCCCAACCATCTTTCTCACCAGCCACAAACAAGTGTGACCTTCCTAGTGTTCGCATCTGATCCTGTCACTGACATTCCAAACCTCCAGTGGTTCTCTACCCATGGCTAATAGTTTTAAAAGCTAACATTTGCATGTTTTCTATGTGGCAGGCACCGCTTTAAATGCTTGACATGTATTAATTCAATCACCATGCAACACTGGTATTGTTGACATCCCCATTTTGGAGAAAAGACCCAGATGCACAGAGAGGTTAAGTAACTTGCCTAAGAGCACACAGCCAGTAAGTGGTATAGCCAGGAAGCACATAAGGCACTGTTATTCCAGATCCAGTGCTCTTCACCACCACACTAAACTCCCCTACAGAATAAAGTATAAGTTCTTAGCCATGACATTCAAGGCCTTTCATAATTCTGCCCCCACTTATCTCTCCAGTCTCCTCTTTACCATCCCCCTAACCCTCCCCCCATCATTCAAACTTCATTGTGTCCAACTGAGTAACATGTAGTTCCCTAGAACCCCTGTGATTGAGAGCACAGTTTCATAGCTCTGTGCCTTTGCTTTTGCTGGCCCCTCTGCCTGGAAAGCCCATTTCCTCTTCTTTGAATAGTTAACATCAATTCATCCTTCAAGATTCAGTTCAAATGCCTCTTTGTCCAAAAGTCTCTCCTGTTGCTGCCCCAGGTTTGGCTGGGTGCTCCCATATCACGAGTCAAAACTTATCAGTGCCCTTATCACATTCAACTGAAATTACCCCCTTTAATATCTGTCTCCGCAACTAACTCTCAACCCCTCCCATCAGGATAGGGACAGGGTCTGATTCATGTGTCTCCAGGACCTAGCCCAGGCCTGGCATAGATCAGGCTTTAGTAAGTGTTTGTCAAAGTGAACCAAGTGTTGAGTGATTACCTAATATCCAAGCTTTTCCCGCCTTGACTGTGAGCACCTGCAAAGTCTGGGGATGTAGCCCACAACCAACAGTCCTAACACCTGCACTAGGAGAACACTTTAAACCAGGGCAGAGGGCTGGGATCCAGGCATGTACCAATTGCCTTGTGTATATTTCAGCCCCTCAGATACTGTTCCTTGCATCCCCCTCTCTCAAAGCCAGTTTGATAGCTAAGGTGACAATGAAGCCATCAGGGACAATTTCAGGGTAAGCCTCTACCAGTGAGTTGAGGGTGGTTAAGAGTAGATGAAGGGAAACTGGACCAATGCTTATCTAAGCCCAATACAGATATTCCAGTAACAGACTTGGCCGTTTTCCAAAAAGGAGTGCCTTCTGATGGCCTGCTTGGGTGCTGGATAAGCCCTGTAATTATCGTGTGGTCAGCGTTACACCCACCAGTTCACAGGGCTCTGGGAGAAAAATGACCCTCCTCTGTCCTTGGAAGAAATTATGTTTCTGGGTCTTTGTTTCTCCTGCTGGTAGTGCAAGGAGTTAGGACATTAGCTAACCTTCTGATGGAACTAAAGGGAGCGGGGGACAGAAAACAGTCATTCAGTGGCCAGGACCAGAGACTTAGAGGAGGAATGAGAGGGGCATTTGTCCAGTCAATGCCAACTCACCTAATGCTATGGGAAGGCCCTTTAAGACCAGAGCAATGGATGCTTCTTAAGAGGACAGAGACTCACAGAGATGACTAGGAACAGGTTCGAGGAGAGCTGGGGACTTTGGGCACGGACAGTGGAGACAGGATAAGGACTTGGTCAGTGGACTATCCGAAATTAGGTCTGAGGATACAAACTTGAAGAAAGGATGCAATACCTGGTGGGACTGCAAGCCAATGATTGAGGAGTAGGCCTGGATAGTGACGTAGATCTCAGGTTGGAAGTCGATGCAAGATCCAGGCACTCGGAAGGGCCGGAGCAGCCCGCCTAGGCAGCGGGAGAGGGCATGGAAAACTTCATCAAACAAGATCTCGCCTGTGGAATCATCCTGAGGGCAATGCAGAGAAAGGTCTCTCAAGGGTAACCAAAGGCAGCCCTGAGTGGAGGGCAGAAACAAGCAGCTTCCATGGGTCAGTGGGACTCTTAAGGTTGATCACACATCCAAATACGGTGCCACAGATGAATGGGATCTGTCTTCAAACACCCCCCACTCCTTCCGTTGTGTAAAGGAAACCTGTCTCCTTTCCAAAACGGCATCATTGTGGGATCATTCTTTACTTATCCCAGGCCCCTCCTCTTCTCCTCACTTCCCACCCAATCCTTTCTTCCCACTGTCTCCCCTCAACCAACCCCTTACCACAATGCCAGTAGATGGGCTGAGGTCCAGCTCAATGACAAACCGATACTGCCAGGCCAGGAAGGTGACCCGGGTGGATGGTACAAGGAGGAACGGCCTGGGGACCACCGGTTCCTCTGGCTGCCATCCAGGAGGCAGGACACTGAGGACTTCCAACTCCTGCTCAGACTGAAGCTGACATTTAGGATGGGGAGGAAAGGGAAGAGTCAGGAAGTCACCCCTTTCTTTCCAGGACCTGACTTCCACATCCAAAATGACACACCATTGGTTCTACCTTCTGCAACCCAACCAAGCACTCTTCCGAGCTGGAAAAACAATTAAACAAGATTTCCCCTGGGGAATCATCTTGTGGGCAAAGTCACTTGCCCCTCCTAGAATCAGACCCCTCAGAGTTAGTCTCCCCTCCTGTGTGTTTCCAGTACCCTCCTAAAAAAACAGATCCTCGGGGCTAGCCCTTCACATCCTGTGTGTCTCTGGGCCTCACCAGCATCTCCTGGGGCGTGGCCTGCACAGTCTGATGCAGGTGATTGAGGAACCAAGCCAGGCGAACATTTCGGGATATTCGATAATCCTTTTTCATCAACAGGAACACCTGCCCAGCTTCTTCCACCTGGGGACAAAGAGATATTTAATAAATCCATAAAAATTCACTAGTTCCTAGTACATATAGATCATGGTGCAAGTAACTTGTCCAAAGAGCTGAGAATCCATTAGTGAGAGGCAAGGCAGCAGAAGTGAAACGTTTACCCCCACCTCAGTGCAAGGGCTTCCCAAGGATTCAATTCTCAACTCTTGGCTCCCATTCCCCCTATAAAGACCTCTATGTAGACCAAGTGACTTTTGCACATTTCAATGGGTATGTGAGTTTCTCCTATAAACTCTAAGTTCTTTGAGGGTGGGGATTGTGCCTTGCTCTATTTTTGTGTCCCTGTGCTTAGCAAATTGCTTAAAACAGAGCAGACAATAATGCCTGGCAGTTTCTCCTAATAAGCCCTGACATCAGCACGCACTAAAGGATCTTCACTGGGTGAATGGCAAGCCTACTAAAGGCCTCAAAGCCCAACTTCTGTGGGTCACAGTCTCCCACCCACACCCTTCTCAGCTGTCAATGCTCTAGTTCCTTCCTTCCGCTGCCTCATGGGCAGTCGGTTCAACTGTGTCCAACAAGTGTCAGTTCCCTTGCCCGTGTCCTCACCTGTCACTACACAAGCCCAGCTAAATCTTGACTCAAGATGAATTTGACCTTCTTCCTTATCCACACAAATACTACACCAGCTGTACTCTGACAGAAAGAAACTTGTCAACTCGCCAGTGGTGCCACTTCTAGTGGCCTTTACCAATCCTTTTATTTCTCCCTGGTCAGTAACCTTTCCTTATCCCACTCAGGTTTTCCAATCTCTCAACCCCCGCCATCCCAGCAGATAAATGTGCCTACTGTTTCGCAGAGAAAATAAGGGTCAACTGGTGTGAACTCCCCCAATGTTTCCTCCAGATTAACCCTTATCTGTAACATTCCTTTACCCCCTTACTCTTGCCTCAGATGAAAAGATTACTCTCCTCCTGTTTAGACAAACTGCAAATTTCTCCTCCAGTGTTCCTAGTGAGGTGGAAATGACAGGCTGTGAGGAAGTGAGCAGAAGTCAGTGACTACCTGTTGAGAAACGGGATGTTGAAAGGAAGTGAAGATTTTTTTTTCAATAATGGGGAAATATGCATAGAGAAGAGATGGAAAAAGTCCTGGAAAAGCAATAATGAAGGGTGCCTGATGTCGGAGAAGAGTGTGGAGAGCAGAGATGCAATGACTAAAGATGAAGGAAGTCTTTCTTCCTCAGAAGGCAAGCATAAAGAGGTATAGAAACAGATATTAGGAAATGGCATGGATGAGAGGAGAAGGAAGAAGAGGGAAGGAACTCATATTTATTGAGCACCTAAAATACATTCAATTGTACACTGTAAAAGTTCAGTACAAGAATTTCAGACTCAAACAGCCTGGGTTTGAATCCCAATTCAGCCTCTTAATAGCTGTGAGATTGTGGAAAAGGTACTTAAACAGTGTCCTCATTTGTAAAATGGAGATAAATCCTAATACCAATCTAATTGTGCTGTCCTGCAGATGAAGGGAAACCGTGCATATGAAGCACTCAGCATGGTGCATGGCACTTATAAGAATATAATAGAAGTCAACTATTACAGGTTATTACCAGGCCCAGTACTAGGCTCTTTACCTAAGTAACTGCATTCAGTCTTCACACAAAACATTTAATAGAAGAAAGCTGAGGTCCAAAAAAGTTAATTTCTCAGCAGAATTCTTAGCAGAATTCGTAGGCATAGGGTCAGAAGTCAAACCCAGGCTTGATGAGCTGCAAAACCCATCTACTGAGTGTGACAACTGGATCAAACTGGGGACTTAAGAGCAGAAAAGATTTAAAGTGGTTACAAGAAGGAACACGATGGGGGTTTATAAATAGAAAGGATGCTTTGACATAATCAAAAAGACAATTTAAACATCAATATGATGTGATTTAGTATTATTTTGTGTTTTGTCTCTGTACCATCTAAAATCACATTTTGGGAAATACTACTCTCTGTTGTACTGTTTTCCTGCACTGGCCTGAGGCAGGCTCTGGCTAGGATTTTGGATTTTATCCAAGAGTTAGGTCAAGCTACCAAACTCTTTTTTCAGCAGGGCAGTACTATTATATCTGCATTCAAAAAAAATTCCATCTGGCTACCACATGACTTAGAAAGATCCCCTAACAACCAGGGGAGATGACAATGGCCGAGACCAGAGCTACTCAAAGTAGCCATTCTGTGAACTGCTTGAGACTGTTCCTGAAGAGACAAGTAGTTGTGTTAGAATGTAAAACCAGCACTGACTTTCACTGAGAGAGTCTTGGAAAAGTCAGTTGAACTAACCTTCAAGACAAGTGATCAAGTGAAGTGAGTTCAATTGTACTTTAAGGAATCTTTAAAATAAGATGGATAAGGGGCTTCCCTGGTGGCGTAGTGGTTGAGAGTCCGCCTGCCGATGCAGGGGACACGGGTTCGTGCCCCGGTCCGGGAAGATCCCACATGCCGAGGAGTGGCTGGGCCCGTGAGCCATGGCCGATGGCCCTGCGCGTCCGGAGCCTGTGCTCCGCAACGGGAGAGGCCACAACAGTGAGAGGCCCGCGTACCGCAAAAAAAAAAAAAAAAAAGTGGACAAGAACTGGTGATTACCTGAGGTAGGGAGGAAAGTAACCAAAAAAAAGCCAAAAACACAAGGTGTCAAGGATGACTAAGGCAACATCAGAAACCAGTAAGTTGCAGGATGATTTCCGTTAGCTAGAGAAATCAGATATAGCTATTTCCCATCATTTCTAACCACCATCTCCCTCAAAAGGTCCCATCAAACTGAACGCTCTTATTGCCAAACTCCTGAAAAGACAAAAGGGGTCTACCGGCAAAGAAGGAAACTGCAGCAATTACCTGCCCTCTCTTTCTCTGATCCTTGGTCTCAAGAGGAGATACTCCCATAAATAAATAAATAGAAAAGACGGCCTTCTCCCTGATTAACATCTCGAAAATTCTGCCAGATTGCCTAATTTCTTTCCCACAGTGTTAGTCTATTAACTTGGGTATACTTACATATTGTACTGTAAAACATTTAATATTAACTTTTCATTGGTATTTTGTCAACACCCTTATAAGAAATTCAAGGCCTGATGGCTTCCATATGTATGATTAGAGCACCAATAAACACCATAAAATATATTCATTTGTATTGGGCTTTGGCTTTCTCAGAGAAAGAGCAACTGTGCTCAATGCCAGTAGGCAACCTCTCCCTCAGGATTGGCTGAACTGGTGTGGGTATGATATTAGTGACCTCTCTCGTCTACAAGTTGACTATGCTGGATCCTTGCCAAGGTTCTTATCTAAAAAAGGACGGGCTGGGCTCAGTATTATCAGAATAGGAAGGATATCCCAGTTCAGCAGCCCTTTCTGTTTATCACTCTATCCCCAGAGCCTGGCGCATTGCTTGGCAATAGGATGCTCAATAAAATTTTGCTGAATAAGTGAATTCACTATATGTTCTAAGCTAAGCAAAGCAAACGCGGCATTTAAAATGAATCACAGGCAGTACAACTTTTCTTAAGGTAAGGTAGTCTTAACACTAGTCTCCATGTTTTTCCTTTTGTTCTTCTTTGGTGCTTAGTGAAGACTTTTTTTCAAATGCCAGCCTGTTTCAGTTATGCAAGGAAATATCCAGGAAAGGAGTTTTGGCCCATACTGAGCCAGGGTTAAAGGAGGGAGCACCATAAGGACAGTTGGGGACACTTGGCTCACTTCATCTTCTAGGACTAAAATCCTGGCCACTCTGGGTTTAATAAATGAACCTTTCCATGATTCCCTACACTGTTTGTTATCTCTGCTAGGCATTCACAAAGCAGTCTGGACTACTTAATAGCATCCACCATAGTTCATAACGAAGAATTTGTGTATTTTTTAATGTTGGTTTCCCCTACAAGTGTAGAAGCTCCAGGGAGGTAGGGGCTGTCTGTATTGTTCTTTGCTGTATCTCTAGTAACTAGAGCAGTGCCAAGACACACTAAGGGTTTGAATATTTGTTGAATGAATGTATGAATGAGGGAAATTGCTCTCGCAAGCTATATTTATTCTCTTCTCTATTTCAAGCTATGTTCTTAGTATCTTACCAGAGATTCCTAATTTTTCATTTTTATCAACATCTGGCTTTTGTTGTTCAAGAGTTCTCATCCTTCCTCATCTGCTTTATGGAAAAACTAACCCAGTCTGTTGTTTGGACTTTGCCTCCCTGAAAGTTGTTTTTACCAAGTTTTTTTTCACTAGTATGTTCTTTACTGGTATCATCTTCTTTTCTACAATTCTGGAATCGGGGGAAGGGGAGTTGTGTAAACTTGAATAGATTTGTTTTAGACAGAATTACAGTATTATGGAAAGAAAATGTGATATCATAGCTGAGACTCCGGGCTTGAATTTTAGTTTCCTCCTCTATAAAATACCACCACCTACCCCAATGATGGGTGAAAGCACACTGTAAAGTTAAAAGTGTCACACAAATGCACACAGTAGTGGTAACAAGGTGCTGCTTCTTTGAGTCTGGGGGAAGTCCTGCACAGCCATTCCCCTCAGCGTTTTTGGCTCACCCCCACTTAGCTGGCAGAGTTGGAAATTTCTTCACACTGAGCCAGAGTCTGTCTTGTTGATATTACCTTGGCCTGCTCTTGAAATCTGTTCTCTTGAACATATCTAACTCACTTTGGGTTTTACCTCCTGAGGCCACACAGGGAAAAAATCTGAACCTCTGCCAAAGGAGAAGCTATCAAACATCTGATGATGGTTCTGAGTCTTTGATTCTCCATAATAAACATCTCCAGGTTCCTTGAATGTAGCTCAAACGGCATGGTTTCGGGCTTCCCTGGTGGCGCAGTGGTTAAGAATCCTCCTGCCAATGCAGGGGACACGGGTTCGAGCCCTGGTCCGGGAAGATCCCACACGCCGCGGAGCAACTAAGCCCGTGCACCACAACTACTGAGCCTGCGCTCTAGAGCCCGCGAGCCACAACTGCTGAAGCCCGCGTCCCTAGAGCCCGTGCTCTGCAACAAGAGAAGCCACCGCAATGAGAAGCCCACACAACGAAGAGTAGCCCCCGCTTGCTGCAACTAGAGAAAGCAAAGACCCAACGCAGCCAAAAATAAATAAAAAGAAAATAAAACAAAAAGAAAACGGCATGGTTTCAAGTTCCCTCACTATTTTAGATCTTAGATCACGTGCCTACGAATGAACTCTGGTTGGTCTACTTTTCAACTTAAAATGTGGGGGCCAGAATGGAGCACAATAGCCAGGTGAGGTCACAGATTCAGAATCTCCTAGATTCTATTTACTTCAGGCGAAGCTTTACCATGCTACTGACCCAAGAAACCTCTCTGACTTTCTCGCTTCTGCTGCTGCTTAGACACATCCCCCATTCTCTCATGCAGCTGGCTTTTTTGGGACACACACAATTATTCAATTCGTCCTATTACATTGGATAAATCCAGCCTATTTTCTATTGTGAAGCTTGACTGCTGTTTTGTCTGCTAGTAAATCCCTTTCCAGCTTAATTTCCCTGCTAATTTGATCAGGATGCCATCAAGTCCTCATCCAAGTCCCAAGAGGACAAAGGCAAGGTGAGCATGCATTCATTTATCAGTCAACAAATTTACGGAGAGCCTGATACATGCTAGCACTGGGCTGGTCCTAAGGATACAATGGAAAGCAAAAATTGGCATTCTCTGCCCTCGCAAGATTTACCCTGTAACTGAGGAAAAAACGAATCAAATCATCACTCTAAATACTACATTGATACAAACTAAGTGTGCCAAGGATAAGAATGTGGTTTTATGACAGCATGTAACAAAGTAACCTGACTCAGGCAAGAGTCTTAAGAGAAAGTGACCCTGAAGACTGAGCAGGGTTGGCCTAGTGAGGAGGGAAAGGGGAATACACCAGATGGAGGATATAAACAAGCACTGACCTATTAGATTTTCTTCACACTATCTGTTAGTAGGCTGCTGAATTCCACTGCTGTGCAGCTTCCATTTCTCCACCTTGTTTCGAAGGTTATTTTGAATGACAGACTGACTCTTCAAGGCCAAACTGAAGTCTAGTTCACCAATCAGTTCTTATAGAATCCACTCTCTTGAAACCAGGAACATTTCCTAACTCGAGTTTTCTCGCAACATTCCCCCCATACGTGATCCTTCCAAGTCAACGACTACATTTTCACAAACATCATCTCTAAGTTTTCTTCACATTCAAGAGGTGATTTAACAGAACTAAAGACTCAAGAATTAATTAAAGCAGCTAGAATGGTATTTTTCCAAGTGTGATCCAAGGACCAGCAGCATCAGAACCACCTGAGGTGCTTGTTAAAATGCAGATTCCTGGGCACCATCCGAGACCAATTGAATTAAGAGCTGAGAGAGCTCGGGAAGCTGTACGTAAGAAGCTCCCCCAAGTGATTCTTCCGCTTTACTGTTTGAGAATCCCTGAATTGGTTGTGTTCTCCCAGCACCCATACTCATATGGAGCTTTAATCCCTGATACTTAATCCTTCTGAGTCTGAAGTGCACTGGAGCAGTCTGGCAAAGGGAAAGCAGGGTTTCGAAGTCAGAGATCTGGATTTAAATCTGGCTCTACTACTTGCTATCTAGGTGAGCTTGGACAAGTTAGTTTTCCCAGGCCTCAGTTTCTTCATCTATAACGTGTGGATAAGAATGTCTACTTCAGGGATTTCCTTGGTGGCGCAGTGGTTAAGAATCCACCTGCCAATGCAGGGGACACGGGTTCGAGCCCTGGTCCGGGAAGATCCCACATGCCACGGAGCAACTAAGCCCATGCGCCACAACTACTGAGCCTGCACTCTAGAGCCCGCGAACTACAACTACTGAGCCCAAGTGCCACAACTACTGAAGCCCGTGCGCCTAGAGCCCGTGCTCCACAACAAGAGAAGCCACGGCAATGAGAAGCCCGCACACCGCCATGAAGAGTAGGTCCCACTCGCTGCAACTAGAGAAAAGCCCACGTGCAGCAACAAAGACCCAAGGCAGCCAAAAATAAATAAATAAATTTAAAAAAAGGAAAAGAATGTCTACTTCAGAAGGATGTTGTGGCAATTAATCAGGAGAGTCAGAACAATGATAGAGGAAGCCTATCATACTTTGGAAAATTTACTGAGGCCTATATGCCATTTATAGCAAGATGAATAAAACATTATCAGGTACTGTGCTGCATACCACGTATACCAGGATGAAGCAAACATTGTCCATCTCGTTAATTTGTTTGTTCATTGCCCCGTCCCTTGGTGGTTAAGGTATAAATTATTCCTGGACTTTTCCAACCCCTGTGCTGTTTTCTGTTAACAGAATCCCACAAAATAATGTAGTCTCCACGTGCCCTTGAACCACTGTACTTATGCCAAAGTCCTGAACCTCTAGCACGGCTTCAACCTGAATCTTCTTCACCAGCCTTCTCTCTCACCCACCTCCACCTGAGTTCGAGCACCTCGGATCAAACGCTGGTTCTGCTGCTTATTAGTATAAGGCCTTGGTGAAGTTACTTACACGCTCTGTGCCTTAATTTCCTCATCTGAGAAACAGGGATAGTAAGAGTGCTTCTTTTTCTTTTTTTTAAGATTTTTTTGATGTGGACCATTTTTAAAGTCTTTATTGAATTTGTTACAATATTACTTGTTTTATGTTTTGGTTTTTTGGCCGCGAGGCACGTGGGATCTTAGCTCCTCGATCAGGGATCGAACTCGCACCCGCACCCCCTACACTGGAAGCCTTAGTCTTAACCACTGGACTGCCAGGGAAGTCCCAACGGTGCCTATTTCACAGGGGTTTTCCCAGTATTAGATGATACTCAGTAAGCACTAGTGTTAGCTATTCTCACTGCCACTGCGCCCACACTGGCAGCTGCTTCGTCTTAGTTCTCTGAAGGTCCTCAGCTCCTCCTTACCTCAGGATTTTCACTGTTCCCTTTGCCTGTAATGCATGCGCTCTGCCTCTTCTCACAGCCACCTTCCACTCCTTCTTCCGGCTTAAATGTTATTCCTCTGCGGCTTTCTGATCCACCCCCTCCACTGAACAATTAGTTTAAGAACCCCTGTTAAACACTCATTCAATCTGTACTTTTCCTTTGAAGCGCTTATTATCATAATTCAACATGTGCACTCCATTAGAATAGGGACTGTGTCTTACACTGCTCCATATCCACCCTGATAATTAGCACAATTCTAAGTACATAGCAGCAGCATAAAATAATTTAAGTATCTGAGGAATGAATGACTTCTGAAATCTGACTATGTCCAATATTTCTCTCTTGGAATTGTAATAACATCTAACGATCAGTCACTTTTCTGCTCAGGGGCAGAACTCTTCACTCCCTTTACCTTCTGAGATAAAATTTTCAGAAATGTAAATCAACAATTCAACAAATGAACTTTTGGCTGAGTGAGACTTCCAGGAGCGTATGTCTGGACTCCAGGTTCCCTTAGATTTGCACTGCTCAATATGGTAGCCACTACCATATGGTGAGCACTTGAGATGTTGCTAGTCCAAAGTGAGATATGCTGTAAAATACACTCTGGATTTTAAAGACTTGGTACAATAAAAGAATGTTAAGGGCTTCCCTGGTGGCGCAGTGGTTGAGAGTCCGCCTGCCGATGCAGGGGACACGGGTTCGTGCCCCGGTCCGGGAAGATCCCACATGCCGCAGAGCAGCTAGGCCCGTGAGCCATGGCCGCTGAGCCTGCGCGTCCGGAGCCTGTGCTCCGCGACGGGAGAGGCCACAACAGTGAGAGGCCCGTGTACCGAAAAAAAAAAAAAAAAAAGAATGTTAAATATCTCATAATTTTTAATATTTATTACATATTGAAATGATGTTTTGGAAATAATGGGGTTAAAGAAAAATATATTATTAAAGTTAATTTTACCTGTTTTTTTTTACCTTTTTAAATGTGGCTACTAGAAAACTGACATATATGCCTTGCATTGGATACAATGCTGTTTTAGACTACCTGCCTAAAAGGTACGTTGTATTTCACCACAACACCCCTCCATTTCTTCTCATTTTAATCCATAACAAAACATACTCCAAATTCCTTCATCGGTTTTTCTCAATGATATTTCTGATGCATAGGCTACTCCATCACCCCTGTCAACACATCTGATCCTTTTTAACAGGGTAGTTTCCTACAACCATATTTAATCTTGGGGCTTGTGACATCGAATTGGAGGTTTACCATCCTGTGGCTACTTTATTATTTATACTGTAAACATTATGACTAAGAACACAAGATCTACAGCAGACCACCAGTTTTGGAGTCCTGGCTCTGGTACTTACTAGCTGTGCAACTTTATTACTCTTAATATCTATCTCTGTGCCTCAGTTTCCTCAACTGAAAAATGGGGATGATAATATTGTCTACCGCGTAGGGCTCAGAGTATTAATTGATGTTGGTAAAGTGCTGAGATGGTCCCTGACACACAGTAAGCATTCAATAAGTAATGACAACTATCGGCATCATTATACACATCTCTCACCCTTCCCATCTACTCATATATTCTCTTGTAACACTGCGCCCCTCTCCTAGTGATGTTGTTCTTTCCAAATCTGAGATTTTACGCTCAGATCATCTAACTCCAAAACTCTGCTACACCCCAGCTGAGAGTAGCACTTGGGTAAGGTACTTCTCTCGATTTTCAGATTCTTACCTGTAAATGACAGTGGGTATTGCCACCTTCCTTTGCACAAGTCTGAATGACACAATGTATATAAAGTTCCTTGCATGGTCCTTAGCACCTTATGGATACTTTATTTGCATTTTCTGATTTAAAACATGTGACCCTAACAATACACCAATGATAAGTACTTTATGAAGAAGGAAAGAGGCCGGGAAGTCAAGACTTGCCCGAAGTTGCACAGATAGTTACACGGCAGCGCCAATACCGGAACGAGGCTTCTGTCTGAGTCAAATGTTTTTTCATAAAACCAAAGCTGCTCTCCAAAAGCATGAGCGCTAGAACTAAATTCATGCTGTTTATGGCATTCCAATATTTGAAGAAATGCAGCAACTGGCAAAGCTGCCCACTGAAACTGCAACGGAAAATCAAAATACAGGTTTTCTTAATACCATTGCGAGGTCAAAGAACCCGAAAGCCCTAGAGTTGGCGTCGTGGATGAAATTTCGGCAAACCAAAGAGCGACAAGCTCCTCCTCTAGGCCCCCCAGGAAAGTGCGGGAGAGGAGATAACGAATGTTTGGGCTTCGGGCTGACCCGGCGGCTCCGGACCCGGAGGAGGCCACGGCCGCGCCCGGCCGCCGGACCCTCCCCCTCGGATCTCGGGACCCAGCGCTGCGCCCGCCCGCCCCTCACCTCCGGCTCCGGGCGCTCCGAGGCCATCACACAGCCCTCCCGCGCCGGCCCGGGCCAGAGAAGCTGCTCCGCTCGTGACCCCTGACCCGGCGGCCTGGCGACCAGCGGGACAGGAAGTGAGGGGGAGGGCCGAGTCCTGAGCTTTCTGATTGGCTGACTTGGGAAACGGAAGAGGAAGTCTTTGACACTGCCCTGTTGCCGCAATGCAGGTGAGGGCCAGGTTGGCGCTAGTGACCGCTAGCTAGCTTCGGGTATCGGTACCGAGAGTGGGCTGGCGGAGGAGGGAGTGAGGAGTTGGGGCTGAGAGGAGGGGGTAGAGCCCTTGATCGTCGAATAAGGGGACGCACGATGGGGCAGAGGCCCACTGGCGAGGGAGCGGCGCAGATGAGAGATGGGGGTGGAGCCCGGCTGACGGGAGACAGACTGCGGTTAAGTCGGGAGGGAGAAGGCAGCACTGACTTGCTAGGGTGTGGGAAAGGATCAGGTTGTAATTTGGGAAGGTTGAGGTGCAGTCCAAGGAAGACGGCTCAAGAAAGTGGTGGATCGGCTCAGGCCCCGGCCTAGGCTGTTGGATGGCCGTTGTCGGATGCCGACAGAACAGGTAATCTGTAATTGGAGAGAAGCCCGAGGGTGGAAGGAATTATGGGACCGCGGTGGCCAAAAAGCCAGACTAATGTAATCTGAGGCCGTGGGTGGAACCCAGGATCAAGGCTCCTGTCCTGCACGTTGGCAATTTGCTAAGACAGTTTTGCTTCATTCTTCCTAGTCTGTGCCCGTTTTTCATTTGTCACTTAGTTTCTTGCAGCTGGTAGCCTCTCCGTAAGTTTTTATAGGTTGACTAAGCTTGTGAAAGGGGCACAGGAATATTGGCACAGAGATAAAATGAGTGCAGATTAATTTAGCAAGGAGGAGGTTGAAGGAGCAAAGACTGAGGGCAAATGAAGGTGGGGATGGCAGCGGTGGTGGCGGTGGCAGTGGCAGGTATTCAGAAGAGCCTTCATGTGTAGGTAGATTTTCCAGAGATTGTATCATGGGCAAGAACGGCTACACTCACCGGCAGGTTTTAGGACAGAGGAAGTCAGAGTATGTATGCTGCAGAGGTGCCCAAAAGATAATAAACCCCAGGCATTAGGTCTAGTGAAAATTACTCAGTGGGAAAGAATAGAGTGTACCTAATACAGAGAAAAACTAGGCCTGGATTAGGAGCAATGAGAGAAAGGAATCAGTAGGTAGGAGGAATTGAGGTCAGATGAATGGGTGTAAAGGTCTAAGGGTTGACGCTGTCTGTAACCCTAATACCAAAGAAAGTAAACAACCTGGCTCTCACTACGCCAATGAGATCCTGTGTCACTGGACTGGTGTCGCACACTGTCATCCTGGCTTTTCAGCCTTCCTCTGTATGTGTCATCCTCACACTCATCTGAGTAACCAACCTATTCCTATTGGTGCAGAGGGAGGAGAAGCAGCTTGAGGCATCATTAGATGCACTGCTGAGTCAAGTGGCTGATCTGAAGAATTCACTGGGGAGTTTCATTTACAAATTGGAGAATGAATATGACCGGCTGACCTGGTAAGGGTTGTCAGGGCAAGCTGGGGAGGGCTCCATGCCACCTGCTGGATAGGACATCTCCAGTGACGTAACCATTTATCAGTTTGCAAACATCTCTTGATTTAGAGAGAGTTGGGTTTCCCAACATTTAACACTGAAGTTGGCTTTGGGCCCCCATGGTAAGGAAGTAGAGAAATGCCCAGTTTCCCAGCCCAGGTTCTCACTAGCTTTTTTTTTTTTTTTTTTTTTTTTTTTTTTGGGGGCCCCGGGGCCCTCCCTTTTT
>NW_020173200.1:2077937-2094946 GCF_003031525.2 Neophocaena asiaeorientalis asiaeorientalis | reverse complement strand
TTTTTGGCGGTACACGGGCCTCTCACTGTTGTGGCCTCTCCCGTTGTGGAGCACAGGCTCCGGACGCGCAGGCTCAGCGGCCATGGCTCACGGACCCAGCCTCTCTGCGGCACGTGGGATCTTCCCAGACCGGGGCACGAACCCGCGTACCCTGCATCCGCAGGCGGACTCTCAACCACTGCGCCACCAGGGAAGCCCCTCTCACTAGCTTTTGATTCTCATCATTTGACTTCTCTGGGAGGAGGTCCTCCCGCAGTGGGTCTTCCCACTACAGTATTCATACTGGATCTCTTGCCATGGCTGTTGCTGAGTCTTTTAGGTCCAATCTACTCTGGAAGTGTGGATACTATTTTTAGGCCAGAAAGGAGACTTTTACCCAGTTTCTGAAGTTTTAGTGATAATAGTGTAGCCATGGTTCCTATTTTGCCATTGTCCTCACCCCCATTCAAATATAGTAGTCCCCCTAATCTGTGGGGGATAAGTTCTAAGACCCTCTGTGGATGCCTGAAACTGTGATAGTACTGAAACCTATACTGTATATACTGTGTTTTTTTTCTATACTAATGGGGTGGGTAGTGTATACAGCATGGATATGCTGGACAAAGTGGTGATTAACGTCCTGGGTGGGACAGAGCAGGATGAAGCAAGATTTCGTCACACTGCTCAGAACAGCACCCAGTTTAAAACTTATGGATTGTATTTTTCTGGAATTTGCCATTTAATATTTTTGGACTGTGGTTGACCACGGGTAGATGAAACCTCGGAAAGTGAAACTGCAGATAAGGGGGGCCTGCTATAATGACCTACTTTTCCTCTCCATCTGTATCAGAAACTGAAAGTGTGTCCCTCTTTCTTAACCCCATAATCCCTGTGAGCCAGGCTAGTTCCTGGCCAGCCATAGGGCTATGAGTGTTTTGAGGGTGAGTCTGGGTATTCCTAGTCTGAAGGACCCCTTTGAGGCTCCTTTACTGGGAAGATTCTGACACCTTCTTTCCACCACCAGGCCATCTGTCCTGGACAGCTTTGCCTTGCTCTCTGGACAGTTGAACACTCTGAACAAGGTCTTGAAGCATGAAAAGACACCACTGTTCCGTAACCAGGTCATCATCCCTCTGGTGTTGTCCCCAGACCGAGATGAAGATCTCATGGTAAGAGGAGGAGAGGGGTGCAACTTGGGAAATTAAGTTCTTAGATGAGGACTGAGGGCACAGTGGTTGGTTGGCTATTCTAGAAGTTCTGAATCTGCAGTAGTGTGTGGCAGTAAGAAGCGAGGGCTGCATTTTGGAGGCTTTGCTTTTTGTCCTTCTGGAGTTGGGAGAGCCATTCCCAAACTGAATTAATCTGAGGCATATGTCACCAAGACAAAGACCTTTTTCCTTCAACACCTGTCTTGAGCAGAAAGTATGTTCTTTTTCTTTTTTTTTTTTTGGTTTTGTTGTCGTTGTTGTTTTTTGGCTGAGCTGCACGGCATGTGGGATCTTAGTTCCCTGACCAGGGATCCAACCCGTGCTCCCTGCAGTGAAAGCACGGAGTCTTAACCTTTGGACCACCAGGGAAGTCCCTGACTTTTTCTCTTTCAATCTTTGATTTAAATGTGGCAGAAAGAGGTTTATCCTTAGGTCTGGTAGAGATAGGGGAGTGAGCAGACAGAACTGAAGGATGGAGTGAGGGGGATAGTGTCTTAGGAAGCCAGATATTGTTAGTCTCAGGTTGTGTTTTCCCTGAAAATGCACTCTTTGCCTGTGGAAGGAACTATGTATATATCAGGCCAGATTGAATCTTCTTGGAGTGCACAGTAGTATCGATAAAATCTGTGTGTTACAGAGGCAGACTGAAGGACGGGTACCTGTTTTTAGCCATGAGGTGGTCCCTGACCATCTGAGAACCAAGCCTGACCCTGAGGTAGAAGAGCAAGAGAAGCAGCTGACAACGGATGCTGCCCGCATTGGTGCTGATGCAGCTCAGGTTGGACTGAGTCACTGCCCTGCTCCCCCAACCCCGAATTTTATCATGAGAAGCTGGGCATTACCACCTCTGTATGGTAGGGATGCACAGCTGGTTACCCCTCAGTTGCCCCTGGAATAGCCCAAGGAAGAAACGTCCCCGTAATCATTTCTTGCTTGCCCTAATCTCTGCACAAATTTATGTGTGTTGCAGAAGCAGATCCAGAGCTTGAATAAAATGTGCTCAAACCTTCTGGAGAAAATCAGCAAAGAGGAACGAGAAGCGGAGAGTGGAGGTATGGAGGGATTGGTGGCAAAACGGAGGAGGAAAGAGGGATAAGATCAGTAGGAAGGGTGGTGTTGGTAGTGGTGAAGTGAGGACGAAAGGATGTGCTGCTTAGGGAAAGGTATGCGTCCATTCTGTTAGCCTTTTGTATTTCTGGCCAGCCCTGGAGCAGGTGGAGGAAATGGGCAAAGGGAGAAGGGAGTATTCTGAGTAGTCATGGGGGTCCTCTGGCTCTTCCTCTGGGCTGCCAGGGAGCCTAGATTCTGCTGAAGTCAGAACTCCAAGCCCTGGTACCCATACTGGTCTTCCTGCTGCTAGGTTCGGTCCAGGGCCAGAGGCATACCTCGGGGTCCCCACTTACTTTTTCTTCAGGTCTCCGGCCGAACAAGCAGACCTTTAACCCAGCAGACACCAATGCGTTAGTGGCAGCTGTTGCCTTTGGGAAGGGGCTGTCTAATTGGAGGCCTTCAGGCAGCAGTGGTCCTGGCCAGCCGGGCCAGCCAGGAGCTGGGACAATCCTCGCAGGAGCCTCAGGATTACAGCAGGTGCAGATGGCAGGAGCTCCGAGTCAGCAGCAGCCAATGCTCAGTGGGGTGCAGATGGCCCAAGCAGGTCAACCAGGTAAGGTGACAGGGATTGGCATGGTGGCAGACCTTGAGCAGGGAAGTGGGAATAAGCTGGGTTATCTGGGGCCCCAGCGTCCCCAGAGCTGGAGATAATTCTCCTTTTCTCCCTTGGACTGTGACCCAGAACAAAAACTTTTGGAGTAAAAGTCTCATTTGAGACCCTTAATAGGTACCAGACAATGAGGAAGAACTTTGACAAGCAGAAACTGCTCTCGCCTCCCACCCCATCTCAGACCTCGGTCTCAACTACCCTTCTGTCCCCTTTAACTCCGGGTATTAGGTGTGTTCTCACTGTCTTGTCTTAGGCAGAAAAATGAATGGTCAGACCTTCATTAGGACCATTGGGTAGGTGTGTTGGGAATGGACAAGCAGGCAAGTTTCCCGGTGCTGCGTGTAGTCCTTTCTCCGTATCCTGTCTCTCCTGCTCGCTTTTAGTAATTATAAGAACAGCCTGGCAGAGTTCAGATGCAAGCAGCTAGAAGAGGTATTTTCTTCCAAGCTGTCTAGACAAAGGGACAATTAAAATAAGAGAGAACGTAGCACTCTTTTACCTGTGACATTAAATGGGGGCCCCACAGATTTAGTTCTCTTTTTCTAGGAGGGAGTGAGCAGGAGCCAGGTGTGTTCCAACCCCTCCCACTATTCCTCCTCCTAGACACCTTCAGGGAGAGGGCTGGACGAAAAGCCATACCTCTGAGCCTTGCCGTCCAGGGTCAGATGCCACAGAGATTCTGAGATGATAGCGGAGGTGCAGAAGGGAACCCGAGGGACCACATTTCTGATTTACCATGAACATCTTACTGTGCTTCAGGTGTCTTTCTTCATGTTCCTTTTAGGGAAAATGCCAAGTGGAATAAAAACCAACATCAAGTCGGCTTCCATGCATCCCTACCAGCGGTGAGTGTGGCCGACAGCCTCCACTCCCAGGTGCTCTTTGCAGAGTTCGGCAGTGAAGCTGCCTTTTGCCCAAAGCTGACCTAGATGGGTATAATAAAAAGAATACGGGCTTTCAGCCACAGACAGATCCCATCTCCACTGCCGACTAGCTGTGTGACTTTGGGCAAGTGACCAAATTTTTCTGAGCCGGTTTTCTTGTTTATAAATGGTGATAATACCTACCTCAAAGGGTTGTTGTGAGGATTAAAATGGGAAAATGAACGTAAAACACTTGGCACAGTCTATGAAATAATGCGTATTCAATAAATGAGAGTTTCTACAGCCACTTCTCCCCACTGCCCCCTCTTCAGTCCTCGATCCAGAACTTATCCTGATCTGATACTGCTTCATGTCTGTGGTGAGCTGATGGACACAAGATCATGGACCGCTCAACACTATTTGAAAGCCTGTGCTTATTTCGTGCTGCCAGAAACGGTGACAGCCTCTGTGTCCTTAGAGGCCTACTGTCTCCGCAGGCCTTCCTGCCCAGATTCCATCCTGGCCATCTCTCCAAGCTGCAGGTGACGAGGCTTCTGGTCTGAGACAGACCGTCCACTTGTGGCTCTGGAGAAGCTCAGGCCTGCTCTGTTCTCCATCCTCTGAGAAGCCAGTTCAGCTCTTATCTGGGAAATAGTCACAAAGTACCCTATCCTTTACCCTACACCTCACACACGAAGGAAGATGTTGAAGGCCCGGTATATGGGGGCTTCTTCAGGAAGTGGTTCTACCAGGCAGGACTATGTGAGAAAGGGTTTTTCTTAGCAGATGAAAAAGTCCCTTGTTCCCCAGACTCTTTTTTTCTTATTTTAGAGGGAGAGGGGAATTGCACCTCATACCATCTTTCATCATGGTTGAGTTATCCTCATAATTTGCCTGGTTCCTGGGCTCCAGCCAGGATGGTTTTTCTCCAGTACACTGAGCCTGTGGTTCCAATAAGGGCCAGGTGGATGGCGGGAGGTGGCAGCCGCCAGTACTTTTGCCTGCTTTTATAAAGCTGAGAGCAGAGTGGGCTTGGGTCTCCAGCTTAAGCTGCCTTGCTTAGCTCTCTGTTGTGAGCTAGGGCAGGGGTTGAGTCAGCAGAAGTGGACCAAAGGGTTTCTCTGAATAAAGTTATTTAAGTTGATGGCCACTGTATCAGGGTCAATCTAACAGATAAATTGAGACAGCTACGTAGGGATTGGAGACTACACGTCAGAGACTTGCAAGGTTGCTGCAAGGCAATTCTAATTTGTTTTCCAATAAAAAGTTTTCTTAGCTTTGATCTAAATGTCCTGAGAGGTAATAGGAGGCCCTTCTCACACCTTCCAGCTGCCTTTTTTCTGTTCTCTTCTGTCACACATTAGTACTTTGGCATTTGTTCAGTGCCAGGCAGAATTCTGCCAGGCTGTGGCAGCAAAGGGCTGGAAAAGTGGTTGCAGATGTCACATCCATTCCTGTTCCATCAAGACAAGAAATGGTATTCACACAGCTCACTGATCATAGTACACAAGAGCACGGAAAGTCCTGCCATCAGCTGTGAGGCAGTGTCAGACCTGTCCCCCACTTCAACAGTGCTCCCTTACTGGTCTATCAGCCCACTAAGATGTTCCTTATCTTCTCTTCCCTTCACACTGGAAATGTCAGAGCTAACTGTCATATTGGATAGAGTTCAAGGTGTGCTTCTCTAAAACCCCTGGAGCATCTTTTGGTGACTGCTGTCCTTTATTCTACCAAAAGATTCCTTCCTATTGAAAGTTTCTTGAAAACTTTTTGGACCTATTGAAACCACCCCAAGTTTCTTTGTTGTCCCAGGCTAATATCGACGTCATTCCCAAAGTACCATCTGAAATGGATTCCTTGTCCTCCCAGAGTGGAAATGTCCTCCTGCGCCAGCAGGGACATATGCAGGACCCCACCTGCATCTTGTGCCCTTAAACCAACAGTCCTTACTCCGCAGGCACTCATGTCTTTATATTCACTCCGGGAGCACGTGCTCTCATTCCCAACCCCTCAACCCCAGATCCTCTGGAGAGCACAAACCTATGTAGCATTGCCAACTTTGGGGCCCATACAGCCCAGTAAATGCCTCAATGGAGAGTATCTCCCATCCCTAACACACTCATTCCCAAAGGAGGGAATACAGAGTTTCCTTTCAAGAAGAGGACATTGACCTGCTCCCTTGCTCAGATTTCAGATTTGCAAAAGATGGCCCTCTTGCTCCACTCTGGTAGTGTTGCTCAGTTTCTGATGGCTCTGTTTGGCCTAGGGCTTGTGTTTTCTCCTACTCTTGGGGCCCCGGGAGAATGAGATTAGGCCATCGTCTCCCAGGTGTGTGTCTGGGATGGAGAAAGAAGCAGCAGCTGTGAAACTTCAATATTCTGTAGCACAGAGGTCATCCTGCTGAAGGTGGATGCATCAGTGTTCCCACGACACCCATTGCTAGGACCACTCCCTCTCCAGCTCTGCCCTGAGGCTGGGACTCAGTCACTGCTGAATGTCCCTTTTGCTGATTGCCCCAGTCACCCTGTTCTCTTCCCCTCCTGGTGTCTATTGCTGCCCTACCTAGCTAGGTCACCTAACTTCACCTTGCATTTTCTTGGGAAACAGCCAAGGTAGATAGGTTGTTCTAGCTAAGTGCTCCTTCTAACTCCATTATCAGTCCTGCCATTAGGACTGAGCTGCAGCGGGTGTAGTGCCCACCTCCTGTCCTGCTGTTGAAGGGAAGAAGCTGAGCTCTGCAGGAATGCCCCAGTGCAAGGCTGGTCCCTTTCCCACCCCCTTCTCACCTCCCCCAGGCAGCTGGGAACAACCTCTCCCTTTGTCTGAGCTTCTTGTACAGAATAATCCTCCTTATGGACAATGTATTCTCTGTGCCCTGTGGACACAGGAGCCGTGTGAGCTGATCCCAGCACCAGGCAGGACGGAGGCGGAATCCTTCCAAATGCCCACCCTAGGTCAACTCCTGATTACTGTTCAGAGAAACTACCAAGGGGTGTACATTTTCTTCCATCTGTTCCAGATTTGGGGGGCTAGCCTATTGAAGTTTAGCGATGGACCAGGAGTAGGGTTGGGGGCTGTGGTCCCTCTCTGGTTCAGTCCGGAGGGTTCACTGTACCAACCTATGGAGGCGTGATGTGGCTCTGGCCCGTCAGCTTTGAACGCACAGGGGCTAACACTTGGAAGGGGTTTGCCACCCTGCAGATGGGGCTTTCTAACTGGAACAGAAGGTGAACTCCAATCCATCTGACAGGGCCATAGCATCCATTGCTTCAACATGTGTTTTGTCCCAAAGGACAAACTTCCTCTTTTCTTCCCTATAACTTATCTCTCTTTTGCTCTTGAGCTCCTGTGCGTCTCTGAGGCAGCTCCTGGATCTCTGTTGTCATCTCTGTTTTTTTTTTTTTGCGCTACGTGGGCCTCTCCCTGTCGTGGCCTCTCCCATTGCGGAGCACAGGCTCCGGACGCGCAGGCTCAGCGGCCATGGCTCACAGGCCCAGCCGCTCCGTGGCATGTGGGATCCTCCTGGACCGGGACACGAACCCGTGTCCCCTGCACCAGCAGGCGGACTCTCAACCACTGCGCCACCAGGGAAGCCCTGTTGTCATCTCTTGATGAGTTCACACGTTCTCAAGATGTCGCCTACCACTTGGACATGGCAGCTTCCCCAAGTACATCATGGACAAGGCCCCTGACTTCCCTATAGGCCTCGGTTTTCTTGCCTAGGTGCTCCCAGTGATCCTTCCTAGCTTTAAAGTCTCTGGCAATGATTCTCCAGCCTGTTTATCCCTGGCATTTTTCATATTCCTCATTGCATGACTATGTTATTATAGGCTAGGTTTTTCCTAGATCGGCCCACCAATCCCTTGAACCCCTCCAAACTGTTCCTAAAGTTCCCTGTCACCTGCAGCTTAAAATACCCACATCCCTCTAGATCACTTCCCTAAAATTGTTTTCTAGCTTTCACTAGTCCTTTAGTGAAAATTCATCAAAGAGGTAGTAAGTTACCACAGAGATAAATGCACTGAATGCCAGAAGTCACCTTCCCACTCAGGGAGCCCCCTCTCTCCCCTGGGCAAGATATATGTACCAGAGAGACTCCCCCATAAAAGCAGTAAATTATACTTTTCCATGTCATGATACCCTTCCTTACTAAATCAAATCCAAGGAGCCCTAGGCTACTCCCCTTCCCGCTTTCCCTCGGCCATTCCACTGCCTTCCCTGGCCCTCACCCGAATTTCCCTAGTTTATGGTCATTTTGATTCTTCATCTTCTCTGGCCCACACCCCAAATGTAGAGCATCCTTATTTCTTTTTTTGTACTAATTTCTCTGGGCTGCACCCATTTTCATGGCCTTGGTTAGTATCCTTCCATGTTAGTCCTTCTTGAGCCCATGTCCCCACTCACTGACTCACAGCCACGCTCGTGAAATACAGAGCCTACCATTTTCCTGCACACCTCCCATTCGCTGTTTAGCCCCGCTTCCACCCTTCCTCGGGAACTACCCTGTCTCAGATCACTGCTGACCTGATGGCTAAATCCAGACTTTTTTCTGTCCTTATATTTCTTACTTATCTCCATGGTGTTTAACAGTGCTGGCCATTAACTTTTCACCTCTTGCCATTCACCGGCTCCCACCTCTCTGGCCATTCCTTCTCTGCAGTTCTTGGCCTTTTGTCCCCCTGCCTGCTTCCTTTTTTTTAAAAAAAGCATTTATTTATTCGGTTGCGCTGGGTATTAGTTGCGGCAGGCGGGCTCCTTAGTTGTGGCATGCAGACTCTTAGTTGCGGCATGCATGTGGGATCTAGTTCCCTGACCAGGGATGGAACCCGGGCCCCCCAGCATTGGGAGTGCATGGTCTCAACCACTGTGCCACCAGGGAAGTCCCCCTCTGCCTGCTTCTTGAATGTTGTTATTCTCCAGTACTCTGTCCTTAACCCTCTTTTCTTATTCTGCCTGCTCTCCTTGTGACCACCACCTTTATGTACATAACTCAAACAGGTTTTATTTTCAGCCCAGACCTCTTTGCTGACTTGCAGATGCCTATTGGGTATCTCTGCCCATATGATCCACAAGTACCTCAGGTTCTGAATGTCCAAATCCAATCATCTTTCCCTTCAAACCTGTTTTTTTTCTAACATCCTAGGTGTGACCTAAGCCAGGTCTATGGAAGCCATCCTAAACACCCACCCCCCCCCAACTCAATCAGATACTAAATCCTGTCAATTCTGTCTCCCCAGGATCCTGCCCTGCAGTTTAGGCCCTGGGCCTCTCACCCTAAAAGTATTGTTCAGACTCCCTGTATCCAGTCTTACCCACTCCAACTCATCTTCCATATGGCTGCCAGATACATCTATCTAAACTGCAGGTCTGATCACATTACTCCCTTGATTAAAATCCTTTTGATAGTTTCCTTCCCATGTTTCTCAAACTGGAGTCCACATACCTGGCAGGTTGGTAGGGGCAGTGTGCTAGGCATACTGAAAGTCGCAGGATAAAAATCATCCTAGAGGGACTTCCCTGGTAGTCCAGTGGGTAAGACTCCACACTCCCAATGCAGGGGGCCCGGGTTCGATCCCTGGTCGGGGAGCTTGATCCCACATGCATGCCACAACTAAGAGTCCGCATGCCACAACTAAGAAGTCTGCATGCCGCAACGAAGATCCCACGTGCCGCAGCTAAGACCCGGAGCAGCCTAAATAAATAAATATTTTAAAAAAAAATCATCCTAGAATGCCCATTTTACTCGAGGGTAAATAATTTAAACAGAATGCAGAATTACCATGCATGCAGTAGGAGAAAATAGACTTCAAAGAATTCCTACTAGTCTGAAGGGCTTCATAATTAGCCGTTAGATTCTCTGGGGATATTTCTTCTTCCTTTTTTTTTTCACATTTACTTCAGTGGAAGTTTGAAAAACAGCTCAGATTTCCTGGAAAGGCAAGTAGGATTCTGTGTGATCCAGCCCCTGACTTCTGACTTACTTTCTGTACTGTCCTGACACCCACTTCAAACTGCTTGAAGTTTCCTGAATGTAACAGACCCCATTCCTTTAGTCCCACTGTTCCCTCTGCATGGAACATTTTGCCCCGTCATTCTGTGATGACTACTCAATCTTATCTTTCAAAATTCAGCTCATGGGTCTTTCTGTGAAGCTTTCCAACAACCCAGTCTGTCTACAACCCAGTGCCACTCCCACCAGGTAAGGTCAACAACCTCCTATTTTCCGCTCCACATTTGTGCCTTGTGCAGACTTATTCTAGCTCCTGCTGCTCTTTATTGTCCCCCAGGTTCAAGCACCCTGGAGTGCCAAGGTTTGAATCCAGTTCTTCTGTCTGGGAGCCATATGATCTTTGGCAAGGAATGTGCATGCCTGGCGTCCTATGGCATCTGGACCGTCATAAGCACGTTAAGTGTAGTTGCTGCTATCATTATTATTATTAGGTTGACTTTGGAGAGAGAGTATAATGTAGCATTTTGGTTAAAAGAGCAGTTTCTAGTGCCAGACTGCCTGGGTTCAAATTCTAGCCGTGCCACCGACTAGCTGTGTGGCCTTAGGCAAGTTGATTTACCTCTCTGTGCCTCAGTTTCCTTATTTTGGGGGATGCTGTGAAGTTTAAATACATTAGTATATACAAAGTGCTTAGAATAGTGTGCCTGGCAATAGTAGAAGCTCAAATATTAACTGTCTTCAGGGTAGTGTCTAGAAGTCTGCTGTCAGTAGTTATTGCTTAAATCAATGATTGACCAGTCCCTCTATGAGGAGGTAACTCTTCTTCCCTCTGCAGCTCATCTGTGCATACAGCTATGCTCACGTGTCAGGAGAGACCCTCTGGGCATGTTTCATCCCCCACAATGTGCAGAACAGGCACTGGAACATTTTTATATTGGTTTGCCTGATATGATAAGTCATTTTCAAATCTAGTTGTGTGAACTTTCTCGCACTTAGTTGTCACCTACACTCTTCTATTAAAGCCCAGTTTGATCTCTTAAATTGTGTGATTTTGATTTGAGATCAGATGACAAGCTCCCTCACTGGCAGTGTTCCTTTTCCTCCCTTCTAAACTGTGTCTGTTCCCTGTCCACACCAGCTGAAGATTCAGTTCCACAGTCTGCCTACATCCCATCTCTAAAGGAGGCCCTTCACCACTCAGAGGTCTCTCTGTGCAGCTGGGATGTGTTCTCTCCTCTGTGCTTACTCAATCCGGGCTCAGGTCTTCACGGGTGGCTGTGTGATTCACTGGGCATCACAAACCAGAGCTCCATGCTTGCCTCTTCCTCACACTCACCACCAGTGCTTTAGGCCTTGTTTTGCCATGGCAACGTCCTGGTTCTTGCCACTGTACTCTAAGCTATCGGCAACACCTGCAGGTCAGGTGCTGTCTCACACCTCCATACCTAACACATGCTCTGCCCTCTCCTTAGTATGTCTGCCCTCTTCTTTTCCTGCTCCAAACCCCTGTTCACCTAGTGAACAATTCATCCTCCCAGTGGCACCTACTTCTGTAAAGTCTTTACCACCTCCTCCCCTGTACACTTGACCATTCTTAAATTATACCTGACCTGGACACTTATCCATTGTGTGACCTTAGGCAAGTTACTTCACTTCCAAGAACCTCAATCTCTACCTCTGTAAAATGGGATTATAGCACCAAGCCTCAGAAAGGTACCTTCCACCGAGCATATTTAAGATTCAATTTAAACCTTTAAATAGCTCTTAATTTTCTACAGGATAAAGTCCAAGCTTCTTAGAAAAGCACACAAGGGCCTCCAGGCATATAGTTAGCACTGAAATGCTAATACTAGTCTTCTCCTACTCTCTCCTGAGCAATCTCATTTTTATCACATGGTATATTTGATTGCAACATATTACAATTAAACTAGCTTAACTGAAAAAGAGAGAGAGAGAGGGAGAGACCCAACTGGATTTGGGTTATGCGGATGTGGAGTTGAAGGGTGACCAGCTCCAGGTGAGTCAGGGGCTCCAGTGTCATCTAGGCTCTCTGTCTCTGCGTTTCTCCACTCTACCACATATAGCTCATCCCATGAAAGAACTCTGATTGTTGCTGCTTGGATTCTGTACCATTAGGAGCATTGGGGGAAGTGGAGAGAACACCATGATTAAAAGGCCAGTGGAGCAGGACAGGAATTCCTTAAAGGAGATGAAAGCAGGGGGATGGGACAGTATCTGTATACGACCAGACCTACAGCTACTACAGTCCACTTTGTGTGGTTTCATCTCTACAGACAATCCGCAGATATTTTTTCCCCCCGAACCCCGTCCTTTCTCCTAAGCTTACAGTACTGTGTTTCAGATTGCCTGGGGAATGTGCCATCCTTCCTCAAACTCCGGATGTCCCAAACTGCATTCACTTCCTCCATCCTGCTCCACCTGCATTATCCAGCGTGCCAACCTTGCTGTCAGTTCTGGGTCCTCTCTCTGCTCTATCCCCTCTTCTTCCTTCTCACTCCGTTGCTCTAGGTTAGGCCCTCACTCTGTCACACCTGTGCCTCTGAGCTGGTCTCCCACCTGCTCTCCCTTCCTCTGCTTTCCTCTTGATAATCTCACTCTCACCAGGTTTTTCATTATCAATAACAATGGGGATCATACCAACCCCTTAAAAATCTTCAGGGACATCCCAGTACGAATAAAACTCCTCAGTCTTTCATTTAAAACACTTCATGATTTGGGGCCAACCTCCTTTTTAACCTAGCATATGAAGGCCTTTCACTCACCAAATCCTTTAGCCAAACAGAATCACTTGCAATTCTCTACTCCCGTCCTGTGCTTCCCTCCATTCATTCCTTTGTCCACACTTTTTCCTCAGCTTGGATCATCTATGTTGCTTCCACCTCACTTGCTGTGTGACCTTGAGAAAATCCTTCACCCTTTCTGATTTTGTTTTTTTTTCCATCTGTTAAGCAGTGATAATAGTACTTACCTTACAGGTAAGTACTTACAGGTAAGTACTTACCTTACAGGACTGAACCATAAGAGCATATGGAAAGCAGCTGGCCCTACACTTGCCAGAGAAAGTATTGAACAGTAAGCTGCGTTTCCTCTTTTCCCCTTTTGGCCCTTCTCCCACATCTTCCAGATCTTGCTAACTCTCTTTCTTCCACCTTGATAACCTCCGCTGGATTGTCCCCTCACCAAAGCCTTCCCTTTTCTCTTTCTAGAGCTCTTCCTGCACATTCTATCGCAGCCCTCTCCCCCAAGCTGAGTTTCTTTACTTCAGTTGAGTGAACACTGAACGATACCCATAATGCGTTGGCATTGGCTACCTACAATGGATCAGACCTTGCCCCTGACCTCTCAAGGGTCCAGGCAATCCCCAAATTCCAGATGGTGTGATGACTGTTTGCATGCAGTCTCTCTCTTCTGCTGGCCGGATGTCTTTCCTTCAGCCAAGGTCCCAGCCTTAGGCAGGGGACACTAGTGAGCTAAGGCCCAGGGACATGCAGAATGATTAACTGATGAGCCCTTCACCCTCGTCTTCACTCCACTGTCCTCACGGATTCAGCCCTCTGCTCAGCTCCTCTGTGTGGATACTGTGTAGAAAGCGCCCTTTGCCCTTGACAGGATGGGGAAGGGAGAAGCTTGACACAGGCCCTGGGAGGCTGCTTCCCTTTCTATCTGCCACTCCTGCTGTCTCTCAGCCTCGACCCTCAGTGCCTGTTGTTCTCAGCCAGTTCCCCTGTGTCTCCCATGCCCTGTTCCCTCCACGGCTTCACCTGCTCCCTCCCTCACCCACTCATGCACATACAGGCATACCTTTTCCCATTTTTTCCTGCTTCTGTGATCCCATTTACCTTTAGTTTTTCTGCAGAAACATATAAAGCTGCATAATCGGGGAAACAGAGTTGTTAACGTCCATACAGATGGTGGTTTTCAGGCTGAACCTTGGAGACGGTAAATCAGTAGTTTGTCTTCTGGGGAAAGAGGATGGAGAAAGGCCCCTCAGAGAGCCGTGAGTAAGATGTGAGTCAGAGAGAACGGGGCCAAGGGGACGTTGTCACATCACTTCCCGTTAGTCAGGAAGGCGCCAGGTGTTTCAGGGGGAGTTTCAGCTGTTGGACTGCCTATTATTCCCTACCCACACGAACACCTGGCCTTTATCCTTATCAAGACAGTGCCTGGACCCCTTCAGCTTCTCCAGTTCATCAGCCTGCCCCTGGTGTAGGTACCCTTCTGCGGACCCTCTTACCTCCAAGGCCTTCATCCTAGCTTCTCTGCAGGTCCCAAATGGTCCCATTTCCTCCCAGTCCACTGACAAAGTTATCCTTCTTTTCTATATATTTCAGACTGGGAGGTGTTCTCTTGAGCCAAAGGCTAACCCCTCCATGTGTGCTGGATCTCACTGTCTTCCATACAGCACATAAACACGCTCAAGCCTCTTCCCATTAAAAACAACCCTTAGAATCAATCTGGAGGTGAGAGCGAGGCACTGATATTTTTAAAACTTCCCAGGTGGTTCTAGTGTGTAGCCAGGGCTGAAAAAGATAAACAATTAAAATCCAAACTTCTTACCAAGCGAGGCATACATGGCTCTTCATAACTGACTCTTGCTGACATTTCCCCCTTAGCTATACGACCTTTGGGCTGGAGCCACACCAAACTACCCAGAGCTCCCTAAACCTGCCACATCTCCTGCTTCTATGCCTTCACACACATGCTTCCCTCTGCCTGGAATACGTTCCCCTGCCTTCTAGAAAGCGTCCTTTAATGCTCAGCTTTGGTGTCATTTCTTTGAAGCCTTCAAGAACTAATCCCCACCTTGGGGTAAGGTGCCCCCCTTGGTGCTCTCTTAACTCTCTGGGTTTATCTCTGTGGGAATACTCACCACACGCTTCTGTAATTGTTAATTTATATGTCTGTCTTCTCGTCTAGACTGTGAGTATTTTGCAGTAACCCTAGGGCCATGGAGATACCATTTGGTAGGACCTCGGGTGGTCTATAGGTGGTCTATATCAGATATTTGAAGACGCTTTCTCCTAGGACTAGGACAGGAACTAAAGGAAGTGAGTCTTTGGGCATGTTCATTCATGTAGTCAGTGGGCATTTACTGAGGGATTGCTGTGGTCATTTACCCACGTGGTCCAGGTGAGTAATGGATAGTTGAAGTTCTCTATCTCTAACGGACCTCTGGAACTGTTTCATCATTTATAATAGTCGACTTTGTTCATCTCTAGATGGACACTTAATCCAAAGCCCCTCAATAGTGCTCTCTGAACAGTGCTTTGCACACAGTAAGCATTTAGGAAATGTTTGTTAAATGAATGCTTATGAATCTACATACAAGTATATACCTTCTTGCTTCCCCCCTTGTCTATGATATGTCAAGATAGAAGCAGTGCTGAGCACTTTACCTGGGTCATCTCCTTTAACCTTCACAACAATCATATGAGACGGGTACCGTTCACATTTTATGGAGGTTCAGCCACTTCCATTAAGTCATATAGATACTAAGTGGAAGATTTAAATTCAGGCCTTTCGAGTTAGGTGTGACCCCAAAGCCACTGAAGTATACCTAACACAGTAAATATTTATTGACTCAACAGATAGTACCACCCCAAGGGAAGTAGAAAGGCTTTTGAATTCTTAATGTTTTCCCCACTTGACTCTGGGTCCCTTGACCTCTCTTCCACTTCACACATTTCTCATTCACTCTAATATTCCACAAACATTGTGGAGGGTCAAGTGAGTCTGACATTAGGCCAGATGCTAGAGGTACAGAGACAACTAAAACATAGTGAGGGGGCATGCAGATAATTGCATTGCAGGGAGATTGTGGAAGCGAAGGCAGGGGCTGATTTATTGCCTGGGAGAGCGGCTTGTATCTTGTATTGAGTTAGGAGACAAGGCTTGGAGCGGTGGGGGGATATGAAAGACGCTGATATCCTTGGGGAACAGTTGAAGCATAGGACGTGGCCCAGGAGAATAGCACTGGTAGAATGGGAGGCTGAGGGCCAGATCAGGTAGCCCGTCGTGTACCATGCTAAGAAGTTTGAGCCTTTTGAATAGTTGAATTCTTTTGCCATTTCCTTTCAAGCATAGGTACTAATGGGCTAGATCATAGCTGTACTTTGGCTCTGACCTCTTAACTCTGAGACTAAACTTCCACATAGCTAGATCCCACCACTGAGGAACACATTGTTTCTTCCAAACCACCACCTCCTCTGAATTCCACGTGTACATCATACAATCCTGTATGCAGTTATTAGCACTGTTTCAGGCGCTGCTGGAGATACAGATTTCATTTCGCAGAAACCTAGTCCTCACCTCCAGTAGTTCAGTCTAGTTGGTGAGTGTGTGGATGAGGGAAGGGAGAGCGCACGGAGCCAGACCACACAGCTAAGTGTACAGAGAGGGTCCAGCTGTCTTGGGGAAATCTCCAGTGTCTGCTTCTCCAATCCCGTCAGTTTCCAAACCTTCTTAGGTCAGGGTGCTCTCTCACCTGGTCTCCCCGCCAGTACCCTCATCTCACTGGATGCCAGAGCAAAGTGATTGGGCTAGGCAGTAAACCCCATGCAGGGACGGCACCTGCCTTGTTCATTGATGTGCCACCAGCACTTAACCCTGTACGTGGTCGAAAAATATGAGATGAATATTTAACAATACAGGTCTGATTGTAGCCTCCTCAAAACTCTTCAGTTTCTCCTCTGCTTCCAGAAGAAACCAAACTGCTCCATTTGGCCTTCAAGACCACTACATTCAGCCACAGTTGGCTTCACTTCCCTCTTTTTCCTTTTACTACCTTGAAGGCCAGTGTAGCCAGTGATTCACTAACTGTTGCTGCCCCAGGCTACTTGTATTCTCCCACCTCCGGTCCACACAATCCTTTCAGCAACTCCTAACGCTAGGCTCATCCAAGTTTATGGGCTGTTAGGGAAGGCTTCCCCGCGCAGCCTCTCCCTCGGGCTGAGACCTCCCCGCTGCCCCAGTCCGCTCTCCGCACACACACAGGCTGCCTGCAGCCCACCCCTCCGGTCCCACCCTCTAGACAGGGAGCTCTTTGCGGGGAGGGCTGACCCTGGAACTCTTCCCAGGGTCCCAGGCCGGGTGGACCGGCCGCGAAAGAAGCTGTGTTGGTCTTGTTGGTGGATAAACCCCCAGAGGGCCCAGAATGAGGCCATGCGCAGGCTGAACGTCAGGAAGGCGCAGGGTGCAACTGGGGCGGGCCGGGGCCAGGCCGCGCGAGCTGACGGAGATGGGAGGCGATGCGGCGGGAAGGGGTAGGG
>NW_020173200.1:2046197-2077926 GCF_003031525.2 Neophocaena asiaeorientalis asiaeorientalis | reverse complement strand
GAGGAAGTGGCAGGCAGCCTGGCCCTGGGGACACCTCTCCGGCCCTGCTCCTTCCGAGCCCTCCACGACTGCCCGCCTGGCCCCCACTGGTGAGTCGGGACCTCCCAGGGCGGGCTCGCCACGTGCCCAGGCCCCTGCCCCGCTGGGCCGCCCGGCCTGCCCTGCCCTGCCCAGGCTGTGGGCGAGGCCGTTCCTGGGGAGGGTGGGTGGGAGGTCCCAGCTCTCCGGGGCTGGGCCTCCCCAGCAGCCTCCCTCCCGCCAGGCCCCCATTTGCTTGAACCTGGGCCTTCCTCTACCACCTCCTTCTCTTGCCCCTCTCCCCCTCTTACTCCTTCCAACCCTTGGCGCCCTTGTGCACCGCCACCGCCCCCTTCCTTTGCCTGTCTGCCTTTCCCTTTCATCCATCTGAAAGGAAGGAAGGACCAGACTGAGTTCTCCCACTGGGGACACACCCAGATTCAGCTCAGACTTGGGGAGAGGTCCTTCCAGAAGCCTCGAGCCACCCCTGACCCCCAGGGTGCATGCGTGTGTAGGCTGGGGGGAGGTGAACTTGGGGATGGTGGCTGAGAGAGCCTGGGAGATAACAAGCTGGCAAGCTCACATGGGCCGGGAGGAACTGTGTGTTAGATCACATGCTTCTGGGTAGGCCCTACCCCAGAATAAGCAGCCAACAAAAGTCTGATTGTGAATGAATGAATGAATGAATGAATGAAGAATGGTGACTGCCATCCGTGAAAAGAGAGCTGTGGGGGTGCCTGACCCAGGACAGGTACATGTCTGCACACAGTGTGGGTGATGTTGGGTTCGTTCACCTGCAGGTGGGCTGTGTGAGTTTATGTGTGTGACCACGTTCATCTGAGACTCAGACGTGTGAGGAAACCTGCGTTTGAGCACAGGCACTTGCACATGGTAATGCGGGTCCTGTGAAAGAGTGTGTGTGTGTTTGGGTGTGTTTGCCAGTGTGAACGTAGCTCGGAGCAGGCCTGAGTGTTGGAGACCATGCATGTCAAAGTCCATGAAGACTTGTCCGGGTGGTCAGAGTGTCAGAGGAGGGCACTTGCAGCCTGCAGGAGCCAGGTGGGCTCTGCGTGCACGTGCGTGCTATAGCCACTGGCGAGTTGTCGTTGGTGGCGGGGAGCTGTGACGGGCTGTGTGTATGGGAGGACTTGGAGCCTGACCTTGATGGGGCAGTTGTGGGTCGGCATGGAAGTTGGGGGAGCGTCTGTGACATGTGTGTGTGAGGGGCGCGTGTGCAGCCTCCGTAGCTGTGTCAGAAGGTGTGTTCTTCACTTAGTACCTGCACAGGTGCTTCTCTGGGTAGAGGGAGCCTGGCCGACCAGAGTGCAGGCAGCTCGCAGAGCATCTGCTGTTCTGGCTGTTTGGGGAACGCCTTGCCCCTCTGGGACTGCCTCGAGTCCCAGGCTGTCCTCCCCGCCTGGGCCAAGGCTTTTGTGTCCCGGTGAGCCCTCCCCCGACATTCCTTCAGGCTCTGAGGGGAAGAGGGCCTAGCCCATTATGACTTGAGGGAGGGGAAGATTCCTGAGACCTCCCCTACTCCCCACCTCCTCACATGCCACTCCCTGCCCCTCCCTGGGAGAGAAGGGTGATGGTACCCATTCTGAAGTAGGACAAACTGAGAATTTATGGCTAATTTAGGAGGGGATGCTGGGTGTGGGTTTTCAGCAGTTCTCTTTGGGCCAAGGCTAGGCCTGGGGCTGGCGTCCTGGGAGGTTTCTAGCCAAAACCTAGAACCTTAGCTCATCTGACTGGTCTGGGGTGGGTGGGTGGTGAGTCCTGGGCTTTACTTGGCTTTCTCAATCCTGGTGGGTCCCCCAGGTACTGACCTGTGGCCTGGACCCACCCTCCACCCCATGTGCAGTACAGCGGGGCAAGCAGAGGGCGGGGCTGCTGCCAGATCTAGTCAGACAGGTGGAGCCGCCAGGGCAGGAGTCTCAAAGAGCCAGGCTCCTGGAGAGGGAGGGTGAGAGGAGAGCTCCGGAGACGAGAGGAGAGGCTGGAGGTGAGAGCCAAGGAGGGCAGAGGAGAGCCCGAGGGGGTGACTCAGCAGGGGAGAGGACAGGAGGGACCATCCCGGGAGATGTGCATCCTGAAATGGGGCAGAAGTTGAAGGGGAGGACCCCTGGAGAGAAGGAAGACTCCAGGGCTGGAGAGGTGAGGGACTGGCAAGGAAGGGAGAGGAGGTTCGTTCTGGAGGTGAGTTCCCTGTTGGTAGGAATTAAGACTCTCTGGAAAGAGACCAGAAATTGAGAGTCCTCTTGTGGAAGAAGGGAGGGGAGGTCAGGAAGTAAACATCTCTGGAGAGGAGCAGAGCGTGAGGAGAGGAGAGGAGAGGAAGGTGTGGAGAGGAAGGGCGGAAGAGCCCTTCCCAGGCAGGCAGGGTATGCGGGAAGCAGATCCCGCCCCCCACCCCGAGCGGGCTCCTCCTCACCCTAGTCCCCAGCAATTCCTTCCTCTCACTGCTCTGTCCTTTCTGCAGTGAGGTGTTGGGAGTTGTCGCGTCTGGTCTGTGTCCTGTCTGTGGGTCAGGGGTGAAATTGGGGCGTGGGGGGAACACAGACGGCCCTGTCTGACACCCATCCTCCCTACCTCGCCAGAGTCCTTAGCCAGGATGGAGGCTGTTGTGAACTTGTACCAGGAGATGATGAAGCATGCAGGTGAGATGCTGTCCTCCAACCCTTTCTCCCTCCCACCCTGGGATCCCTGGATCTAGGGCTGTCTCCTAATGGTGGAGAGTCCCTTCAAATCCCTTGACCCTTTGTGACCTGATCTCATGTCTGCACACCTGGTGGGGACCCTTTGGACTCTGTGACCCTTCCTGACTCCTTTGACCCTTATTCACAGATCCCCGGATCCAGGGCTACCCTCTGATGGGGTCCCCTCTGCTAATGACCTCTATCCTCCTGACCTACGTGTACTTCGTTCTTTCACTTGGGCCTCGCATCATGGCCAATCGGAAGCCCTTCCAGCTCCGCAGCTTCATGGTTGTCTACAACTTCTCACTGGTGGCATTTTCCCTCTACATCGTCTATGAGGTGGGCCCCCAGGATGCCTAGGCTTTAATTCCTGCCGGCAGGATAAGGGGCAGGCCTTAGGGCCAGAGCATGGCATCTCCTTTCCAGAGAGGCTCAGCTCTATTTCTCCGTCTAGAGAACAGAAGAGACTTGGGGGAGGGAGGGAAGTCTGGCGGTCTAATCCACACCCCTTCATAGTTCCTGATGTCTGGCTGGCTGAGCACCTACACCTGGCGCTGCGACCCAGTGGACTTTTCCAGCAACCCCGAGGCACTGAGGGTAAGTGGGGACGGAGGCCAGGTCCTTAGCAACCTGGGGTTAGGAGCAGTTTGGATGTGCCCTGTGCTCATGAGCCAGTTAGAGAGGCTCTTGGCGGTCCTAAGGCTGCCCTGACTTCTTACAGATGGTCCGAGTGGCCTGGCTCTTCCTGTGTTCCAAGTTCATTGAGCTGATGGACACGGTGAGTAGTTACATGAGATTCGAGAACTTACGGGGAGAAAGGAGTGAGAGGCCCTGGCTCTGAAACCCCTTGCCCCACTCTTCTCTCAGGTGATCTTTATTCTCCGGAAGAAAGATGGACAGGTGACCTTCCTACATGTCTTCCACCACTCAGTGCTTCCCTGGAGCTGGTGGTGGGGGGTAAAATTTGCTCCAGGTGAGTGGTGAAGACCACGGGGGAGGAGGGACAGGCACTGGGGACCAGAGGCCCAACTCAGGTCCTGATTGTCCATGCACAGGAGGAATGGGCTCTTTCCACGCCATGATCAACTCCTCTGTGCACGTCATCATGTACCTGTACTATGGATTGTCTGCCCTTGGCCCTGTGGCTCAGCCCTACCTTTGGTGGAAAAAGCACATGACAGCTGTCCAGCTGGTGAGGGGCCTGAGCCTGACCTACAACCATCCCCTCAACATTCTGGTCTGGATCCTACCTTTAGCCAGCCTACTTCACCTTTGACCCCAGCCCTCCCTACTCAGCATTCTGTTTTTCTACCCCCTTTCCCTCCGGTCCTCTCACTGTGCCCTTTGACCCTTGCCTTTCTGTCCTAGATCCAGTTTGTCCTGGTCTCGCTGCACATCTCCCAGTACTACTTCATGCCCAGCTGTAACTACCAGTATCCAATCATCATCCACCTCATCTGGATGTACGGCACCATCTTCTTCTTGCTCTTCTCCAATTTCTGGTATCAGTCTTACACCAAAGGCAAGCGGCTGCCCCGTGTACTTCAGCAAAATGGAGCTCCAGGTACTGCCAAAGTCAAGGCTAACTGAGAAACATGGCCTAGCTAGGCGCCCACCTAAGTGCCTCAGGACTGCACCTCGGGCAGCATCTGTCATTGTCCTCCCCAGCTACACCTGTGACCAGGGCTTATGTGGTCAGGACTGAGCAGGTGACAGGTCCTCTGCTCCCCACAGCTGGTACACAGGGACCACTGCTTCCATTCCTCCTCTTCTGGCCAGCCCCAGGGACAAGGCCTCGTTGTCCTCTGCCACTCCAGAGCCAGGGGCCGAAAGGGCTGGACACTTATTTCCCCCTCCCTGCCTTACACGTGGGAGAGGAGCACTCAGGGCTGGTCCCCACCAGGGTCGTGTGGCCTTTTTCCTCACACTGAAGAGGTCAGCAATAATCTGTCACTGTGGACCCAGGCTCCCTCCTTCTCCACCCCACACTGAAGTAGGAGCTTCTTGGCCAAAGGTCAGGGTGGTGGGGGCCTGGGAATACAGCCTGTGGAGGCTGCTCACTCCTTTATGTCTTCATTAAAAGTGACAGAGGAAACCGCTGAGGCTGTGTGTGTACATGTGTGAATGGAGGAGGTGGGTACGAAGCCTGCCAGCCTGTCTGCAAACAGGAGGGATGGTCAAGGTGCCCACAGGATGGATGTTTCTAGCTCTCTGATCACAGTAGAGAGGAGCCCCGGGGAAGGCTGCTGGGACAGAGGTCATGCCAGGAGAAGAGGGAGATGTGACTTTATTAGAAAAGTAAAAAAAAAACAAAAAACAAAAAAAAAACAAAAAACTGAGCTGAGTTGGTCTTAACGGATGCCTTGGTGGATAAGGCTGCTTTTGGCTGCACTGGCCTTCTCCCGCTCGCGCCGCCGGGCAGCGTCCAACTCAAAGCAGCGCCACAGACGCAGGGTCTCATCTGCTGCTGCTGATGCCACTGTAGCCCCATCTGGGCTCATGGTCAGACTAAGGACCCGGGCTGTGTGACCTGGGGCATGAGGAGGGAAAAAGTGAGAGCAGTACAAATGAAGGTAGATACCTATAGCCTTCCAATTTTGGGAGCTTGTTTATAACAGTCTGAGATAATTAACAATTCACACACTGTAAAGTTCATCCTTTTAAAGTGTACCGTTCATTGGTTCCTAGTATATTCAGAGTTGTGCAACCATCACAGCAGTAATTCCAGAATTTTTTCTTCACTCCATAAAGAAAGTCCTCATTACCCTCTCCCCTCAGCCTCTAGCAACCATTAATCTGTTTTCTCCCTCTCTGCATTTGCCTCTTCTGGACATTTCATATAAATAGTCATACAATACGTGCCCTTTTGTTTCTGGCTTCTGTCACTTAGCACCTACCTTTCAGCTCAGCCACCTTGGCCATGGTTGGGTACTTCCAAATAACCAGCTGGTTCTGGGCAAAGCCATGGCCTGAGATGAGCTCCTTGTAGTGGGGAGACCAGAGGATGGAGCACACCTGTGGAGAGGGAATGGCACGGGCATGACGTACACAGAGCCAACACTACTCAAATCAGAACCAAGTCCACCGTGGTGTTAGCCACCCTACCAGGTGCTACGGACTCAGACTGGAATGACTGTAGTCCTTACAAAAGCCTTTTGAGAGTTATAACTGTTACTCACTTTACAGATCAGGAATCAAGCAGAAGGAAGTTCAGCGAGCTGCTTAAGATCACATGCAAGTTAAGTTAGGAGGCAGAGCCAGAATTTGAACCTGAGCCCAAGGTTAGAATGAAGGCTGCATGTGCTGGGCAAGGGGGTGGCAAGAGGAAGCTGCAGTGCTTGCAGGGAGACACACCAGCAAGGGCCTCAAATATCATTCTAAAGCATTTGGATTATATACTGTAGGTGATAGGGAGCACTTGCAGGGTTTAAAGAGGACAGAAACAGACCACCCAGACCAGTGTAGAGGACAGACTGGAAGAGATATGAAAAGAGGACAGACTGGAAGAGATATGAAAAGACCACTGCTGTGAGCCTCCACTGGGGAGAAGGATGAGGCTGAGGGGAGGGGACACGCGTAAATGATATTCTGAGGTAAAACTGAGACATCTTGGTGACTAGGTGGGGAGGATGAAAGATTCTAGGTTTTTCAGATTTCTGAGTGGTGTCCCTCACAACAACATAGGAGGATGAGGAATGCATTTCAGGGAGGCAAGGAGAAGTGCCAAGTTTAATTTGGGACATATTAGGGTGGTGCCACCTATAGCACATGGCGTTAGAGACAAGCTCTCGTGGACTGTTGGAAATGTGGGTCTGGAGCTCGTGAGTGAGAGCTGAGTTAGAAGTTTGGAAACCATCAGGGTATAGCATCGGTGAAGCCACTGGAGGGGACATGGTTGCCCAGAAGGCTATATAGAATTAAGAACGCATTTGGGAGTGAGAGGCTGGAATAAGGAAGACTACCTGGGAATGGGCATCCACAGCACTCAGACAGGCCCCAGAGCAGACATTCCAGATACGAATGTGTCGATCACTTGTGCCTCCTCCAGTTGCCAGGACATTGGGCTGCCAGGGACACCAAGCTACAGCCTAGGTGTGATAAAAAGTTGGGGTCAGCAGGTACTAGAGCTAGACACAGAGCTATAGGGCTCACAGATTAACCCAGTCCAATGCCACCATCCCATGTCCCCAGAGGTTCTGAGTGAGAGTCTGCAGAGGCCCAGCCCAGCCCAGCCCCACTCTCACCTTGACAGCCCCTTGATGCTGGGTGAATGTCTGCAGAGGAACCCAGCCACCTTCTCCAGGAGCACTAGGCCACACGTTGACCAAGTTATCGTTGCCGCCACTGGCTAAATGTCGTCCATCTGGGGCCCAGCGCAGCCCACACACTTCCTGGCTGTGGCCACTCAATGTGGCCACATGGTGTTCTGCTACCCTAACATCATGGTGGTGGATGTGGCCAGAGCGTGAGCCACTGCAGGGGGGAAGAAGGGAATCAGGTCCTATAGCAGTGCCAAACGCCACCAGCAGGCCAGAGCTGCATCAGTTCAGAGGTGTACAGTCCGGGGAGAGGGGGCCAAAATCATAGACTGATTTTGTAACAGACTAGCAAAAACCACTAACCTGGACAGGATATAGCTATTCCAACAGAGGGAGCCCACTCGGGCAGAATGACTGGTCATGTTTCGAAGCCGTTTCTGCTGTTGCACATCCCATAGCTACAGAGAGAGAAGACCATGAAGATCAGGGCTTGGCATTAACATCCTCCTGCTGGGCAAGACCCCTGGGGGTCTTGTTCTGGGGAACAACAGAGCTGCAGCACAGGGACAAGCCTCACCTGCACCTCAGCACTGCTGGTGCCCACAGCCAGGTAGTTGCCCTCTTTGATCCAGGCCACAGAAGATACATAGTCCCCAGGCTGCTCCAATTGCAGCAGCTGCAGGATGTCACCAGAGCTAGCACTCCACAAGTACACACTGTTGTCCAAAGCCACAGCCAGTACATTCCCAGAGCTCCAATCCACAAGGTTCAGGTCTGCCAGAGGGGGAAGGGAAGAGCATGAGCTTTCTAGTTTGCCTAGTCCCTCTCTCTCCCTTTTTCTCCGTCCACCGGTCAGGGAGAAGGCTGCACTTACAGTAGTCATTCCGGATTTCAGGGGCGTCCAGGATGCGGTCTGGCAGGGAAGGAATGTAACGGCAGGTCTTCCTGCTGGAGCTGGGCGTGGCCTTCTGGCTATAGAGCACTTTCAGTCTGTTCTGGTAACCTGTAGCAACGGAGTAGGTCTAGACACTGGGAGAATTGACACCTCCCCCTGCCCCTAACTAGGAAGGCCAGAGAAGCACCTTCACTCCTTTCAGTCTTAGGTGGGAAGAGCCATCTCATCTATCCCGAGCCCTGGGGATGGAATGACACCTCCCTCCAAGAGCTGAAAACTTCAGGTCTTACCCTCTGGGGCATTTTGTGGTTTTCCACTGAGCCGAAGGATCTTGGCTTCCTCCACATCAAAACCGTTCAGGTTCAAAGCCCATGCTTTCTGATGTTCCTGGCACATAAGGGTGGTGGTGAGGTGGTGGTATCATCCAGATTATACAGATCGGTTTCCTGCCTTAAGCCCCCCTGGGACACACACCTTCTTGGTGGGCGTCTGACTGTCTTCGGGCTGGTTCTCCTTGCTCAGCAGGAAGCTAGCGACCTCCATCTGGGAAGCACTGCGATGGGGGATATAGCGGTCACCGCCAGGTTTGCTGGGAGTGGTCTGATTCTTGGAGCTGGATTTGCCTGGGGCAGGGAGAGGGAAGTCAGACTGTCACAACAGGCTCCCATGGGAGCAGTCGTGAAGGCTGTTCTCAGCCCTTCCCTCTTCCTGACCGCGTCCCGCCGCACCCTACTGACCGGGAGTTCGGCCCGGGGTCCTGCCGGCACTGTGGGATCGGTTGGCTGCCCGCATAGGCGAGGGGGCCGGCCCCGCGGCTTCCTTCGCCTTGCGCTGCCAGCGCGCAGGGGGTGCATTGGGGATGGGTGTATCCAGCTGCAGCAGCGAGTGCAGGTCACTCTCGAACACGAACTGGGCCATGGGAGTGTCTGGAGGGGGAGGGTTACCCACTGAGCCCCGGAGGAAGAAAGGCGACCGTGCTCTGGGACAGCCGACCACACAGGGCCACCCCCGGCCGCAGCCCCTCCCAGCCCGGCACCCCAGGCCGCGGCCTCACCCCGGTTCGCTCGGCCCAGCCGCCTCTCACCGTCAGCTCAAAGCAGACTCCGATTCCAGACTGGCCTTAGCAGTGCGGATTTACACTTCTTAAACTCTCCGCTCCGAGCACTCATTGGCTCCTTCAAAACCCAACCGTCGCAACTGTCGCCCTTGCCCATTGGCCTCTACGGCATAGGGGGCGGGTCTTCCGGGGCAAGTCGCAGATCTCACGGGAGTCCTGCAGTGGAGCGGAGTTTGAAGGGTGGGAGAGAGGCAAAGGCAGGTCCTGCGCCACCAGGTGTCGGAAAGCGGGGCTGGGCTGGGCGGGGCGGGGCGCGTCGCGTCGCGTCGCGTCGCGTCTGGGGGCGTGCCTGAGCTGCGTGCATTCCCCAGTCGCTTCCATTCATTCCTCAGCCTCCCCGCACCCGCCCTTCACGCTTAACTCTGCTTGTGGATCGTGTTTGTGATACAAAGTGCAGGACTCGGCGTAATGACCTAAAGCACTTGAGCCTTTTTGGAGGAGGTTACATGCAGTGGCTGGCCGGCCAGCCGGCCCGCGGGCAGGGAGGCGGGGGCAGGAGTTGATTGAGCAGCTTAGAAGCAGAAAGAAGGCGGGAGCGTCCACTGTTAGCTTAGTGCCTGCGGAAACACTGATAGGAAGGAAGTTGCTCATTTGTTTGTTTTTAAAAGCTGTTTTGTTTGTTGTTTTACAAACAAGGAAAATGAGGCTGAAAGAGGGGTGAATTCCTTATGGTCAAGAAAAAAGATCAGGATTCAGGATTCAGATCTGCCTATCTGGGAGATAAGATTGGACTGCCCTGCGAGGGAAACAGGGGCTCACCCCCATGGGGGTTTAGAGATGTCAGGAATTTTAGAGATCCGCTAGTCTAATCTGCACATGGTGCACCCTCCCCATCCCAGCAACATACCCATATTTTACAGGTGAAGAAACCGCGGCCCAAGAAAGGGTTTGCCCGAGGTCCCATGTTGTTAGGAGTCCAGGCCTGACTCCCATTCAATCCGTGCTCTAATAATGACTTCAGTGAATTGTATGATATGCTTAGAGGTGAAGCAACAGTAATAAAAATAATCATGGGTACCATTTCCTGGCCATCTGCTAACTGCGGTATTTAAGCAGTTTACATACATTACTGCGTTTAATCCTTAATCCCATAAAGCAGATGCTTTATTCCCTTTTTACAAAAAAAGAAACCTGGTCAGGGAAAGGTTTGAAACTTGCCCAAAGGCATACAGGCCATAGTAATTAGTGGAGCCAAACTATCTAACGAACCTCAGCAATCTAACCATATGCTACACTGCCCCAGTGAGAGGCTAGAAAAAAATCGCGTTTTCAGTCATTAGCCTAAGATAAACTCTGATGATGACAGAGAAAATTTGGGGGCCTTTAACCCAAATGATATTGTTATTATTTTTAATTTTGAAGCATTCATGCTGTCTCTTTCCAATTACTTTGGAAAACAAGGAGTTAGATATCCTGGGGTTGGAAATGGGGAGTCCCTGAACCCCAGAGGACATAGAAAGGTCAGGCTGGTCAGGGCCTTCAAAGTTAAGCTAAGGAATTTGGACTTTATCTGCCAGGCATTGTGGAGTCAGTGAGTTTCTGTGCAGGTAAGGGCCAAACAAAACATTTCTGAGGGCAGAACATAGCGAGCAATTTGCAGCTTCTGGTGTAAGGGTCACTGTAGAGGAAAAGAACAACAGGATAAATGAGAGTACAACTTCAGGGAATTTGAACATTTAAAAATAAAGGAATGAAAGAAGCCAGTGGAGATTATAACTGACATGGACCTTGAAGTTGGAGGGATTCTAATATGATACAAAATGGTCAAATAGAGTGATGACAGAAAAGGTCAGAGTTGGCTATTGGGAAACAAATCTTCGGTGACCTTGGAGAGAAAGGGATCAGGTGAGGCGGTGCTTGGGTTCTGTTTGGAAGGGGTTGCAGAAAGAAGGGTGGGGAGAATGTGGAGGCAGCAAGCATGGGCTACTTGTATAAGAAATTTGGGAGTGAAAAAGAGGGTAGTGCATGGGAGCTGGAGGGAATGCCAGCATCAAGATGCCTATGCATCTTTGAAGGTGAAGAGCCAAAGGAGATGGAAGAGGGTAGAACAAGCACCTTGCCCAGGAAGAAAGGGGATAGAAAACACAGGCAGTTTTTTCAGTCTAGGGGAGAAAGATCAATTCCTCTTAGGCTGGAGGGAAGGAGAACGAGGCTTTAGAGATAGATAATTAGAGGCTGAGGAGCTGCTTGGATTGGGGAACTCCCACCGGAAGGACCTGAATGTAGGGAAGCAGAGGACATGGAGGGAATAAAATATAGGTGATATTCAGCGGGTGGAACAGCCCAGTTGGGATAAAAATAAAGATAACCCTGTAGGGACTACCCTGGTGGCTCAGTGGTTAAGAATCCGCCTGCCAATGCAGGGGACACGGGTTTGATCCTTGGTCCGGGAAGATCCCACATGCCCGCAGAGCAACAAAGCCCGTGCATCACAACTACTGAGCCTGCACCCTAGAGCCCGTGAGCCACAACTACTGAGCCCGCATGCCACATCTACTTAAGCCCACACACCTAGAGCCTGTGCTCCGCAATAAGAAGCCCACGCACCCACTGCAACGAAGAGTAGCCCCCCGCTCGCCACAACCAGAGAAAGCTCGCACGCAGCAACGAAGACCCAATGCAGCCAAAAATTAATTTAAAAATTAATTAAAAAAAAAAGATAACCCTGGGCTTCCCTGGTGGCGCAGTGGTTGAGAGTCCGCCTGCCGCTGCAGGGGACGTGGGTTTGTGCTCCGGTCCAGGAAGATCCCACATCTCGCGGAGCGGCTGCGCCCGTGAGCCATGACCGCTGAGCCTGCGCGTCCGGAGCCTGTGCTCCGCAACGGGAGAGGCCACAACAGTGAGAGGCCTGCGTACCGCAAAAAAAAAAAAAGATAACCCTGTAAACGCTGACTATTTACTATATGCATGGCATTGTGTTAACACCGTTAATCCTCACACGGGGAAATAGTAGAAGAGAACGAGATCAGTTCTGAAGGGTCAAGCTAAAGATTTAGAGGTAAGGAGTGAGCAAGGAGTGAGATGAACAGGAAGATCAATCTAGAGGCAACATACAGGTTGGATTTAGGGGGAGAGACTGGAGGCAGAGATATTAGGTAGAGGTAGGTAGTAATCGCTCAGTGGAGATGCAGAAGAGGAGGCCGAATTTAGGAAGTATAAGGGGTCAGGACGTGATGGCTGAATCGGTGTAAAGGTGGGAGGTTCAGTGGTTTGGATCTCAATCCTAGTTTTGAGTCCCTAGGAGTAGAGTTGGAGCCTTGAACGTGGCTTGGGGAAGGAATTATGGAAAGTGAGTATACCGGATGTCATCCATTTGTCCCATCCAGGTCCACTCTTCATCCTCTACTCTGCCCTGTGCCCTGTGAGGCTGACTCATATGGCCTGCGTCAATGGACTCCCTTGGGCTCTGGTTTCTGTTTGTATTCCACCAATGGGAGGATGTTATGGGTTAAATTGTGTCTCTCCCCGCCAAAATTTATACGTTGCATACTTAAGCCCCAGTACTTCAGAGTGTGACCTTACTTGGAAATAGGGTCACTCCAGGTATAATTAGTTGACTTGAGGTCATTTAGGTGGGCCCTAATCCAGTATGACTGGTGTCCTTGTAAACTGGAAAAGTTTGGACACAGACACACACAGGGAGAATACCATGTGAAGATGAAAGCAGAGGTGTAGGTGATGCTTCTACAATCCAAACACTGAAGATTGCCAGGAAACCCCCAGAAGCTAGGGGAGAGGCATGGAACAGATTCTTCCTTACAGCTCTCAGAAGCAACCAACCCTGCTGACACCTTGAATTTCTAGCCTCCAGAACTAAGAGATAATAAACATCTGTTGTTTAAGCCACCAAGTTTGCAGTACTTTGTTAGGGCAGATGGAGGAGATCAGGAGATCAGAGAGTGAGGTTTGGGGGAAGGGGAGGGCAGACATGAGCTATTTGTTCCCCTGGCTCCGTCCCTGCCATATCCCCACAGGTTGGCTGTAGCTCTCTGCCACAGCTCCTGCCAGGCGGCCCTCTCTGCAGCTACTCTCTCCCTGTCTCATAACTACTCTCTCCCGTTACCCCTCGATGCCCAGGGTGGGGTGAGGTGGGTACCAGCTCCCAGCTGTTGTTAGCCCCGGGTTACTGCACTATTCCTTGATGGTGTTCCTAAATCCTGCCTCATCTTTATAAATATGCCCTTTATTAAACTCTCCTCCAGATACCCAGACTGAGTGCGTCATCTATTTCTGCCAAGACCCTGACTGACACAGTGGGTATATTTGGAGTCAGCAAAAAATACTGTTTGTTTGAGAATTTGAATGGGTCAGGGGAATCCATAATCAGAATGGCTAAGCACATTTACTGCTGCATATGAATGGCAGAGAGGATGAGAGGCATGGAGTTAAGGCGACATTGTCCAGAAAGATTTCCTTCATTTAGAAAACATTTATTGAAGGCCTGCTACCATGCACCAAGCACTACTCCAGGTGCTGGGGGGTGGGGGTCGGAGGGAAGACAAATAAATCACAGCCCTTGCCCTCAAGGAGCTCACAATCTAGTAACAGAAGACAGACATGTAAACGGTTACTTGCATAAACCATTACAGGTGCTGTAGTAGAGGTCTGGGCTGGAGATAAGAACTTTGGAATGGTCAGCATATAGGAAAGGCAATGAGAACCGATGGGATTGGAGACTGTTAAGAATGGACTCTTGAGGGACTGCAGTAATTAAGGAGTGGAAGAGATTCCAGGATAAGATTAGGAAGGAATAATTACCATAGTTTAGACATATCAAAACTTACTATGTCCTAGTTACTGTGCTTTACTTAGATTATCTCACTAAATGCTCTTTACAACTCTATGGGGTTCTGTTATTACCCCTGTTTTATAGATGAGAAAATTAAGGCTCAAAGACTTTCCTTGCTCAAGGCCATACAGCTAGCAAATGGGAAAGACAGGAATTGAACCCAGCTCTGACTCCAGAGCTATGCTCTTAACTATTAGTAAACTCAGAAAGGCCCGAGCAGAGCCAGGAGAGATGGTGACGTATGCAAGCCATGGAGGAGAGAATTTAAAGGAGAAATGAGTAGTCACCATGACAAATGACAACAGAGAGATCAAATGGATTGAGAATTAACAAAATCTGATTGGATCTTGTGATGAGAAAAATTTGAGGTGAGTTTTGCCTGAGTAGTTTCATTAGCGGAGTGGTAGTAGGGGAATGAATTGAAGTAGTCTGAGGAGCAAATGGGAGTCAGGAAGTGGAGACTCCTTTTCAAGGAGTTTGGCATTAAAGAGGAGAGAGAAAGGAGGTGAAATTTAGAGGGGCTTACTCAAATGAGCCTTGTCCTGGATTTATGTCAGCAGCAGTACTGAAAGATCAGTGTTATGAAGCCCAGCTAGGAGGGTAGACAACCGGGAAGGATGTGAGGTCTGAGATGGTTGTGTTGTTGGGATGGGGTGGGTAGGGAAGTTCAGAAGGAAGGACTAGAGGGTTTGGATCTGTCCAGGGTACTGGGAGCGAGGGGCCTGCCAGCAGCTGAGTGGTAAGTAGGAATGGTTGGCGATGTGAGTGGTGCAGTAGGACCCTGTCTCAGCCATGCGTGGGCACACAGACAGGGGCATGGTCCCCAGGCAAGAAGGCTGCAATCCTCGGTAGTCCATCTGGGCCTGGGAGGAACATAGGGGCAAGGGAGTCTTCTCTGAGGACCTAGGTACAATTTCAAGGAGGCTGGGTTCCACTTCCTCACAGGCATCTGAGACTGCAGCCTTGGGCTGGGAGAGATGAGAGAGCGGGGGAAGGGGTCTGGATTAGAGCAGGTCCTGTGGGAGCAGGACCTGGATTGTGTAGAAAGGAGGGTTCGGCTGGAGGTAGGGCCCAGGGATGGTATGCTGGTGGGCAAGGGCCTTGGAAAAGTTGTGTGGTAGGGCAAGGATCCAGCTCCACACAGGGCTGGTGGTGGGTGATGGAGAGCAGGGGTGCACTCACCGGACTCAGGGCTGCAGTATCCCTAAGGTACTGGCCTAGGACCCGGTGCAGGTCTGGAACTGAGGGCCACAGGGCATGCCTCAGGCTCCTTGAGGAGAAGGAAGAGAAGGAGACTGAGTTGTGGGAGTGAGTTAGGAGGGGAGCCCTGAGGGGGGGCCGTGGGGGGAGGCAGTGAGGTGGGGGAGCAAGCTTGGAGAGGTAACAGTGTAGTCAAGGCGGTAAAGTAAGGTAGTGGAGCATAGGTGAAAAGGAAACCTCTGGTGGTGGAGGGAACTCAGCAGTACGGAGGTTCAAAAAAGGGATTTGAGTGTCCTCAAACACTCCTTCCTCAGGGCCTTTGCACTTCCTGTTCTCTCTGCCTGGAACACTTGATTTGTTCCCTCACTTCATTTAGGTTTCTGCTCAGACATCGTCCTGACAGAGAGGGCTTCCCTGACTGCCCTAAAATAGAACCACCTCCCTTCCCCATCACTCTCTGTCTCCTGCTCTGCTTACTTTTCTTTATAGCACTTGACTTACTGTGTATTTATTAGATCCTTATATATATCACATAGACGAGAATGTAAACTCCATGAGAGCAAAGAGTTTGTCTATTTGCTCACTCCTGTAGCTCCAGGGTGTAGAACAGTGTCTGGCTCATAATAGGTTCTCAAGAAATTAGTTGAATGAATGAATGGAGAGAACCAATGGGGCTTTTATTAAGTTACTGGGGAAGGTGGTCTCTCCAGGAAGAACGTGGATTAAGGTATGTTGGGGGAACCTCCAATTCCTTAGGCTCATATTTCCACATGGAGGGACTTTAGCTGAACGACATTTCAGGCCTCTTCTGTGACCTCACTCGTATCTCTCCAGGGAAGGAGGAGTGATGTATCTGGTAAATTGGGGAAAAGGAACTGAGTACGCCTGGTTCAGCAGCATCACCTCCCTCCTCTCTCCCAACTTTTTTGTTGGAGCTGGCTACTTGCATAGAGGCTGCATTGCGGTCCTCTCATACATATGAGTGGATTAAAAGCTCAAAGACATGTTCAAGGAGAGATGCAGCACAGAAGAGGGGCATCTAATCTAGCCTAGGGTCATCTAAAGAGGCCACGTGCAGGAGTTACCTTCTGAGCTGAGTCTTTAAGAATCGAGAGATGTTACCAACTGAAGGACTGAGGTGGTATGGATTCTGTCCTTCATGTTTATAACTTCCAATGACATTTCTCCTCAGCCTTAGTCTCCCCACATCAACAAGTCATTCATTAATAACATTTATTTAAGTGTGTGCGATTTAGCAGGCCCTGTGCTATAGATTTAAGGATGACCAAGTAAAGCATAGGGAAGACAGATAAAGAAATGAATGCAGTAAAATGCTTCTGGTACTATGGAAGAAGTCTGCATTGGGGCACAAAGAAAGTAGCCAATAGGGGAAGGTCAGGAAAGGTTTCCTAGGAGTTGGGGAAGAAAGTTATTTATAGATAAATGGGTATTAGTCATCCAGGGAGGATATTCCTGGCAGACGGGACATTATGTGCAAAGGCACTGAGAAGTAGAATCTCTTGACTTGGGGAGGAAATCACCAACAGTCTGGCAAGGCTGATGCACATGGTGGGAGGGTGGAAATCCTGGCAGGGGCCAGATTTTGCACAGCCTTCCTTGTCATTCTAGCGTCTGGACTTTATCCTGGGGCGCTAATAATGTGACTTAAGGAGGCGGAGTGACAAGTTCACGTGTGCAGTTTTAGAAAGATTATTCTGATGGCTGCGTGAGGCTAGACTGGAGGGAGAAGGGGCTCCGTTTTGGTGAGTCAGGTAGTGCCTGTACCGCTAGAGAAAGAGGGCTATTGTTTGAGCGAGCTTTACGAGGTGGAATGACCGGACCAGACTGGATAAGGGCGAGGGTGGCGCCTAAGTGTTCCGGCTTGGGTGACAGGGGGACAGTAGCCTTGTTACTGAGATGAGGAGTCAGAAGGTGGGCCTGTTTGGGGTGTCCCGTAGAGTGGGCATGTTAGAGTGTAAGAAGGCAGTGCGACTCCCGGGGAAGACGCGCTGGGAGCAGCTGACGCCACAGGTGTGGATGTGGGACTGTCCGGAGAGCGGGTGACATAGAGTGACGCGGGGATGCTTCTTTAGAGGCCGCTGGCCTCGCCCGGACCACGGCCCCGTCTCCCGCCTGACCGGAGCTGTACCTGTAGTGCGCAGGAAACTGCCACCTCAGCAGCAGCAGGCCCAGGAGGGCGCTGACGCCCAGCACCAGGAGCAGAGCGGTCACCAAAAAGATCCAGGCTAATGGACAAAAGCAGTCAGATCTCGGGGGGCCACGCCTGGCAGGAGCCCCCCTCCCCGGCCCACCAGGCCCCACCCCTCCGCCCCGGGGCGCCGGGTAAGTCGGCTCGGCAGCGGCCCCGCCCCTCGCTGCGCCGGCGCCCCTCCGCTCGCGCAGGCGCTGACCGCCTTTGCTCTGGCTCGGCCCTCACCGGTCTCGGAGGCGGTTTCCACCCTCACTGGGTCGGACCAGGCGCTCCAGGGCCCATGGAAGGTGGGGCCGTGGAGCCTGGCGCGCAACTGTACACGGTAGCGGGAGCGCGGGCGCAGCTCTAAGGTCTCTCCCTGGGCCCCGAGAGGCGGCTCCAGCACCTGCGCAGAGGAGAAGCGGGCGGGTGGTCAGGCTCCCGGTCCGGGTGGGCCGGCGTCGGGGCCTCTAGAACTCGGCATCTGACCGAAATCCTACCGCGTTGAGTCCCCGGGGATTTCCCCCAGAGAGCCTCGCTGGCAGAAAACGGTCATCCCAGCGGAAGCTGGCTGGAGAGAACACCAGGACAGAGAGCCTCGCCCTGCCTGCGGCCTCGCCCAGCCTGGCGCGGTACACCCCCGTCACACAGACTCATCTACACAGAGTACTACTCATCCTGACACATATACATACGATAAACCGACAGAGATCTGGTACACACACAGTGACCAGGCACGCACCAGACCAGGTTGGCCGATGGAAACCCCGGACACGCTCAGATACTCGGAGCCACGTAGACCAGGCCACAAATAACATCCTCTGAGTAGAGGATGCCAGCACTGTGCTAGGTGCTGGGGGTACGAGGAGAGATTTCAAGCACAGGGAACAAGAATCGTGTGTACAAGCAGGGAGACATTATTAACTTGATCAGTTAGCAAACATGAAGAGTAAGACACCCAAACGAGTAAATAGTTACAAGAAATAATTAGTGCAATAATAATGATATAAGTAAGGTACCACGGGAGCACCAAGAAGAGTGTAATGCTGCCTGAGTTGCTTGATTGGAGGTTACAGAGTGTTCTGTGTACTGAGCGCATGCACGGGCCGGCTGGATGGTCAAAGGTGAGGTTAAGCCAGCGGTAGTAGGGACATGAGACCGATTAGTACAATAAACTCAACTAATTTGTTGATAAATAGAGGGAAGGGAAAAGGGAGAAGAGTCAAAGATAATTCCAGACTCGGGTAACTGGGTAAGTGTTGGTGCCACTGTCAGAGACAAGGAACAGGAGAGGTAAGTCTGAGGAAGAAATGCTGTATGGTTCTATTTTATTAGTTCAACAACAGTCAGAAATTATGAGTGGTAATGTCAGAGTAGTGGTTTCCTTGGAGGGTCTGCGTATGTGACCTGCGGGCATGAGACGCTTCTGGGGTGCTAGAAGTAATCTCTGTCTTGATCTGGGTAATGGTTACATGGCTGTATACACATGTACAAATTAATCAGTGGTATATTTAAGATTTGTGTTACTTTATGTAACTTATACTTCAGTAAAAAAGTAAAATAAGTTTGGGGAAGAAGATGAGTTCAGTTTTAGATATACTGAGTCTGAAATGCCCTGGGGGCTTTTAGATAGAGCTGTCTGGTAAGAAGTTGTATATACATGTGGTGAATGAGAATAAAAGTAAAGAAAGAAACTAATATTTAATGAATATTGAGCACCTTCTATCTGCCAGGCAGTATGCTAAATATTTATATATTTAATTTTTACCGTAACTCTGGAAAGTACATAGCTTTATCCCCATTTCACCAATGAGGAAACTGAGACTTCAAAAATTTACATAATTCACCTATGGTATAGAAGTTCCTTTTCATATGGGTGTTGGAATGATAAGTTTGGGATGGTTAACGTATAGTCATTGAAACCACAGAGTTGAAGCACTCACTTAGGGAGAGCGTATATATTTATCTAGAGGAGAAAAGAGTCTAGGATGGGACTGTTGGAAGCACAACCTATTAAGGAAGTGTAGAAAGGAGGAGCCAGGAAAAGAGCGAGGAGGTTCAGTCAGAGAGGTGGTATGAGAATCAGGAGAGACTGATATCCCAAAAGCAAAGGAAGGAGAAAATTTTAAATAGGAGTAGTCAGCATGTCAGATGCCAAAGAGAGATTAAGACACCAGATGAATCAGATAAAACATAGATAAACAAGCTCAGACGTGAATACACAGACACCTTCACTCCTGATAAGAGATACAGTGAAACTCAGGGATACCCTGATGATGAGGTCTGGGGGCATTTGTTCCTTGACTGTACCTTCCAGTCCTGATGGCCTTCTCCTGTGTATCGGAGCTGATAGCAGGTCTCTTGTGCTGCCCAGGGTGATGGATGCTGCCATTCCAGTTCCAGCTGCCCACTGGAGACCTCCCTCCAGTGTAAGTTTGGAGTGGGAATGAGCACTACAGGGACGTCAGCAGGGACTGGCCTAAGCCCTTCTGTGCATGAAACATCATGTCACCAGGGCCACGGGTCAGAAGTATCAGAGTTGGTGATCCTGGGCATGGGGTCAGATATGGTAGAGGTGGGAACTATGTGGGAGGAGAAGGGGAGGAAGTTCTTACCAGCCTGATGGATCCAGAAAGGGGAGCCCAGGTAGCTGTGAATGGCACCCTGGGCTGTGGTCACCTCCACAAGGATGTGAATAGCACTGTCATTTCGTGACTTGAAGTGGCAGCGGGAGAACTGGGAGGGCTGTGATCCTGGATTTTTCTTCTGCTCTTCACACTTCTCCCAGACGGGGTCCCTACGAATCAGTCCCATAGAGTCATTGAATCAGGCTTGCCTCAGAGACTAATCCTCATATCCCCCATCCCACAGGGAACTGGATTATAATCTAACTTGTTCTTTGGATGGGCCTGCAGGGCTTTCTCTCCCATGTCCTAATGTTTGGTTTTCTGAGGTTTGTTTTGGTGTCCAGCCTCTTCTTAAGAAAAGAGCTAGATGAGATAGGAAAATAGCATATGGGCTATAGAGTTCAGGTCTTGGCTTATTGGTGTATAACTCTGGGCAAATTACTTGATTTATCTCTGCCTCAGTTTCCTCATTTGTGAAATAGGTTAATAATGCCTACTTTGAATGGTATTATTTCAGAGATTAAAGAGCTTTCATCTTTCTGGAGGAAAACATGTTTTTAACCTGTTCTCATCAGGCGGCCCTCTTAGTCACCTCTAAATGTTATTTTACTAATAGATTATTACGACAGCCTCCTACTGGCTTTTCTGCCTCCATTTCTGCCACTCCCTTCAGTTTACTCTCCACACAGCAACCAGTTCCAAAATGTTGATCTGATAATGTCCAGAATATCTGACACATCTGTCCATTTATTTTGATCTTTACCCCCTGCTGCATTAGATGAAACCATTATCCGTTGCCTGGATTAAGGCAAATTTCTAACTGGTGATCCTGCTTCCACTCTTACTTCTTTTTAATTGCACAAAGAAACATCTTTTCGAAATGTAAATCATATCATGTCACTCTTTTGCTTAAAATCCTTCAAGGACTCCCCATCCCCCTTGGAATAAAATCCAAACTCCATACCAGAGCCTATAGGACTCCATACGGTTGAGTTCCTCCCTCCCTCCCCATTCTCCTCCCTCCCTCCCCATTCTCATCTCCTACAATTCTCACACCAGTTTACCACCCTTCATGCGCACAGGCCTTCTCTCTGTGCAGCAGACGTACCAGGTGAACTGTCTTTGCAGCTCACCTTGCCCTGGGTTGCCCTGCCTCTAGATCTCACGTGACTCACTTCTTCTTGCCACTTGGATCTCAGCTCACCTGTCACGTCCTTGGCAAGCCTTTCTCCGACCACTCAGGTGAAATTAGCACCCCTCCCCCACCCTCCCACTTAGTCTCTATCATATAACCTTGTTCCTTTATTTCTTTACTTGTTTCTCACCCCCTCTTCCCTTCTCCCGACTAAAATGGAAGCCGCAACAATGCCGGAAGCTTTTCTGTTTTGTCACTCTATCCCCAGTGCCTGGAACATAGTCGCCTTCGATAATTGTTTATTGAACAAATAAATCCTGTCTCCTTCCTGATTATAACCCCTAAATGGGTAGCTATTACTAAAATTATTTATCATTTTATATATTTTTATGTTTACTAATTTATTCAACAAATAATTGATACTATGTGCCAGGCACTGTGATAGGCCCTATGAATACACAGAGGAATAATTTTCAAGGACCTGTCATTTCAATGGGAAAGGTAGAAAAACAAACAGATGATATTTTTCTGTGATGTGCACGGGCTGGCTTGGGAATATCAAGGAGGATCATCTAACCCAGATGGGGAGGGTCAGAGGATAGTTCCCGTACAAGGCAGTGCTTAGACTGAGTCCTGGACTCTAAACAGGACAGGCAAAGGGGACAGACAGACATCCCAGGCACACGCTTGTGCACAGATAAGAGATATGGTACTCTGGGGGAAATTCTCAGTGGTGCAGAATGCTTTTAGCATAGAGGGTCTGGTGGGGAGTGGTAAATGTGAGCAGACCAAGGTCATGGATGGCGTTATTGCCTTTCTAAGGAGTGTAAACTTAATCTTGCAGTAATGATGGAGACACTTAAAGATTTTAAACAGGAATTGTCATCATTAGCTTTGTACTTTAGGAAAGTCACTCTAACTGCAGTTTGTAAGAGAGGACTTGTGAGGGTGCACTAGGCAGAGAAATTTATTAGGACAATGTTATGGTATTTTACATGCAGAGTTATGAGGATCTGAAAGTAGGGTTGTGGTAGTTGGGGTAGAGGGAAATAGATGGATTCAAGGGATACTGTACAGGTAGAAATGACAAGCGTTTCTGATTGGATATGGAGGGTGTAGAAATGGCAGAAATTCAGGGTGGAAAACTGATTTGATAGCAGGATGGACAAGAAGAGGAGGAGCAGGTTTTGGTAGGGAATATGTGAATTTGGTTTTGCCACCTTTTGATCCATCCATGGCCCCTCCATACTATGGAAATCTGTGCAGTTATTAAAAAGAATGAGTTACATCTTTTTGTAATGATCTCCAAGACATATTTTTAAGTAAAAAGGTAAGTTACTAAATCATACATATAATGTGATCCAATTTATATTGAAAATTGTGTATAGACATATGTAAATGCATATAAAATCTGGAAGAATACATTAAAACTGTTAATAGTGGTTTTTTTCATTATTCATTCATTCAACAATTTTTTTTTACTGAGCATCTACTGTATTCCAGGCACCGTGTGAGTTGAGAACATATTGGTGAGTAAAAGCAGACACTGACTTTGTCCTCATGGATCATGTCTAGTCAAGATCAGCCTTTCTCAGCTGGAGCTCTGAGACAGAATTTTGTCATCAATCAAATAACCATGGGACTTCCCTGATGGCACAGTGGTTAAGAATCTGCCTGCCGATGCAGGGGACACGTGTTCAATCCCTGGTCCAGGAAGATCCCACATGCAGCAGAGTAACTAAGCCCACGAGCCACAACTACTGAGCCCACGTGCTGCAACTACTGAGCCCACGTGCCGCAACTACTGAAGCCCGCGCACCTAGAGCCCGTGCTCTGCAACAAGAGAAACCACTGCAATGAGAAGCCCTCATACTGCAACAAAGAGTAGCCCCCACTCACTGCAACTAGAGAAAGCCTGCACACAGCAACGAAGACCCAACGCAGCCAAAAGAAAAAAACTATGTGAGGTATCAATGTAAAATTGTAACTATCATAAGTATTTAAGAAGGAGAGGTACGTGGTACAACAAGGATGTATAATAGTGCCATTGGACCTAAGGAGGAAGGTCAGGGGAGGGCTCCCTGAGGAGGTGACATTTGAGTTGAGATCTGAAGGATAAATAAAGGTTAAGTAAAGATAGGAGAGTTGGGTAAACAGCATGTGCAAAGATCCAGAGGCAGGAGGGGACATGGCAGGTAGGGGGGAACAAAAATAGGCCAGTACTGGAGCACAGAGCACAGAAGGTAGCATAGTACAAGATGAAACTGAAGGCATTGGTGGGGGCTGAGCCTTTTAGAACTTTACACGGCCACAGTAGTGTTCTCTTCTTTGTCCTAAGATCAATGGAAGCTGTGGACCTTGGAAGAGTTTTAAGCAGAGGATGTTGTATTTATTTTTGCACTTTTATTTCTTTATTTATTTTTAAAGATTTCTTTTGATGTGGGCCGTTTTTAAAGTCTTTATTGAATTTGTTACAATACTGCTTCTGTTTTGTGTTTTGGTTTTTTTGGCCGCGAGGCATGTGGGATCTTAGCTCCCCGACCAGGGATCGAACCTGCACCCCCTACATTGGAAAGCGAAGTCTTAACCGCTGGACCGCCAGGGCAGTCCCTATGTTTTGCACTTTTAAAAACTCACTCCAGCTCCTGTGTGGAGAATGTTTTGGAGGATCCAAGAAGCGATCAGTTCATAAGACTTCTCAATAGCCTAAGTGAGAGATGATGATGGCTTGTACTAGGATGATGGCAGTGAAGAAGAAAAGTGGACAGATTCTAGAGATGTTTAACAGGTAAAATCAGTAAGACTTGGTTATATACTCGATATGAAGGAAGTGACAGATCAGTGAGGTGTTTGGTGGAAATTCTTGAAGGCCAGGTGAAGTTTTGATTGGATCTGATAGATAGTGAAAAGCTGCAGTATCTGAGTAGGGAAAGGCCACGCAAAGTTTGAGTTTAACAAAAGTCAGTCTGTCAGCAGCATGGGGGGTAAATCGGAGGTAGATGAGAATGTAGGCTGTTGGAATGGTCCAGGTGACATGATTAAAGCTGCATGAAACCAAGGCATTCCCAGCGAGTATGAAGAGAGGTTGAAAAGATACAATACCCATTGGAGGATGAGAGCATGGAGGCTGTTTGGTTTGGCGGACAAGGGAGGGGAGTGAAGAGGACCAGGACAATCTCTCCCTTCTTTCTGCAACGTTGTGCTTCTCTCCCATGACATCAAGCTCAGTCAGCAGTTCAGTTCTCACCTGTCTCTGGGGCAGCACCATGCCCTGCTGTGGTAGAAGAAGCCTTGGGAGCTAGCATGGTCCTGTTGCTGCCACTGACAGGTAACATTCTTCAGGTCCAAGGTAAAGCATTGCAGTCCAATTTCCACTGGGGTCAGAGAAGGAAGTCCCATCAGAGCCCATGTGCTCCTACTCTATAGGGTGTCCAGATCATCTTTACACACGTAACTTGGAACATTTACTCCTATTCTGTCTTCTCTCCCTGAACATAGTTCATTCTGTCCAGTGGCAAGTTTGAGGTCATCAGGAAGGACCATGGTTTGAAGAGCTTCCATATCTGGCCCAGGCCTCTCTAGAGATCTTTTCTATCTCCTCCCCATCTCCCCATTCCTTTGTTGACTCACCTGCATCCCCAGGCAGGTCCACGGTCACAGGGAGGGACCAAGATCCCCAAGAGCCGCGGAGGGAGACCCCATCAGGTTGGCTGCGTAGCTGGAGCCAGTAGGAGTTACCAGGCTGGAGCCCTGAGATGAGGCAGCTTCCACCCTTCACTGTCAGAGATGGAGCCTTGGGAGAAGAATCCCAGCCTCAGAACTAGGTCTGCCTCTCAGCCAAGAGAGCCTCCACCTCTTATATTTGAAGCGCCCCACAACATGCCTGTGGAGAGACACTCAGTTCTTCACTGGATAGATATGCACACAGACTGGGAGCCAGGTCAGTGGGTTTCAGGTGGAGTTCAGGGCTTTTTAGGGAAATCCCCATTAACTTGGAGGCCTGAAGCTCTCGATTTTGTTGGTATGAATGACCCAAAGTGGGAGATCCCTAAATAGACATGGCTCCTAATCAGAGCCTATACTAACTCTCTAAGGACCAACCCAGTCTGGAATCCCCAAAGTATGGCCTATCCTTTCTTGGGGGCAAAACTGTGGGTAGGAGATCAGGAGGCGGAGCAGAAGAAGGCCGGGATACTTCTCTAGTTGTGGGGGTCTGCTCGGGTACATCCTGTTGGGGCATCACGGGCTGAGCACATGGAGACTGGTCCGGAGCTGGGGCTAGGTTTGGTCTCCGCAGAGCTGGGCAGCAGGTTTCTGTGGACAGCAGCAGTGTGACTGTGGGACCAGTGGAGTTCCTCGGATCCTTAGGGCCATAGCGGAGTTCATGCCTCAGAAATTCACTGATTTCGGGAGCTGGGACCTCCCAGCTGATCTGAAGTTCCCCTGGCTGGCTCCCTCCCATGGCCTTGATGAGGCTGGGGGGACCTGGCAGGCCTGAAGGTGAGACAGGGCATGTGAGAACTCTTTGGGGGCCACAGTCTACAGCTCAACCCATGGACTGTGGAGAGGGGAGACTGGAGGCTGGATTGAGGGCAGCCCCTGGGGCAGGGCAGGGAGGCTCCTTATCCTGTTCTCCTGTCCTCAGAACAGTGACCTCATTGCAGGTTTGTTAGGCTCAGTGCTCCTCAAGAGCAGGGATGTCTCTTCATCTGTGCATCCTTTTCACCTAGCACAGTGCCTGGCACATGGTAGGTATTCTGTAACTGATGAATGAGTGAGTCAATGAATAGGTTAATGATGGGAAAGTCAGGATGTCTCTGGTGTGGAATGAAGTCTAGCTCTGGATGCTGAGGCTAAGAGGAATGAGAAGGGGGTCTTGAGGTGCCTCTGGGGGTCTGGTAGTTGGGGGGACATCCACATCGTCTTGAAAGAGCACAGCTCGGTCTGATTCTAGGAGCTGGCCTGAGGGCAGCAAACAGGGGGGGCCAGGGTGACAGGAGGATGGTCCGTACCCACAGTATCCACAGAGAGCACCCGCTGGGTCAGATTCTGGTTCAGAAACACGTTCTTCACCCAGAGGTGCAGTTGAGAGAAGAGGCGAACTTCATCCTGGGCTGGAAACTGGCACACGTACCGGGTTCCAAAGGGCAGCACACGCTGGGAACTCAGGGGGCAGGCACGGGGCTTCTCCCTGTGGGCACAGGAGAAGTCCATCCTACCTACACGGCCACCTGTTCAGCCCTGAGGACCCAGGTCTGGGCCCAAACCCAAGTTCTATTTCCAATACTGCCATTTTTCTTCTCAGTGCCTGGGTGGGATTAGGGGTTATGTGGAGGGTGTGAGCTGGGTATATCCAAAGCACATCTGTTCATTAAGTGGCTACTTAGGGCATGTACTTGGAGGAGTCCTCTGATAGCGCCAAAGGCAGGGAAGCTACTGGAATGGGGCTCAGCTGTGGTATGTACAGGACAGATACAGGGGAGTGGTACATACATGGTACATATATATGATATATATGATGCAACACATACCCTGGGTAGGCATACAGCAGCTGATATATTTCAGTGGGCGCTGCTTCTTCCTCATCCCAGAAGCAAGTGAGGTCCTCAAATGTTCGGGAGAAACAGTTCAGGGACTCTGAGTCCGAGGCCAGCAAGGAGGCATCTGAGGAATAGCTGGTGAGTTGGGCTCTGGGTCCTCCCCGGTGTGTTTGTGGGCAAGAGTCGGGGACCGATGGGAGCCTCCTACTTTGCACATCCCCCTCCCAGGGCTCCCTCTTCCTGGGTATAGGTGATCTCCACCCTCCACATACCTCACCTTGGCTGGTGACTTGTGCCAGGTTTTGGGGGGCCGGGAGGAGGCAGGAGATGACCACCAAGAGGGCCCAGGAGGGCATCTTCTCCGGCACTGTGTGCCTGCCTTAGCCCATCCTCCCTGCAGGAAGCCGGGCCCCAATCCCCTCCCGGGCCAGCCCCTCAGGTTCCTGTCAGATACAGCCCCACGTCCTGTCCCTGTCCCTGCCCCTGTGGGGCCCATCCAGACCACACTGGGGCCGGGGGCCAGGGGAGGGGGTGTGGGAGTGGGCAGGAGGGTAGGAGGAATTTGAAAGAGAGGATACAGACCTTTGGTGGGAGGGAGATGGGGGGGTTACATTTTTTTGACCATGTACCAAAAGCAGAGTAAGCCTCTATGTGTGTCCATGTTCACTGCTGTAGAAGGGTGTATTATGAGCATGGAGAGCAACATTTACTGAGTGCTACTTACAATGCTGCCATGTGTTAAGCACTTTGTATCTACTGACTCAGCTAACCCTCACGATAGTCTTATTATTTCCATTAGTGATGAGGAAACTGAGATGCAAATAAAGACTTGCCTAAGATGACACACCTCCTGAGAGGTAAAACTCAGGACATCAAGCTTAAGACCCCAAGTGCTTAACAACCATACCAGTGCCGCTGGAAGGTGTAATTTGCCAAGAAATGACTGTCTGCCTTGCAACTGTGACAAAATGGTGGCTGTTTCCACTTTAATAGGTTCTGTCACTTTGTGCACAGATAAACACGTTCTCCTTGGAACTACACAACACTCTCCACTGTGGGGACCCTCCACAGCTGCCTTTCATCCTTTGCTACTCAAAGCGTGGTCCATGGATCAGCAGCAAGAGCGTTCCCTGGGAGTGTCTTACAAAGGCAGACTCTTGGGCCCCGCCCCAGGCCTTCTAAAACAGAATCTGCGCTCGCTCTAAATTCCCAGGTGATGCGAATACATATTAAAGCTGGAGAAGCTCTGGTCTTCAGTACTTTCATCAGGTTGGCTCAGAATCAAGGGGTGGTTGGTCTCAGCCCTCCAGCTTGAGCTCATCTCCACATCAGTAGCGGAAGAGTGGGTGTGATCCCTTCTCTGTAGCCCAGGCCCCCTCCTGGGACTGCTCTGACTGGTAGCTTTTATGCCGATTCTCAGGAGCTTTGACTCTTGCAGGGCATGGGGCCAGTGTAGACCATATTAACTCCCACATTTAGCCCCTCTGGCTTCAGCTGGGGCTCCCCTTCCCGGCTTTACAGAGTTAGTATCCTCAATATCACTTTCCTCTCTTCCTCCTGAATTAATGCTACTAACAGAGAATTGTGGGAAGGGGTAGGAGGAGGGGCATGGAAACCTACAGCTCCCCTGTGAAGTCTTAGCTTCTCTCGCACCATTTCTCTGCAAGAAGTCCCTGAGGCTAGGTTTGTCCCGATTCCTGTTCGGTTCTCAAGTTCCAAGGACCAGCTTCCTTTGCCCAACGGGGGTGACTTTGGATGCCTCTCCTAGACCACAATCAAGGGCCACCCAACCTCTGCCGGGTCAGGTGAGAGGGGAAACAACTCTAATGTTCATGCAGTCCCATGGCTTCGATGCTGTGTATGTGCTGATGGCTTCAAAATATCTCTAGCTGCGACTCCCCCTCCTGGGGTCCAGATCTGGATCACCAACTGCCTACTTGGCATCTCCGCTTATGTGTCTAATGGGCATCTTATACTTAACGATGGCCAAAATAAAACTCTTGATTCTGGTTTCCACCCCTAAACCTGTTTTGTTTCCTCTAGTCTTACCCACACTGTAAGTGGCACCACCATCTACTCAGTTGATCAAACCAAAAACCTCAGTGCTCCTTGATTCCTGTCTTCCTCTTACCCTACATTCAATTCATTAGCAAGTCCTGCCAGATAGTCTTTCAAAATGCACCAACTTGCACCACCTCCACTGCTACCATCCTAGTCCGTCCAAGTCTGGATCACTGAGTAACTTCCTAACTAACTCCATTCTTAACCCCTCTGGCAGATCCTCCACAGAACGGGAGTGAGATGTTTAAAATGCAAATCAGATTTCTTCACTCCCCTGCTTAAAACCCCTAACGGTTTCCTACTGCACTTAGAATAAAATCCAAACACCTCCTAGAGGCACACAAGGTCCTGCCTGATCCGGTCCCTGCCTACTTAGATCCCATCTCCACCAGCCACAATAACCTCACTGTGTCTCTCATCTTAATCCTTCTCATGCTCAACCTTTCTGCAGTGCTGATACTCTCCTCCTTCCTTGTGTTCTGCAATGTGTCACCTTCTCCCGGTTTCCTCCTGCTTCTGTAACGTTCCCTCCCAGTTTCTCTCTCTCTTTGCTCTTTCTCTTAAATGTTGGTGTTCCCCAGATGTCCTTGTTTCCCCCTTCATATTCCCCGAGTGGTCTCATGGCTTCAATTCCATCTATATACCAGTAACTCTCAATGTTTTATCACTCTTTTGAACTTCAAGTTCTCACTTACTTATTAGACATCTTGAGTTGTTGCTCCATGGGCACTTCAAGCTCACCGTGTCCCAAACAGAGCTATTCCTACCTCCCATGCACCCTATCGGATCTTCCCTTCCTATGTTTGCATCTCACCATAGGCGACCTGGGCGTGTAAGCTTGGAACCTGAACGTTATCCTCAAATTTTCATTCTCCCTCCACGCCTGCAGCCAGGTGTTACCAAGTCCTATGACCTGTACAGGGAGGCAGCATAATAGTGTTTAGGGGTGCAGGCCCACAAGACAAGGGGCTTCTTTACTACCATCAGAGAGTTGAGTTGGGGCCTTTCTGCTTCTGCGTGGAAGGACGACCAACTACCTGTCCCTGTCATTTTGCCAGTTTTTTCTGCTTCCACACAGCTGGAAAGAGATGCCTTCCCCAATCCTTTGCTTTTTTAGAATATTAAACAGAGACTGGGATAGCCCTAGAGGAAAGGAGATCACTTAGATCTGCTACTCTCTGGTCAGGGGCCAATGGGTCCAGCCCAGGTCAGCAGGCCTAGGCTTTTCTGTTGGGATATAAGGCCAAAGCCCTGGCGTATCAAAGTCTGTATTTGATCTCTGTGCAGCTGCTGCTGAGAGAACTCAAGGGGTTGCTGGGTGCGGACTGGCTCAGGCAGTAGTGTGCTGTTGGACTGCTCTCTGGGGCTGGGGGATGGGAGCCCATTGGGTAGCATTTGCTGCTCTTTGTGGTATAAATACTCCCACGCGGCCAATTTCAAGCTACTAATGTGATATCCCTGAACAGTGAGTGGGAAGAGAATTGGGCTCTCAGGGGCCCATGCCTGTGCCCTTGCCCTCTCCCTCCCAATTTTCCCAGATTTCCCAACATCTGTCATTTTCTTCCAGTCAGAAAGCCCGGGAGAGGTAGCTCTGGGCACTTGGTTTCTCCATCTCCCCGTCTCTTTCCCAGCGTTGCCAAGCTTCTCTCCAGAACCATTGTTCCATTGACGCCTGGAGCAGTGTGTCAGAGCACTGTGGTTTCCCCACACCTTTTTCAGTGTTATGTTTGCTATTCCCATAGTTGACAAATGGTCTCTCCTTATTCAGTACTTTTTCTGAAGCTCAAATTTGCTTTTATTCTTTCCCTGCTTAAAATCCTTTTGTGATCCTTTGGACCAAGGCTCATCTCTCGATGCTAGAACTAAAGTCCTTAAACCTCTCATCTTCCTGTTCCTGGACTCTCTTCCTCATGACTCTCCCTTCACTCTTTCCCAAACCCTGCCACAGGCCCTGCTTCCTTGCTTCCCCAAGCACAGAACCCTCCAAACTCTCAGCCTGTTGGAGCTGTCTTTGTGATTCAAGTCATTACTTCTTGGGACTCTTATCCCCCAACTACATATAATGGGGAAAAAAGCCTCACTTAAAAAGAAAAATGCAATTTCACATTCCTTTCAGAGGCCTTGTAACTGTTTTGTGATCAGAAGCAACCTGGTGACACTTTGGGCATAGGAAGGAATTAGAGAGCTAAATTTGCCAAATATGAAATTAATGAGAATTTTGGAGTGTATTGTGGTAACTCCAGAGAAAAAAGGAGGAGAGCTAGTAAGTGAAAGCAGCCTGAGGGAAAGAAATCTTCACCAGTGAGAAATTCCAGTAGAAGGACTGTCGGAGGAAAATTTCAGAACAGTGATGCTTAATACTCAGTTTTAAGTTTACTTCCTATTCTGTGAAAGCTTAGCTTCCCTAAAGCATCCCCAAACACTCAGTAGAGGCCTTCTGTAGCAAAACCCTATATTCATGGTATTTTAGGAACAAAGGGAGAAAGGTAATGATACCTGTGGAGTCAAGAGAGGATGGCAGCCACAGAAAGTGAGCAATCCAGTGATCAAGAACTTAGCAAGAGCAGGAATTCAGACTGAGGGGTGATCATGAGGATGTACCGGAGTCCTAGTCAAAACAGATGAGGGCGTGGACTCCCCAGAGGGTCGGAATAGGGACTGGGCTATTCTGATTGGATGTAAAGGGAAAAGGTGACACCAAAGCGTTGCAAGCCTTGGGGACATTTGGGTTACACACACACAATCTTTCCTTCCTCTGAGTCCCCCCAGGATTTTGTGCCCCTGTGAGGGTGCTTTTATACATAAACATCTGTGCACACCTCCCCCTTAGCAAGACAAGATGTGAACCCTGCCAAGAGGGGACTGTCATCTTAGCTCACTCATCCTGGGGTAAAAGTCGGGTGGGAGTGGGCCAGCCTCTTCCTCCCTGATTCCCTGTCCCACCAGCTACCATTAAAGAGCACTTGCTGGCCTTCCCTGGTGGCACAGTGGTTGAGAGTCTGCCTGGCGATGCAGGGGCACGGGTTCGTGCCCCGGTCCGGGAAGATCCCACATGCCATGGAGCGGCTGGGCCCGTGAGCCATGGCCGCTGAGCCTGCGCGTCCGGAGCCTGTGCTCCTCAACGCGAGAGGCCACGACAGTGAGAGGCCTGTGTACCGCAAAAAAAAAAAAAAAAAAAAAAAAAAAAGACCCTTCTTTTTG
>NW_020173200.1:2022742-2046149 GCF_003031525.2 Neophocaena asiaeorientalis asiaeorientalis | reverse complement strand
CCAAAAAAAAAAAAAAAAAAAAAAAAAAAGAGTCCTTGCTATTTGCTAGCCATACGTTAATGCGTTGTCTCATGACATCCCAGGAGGACTCCATTCTGCGCCCTTGTTCTTACCTTACGGAAGAGAAAACGCAGGCTGAGATGGATTAACTGAGTTGTCCAAAGTCACTATTAAGGAGAACTGAGATTTGAATTCAGGTCTGTCTGACTCCAAAGCCTGTTCTTATAACTACTACATGGACACCTCTGACTAGGACTACTGTTTTCTCCACTTTATTCATTTATTTAACGTTATGTGCCTGGCACAGGGCCACCAGGCCAGAGTCTCTCCCACAGGATGAGGCTGGGTTCAAAACAGACATCAGGAGAGGTTTTATTCAAGTAAATGGGAAAAGGGTCCCTAGGTGCCCAGTAGCGACCCCAAGCGAGAGCTACAGGGGACCCAATTTGATAAGCCCTCTGTCCTCCTGACCTGCTGGGCTCTCTCTGACCCCTGAATCCATGTTTCCTGCTGAGGAAACATGAGGACCAGACCACTCCGGCCAGACTCTGGGAGCGGGCCTGGGGTGAGATAAGAGATGCACAGCCCGTGGGAGGAGCCTGAGCTGCCCAGAGGGCCAGGCAGGAAATCACCCCTTCCTTGGGGCCGAGAGGGGGATGACTCAGGGCTGACGGGTGGGAGTTCCGTTTTTGCAGTCCTGGCAGGCTGCAGTGAGGCCTCTTGGACAAAGCACTTGGGTTCGCCTTTCCCACAGCCACCAGCCAAATGAGGCTTCAAGAGGCGTGCCTCGGCCTTCCCTCTTCCCTTTTCCATCATTTCCCTGGAAACAAGTTTGTGCTGCTGAGTAGGTCTCTTGTTCCAACCTTTGCCCAACCCAGGTCATCCCCTGTGGGAATACAGCTGCCGAGTGAGGCAGTGAGGACTGCAGCTAGACAGGGCTGGGGCAGGTGAGGCTGAGAGTTTAGGTGCTTTGGCCTGACGTTCTCTGCCTTGTTTGTAGTGGCGTCCTAGGTCCTATGGTGCCACAGTGGATGTGTGAGCTCTTCTCTTGGGGGAGAATGCCCTTGGGGCCCGCCCTTAGCCCAGGACCTGGCGTGCAGTATGCAATCAAAGTATTGGTGTTGGATTTGCAAGCGGGTATTATACCCCAGTCGGGCCCTTTCCCCTGTGCCAGAGAAGCACCACAGCACTGTGGCTACGAGAAGGATTCTGGATCCAGAATGTCTCGATTTGAACCCCAACTCTGGCCACATATGAGCTGCCAGACTCTGGCTAAGTTACTTAACCTCTCTGAGCCTGTTGTCTCTTCTGTAGAATGGGAATGATAATAATAGTAGCTACCTAATAGGGTTGTTGAAGATGAAAGGAATTAATACATGCCACGTGCTTGGGCCGTGCCTGGCAATTAAGCACCATGTACGTAGCAGCTGTTTTTGTTCTTTCAGTGACTGACAGTTCGAGCAACCCAGTCATCTAAACAGAAGTGTGGCAATAATCCTAGACTCCTTCCCTTTCCTTCCACGACCATATTCAACCCCTGGCCATTCTTCCACCTAAGTATTTCTTCCAGCTCACCACCACACCATCACTTCTTCATTCTCTCTCTCTTTTTTAACAGCTTTATTGGAATTTAATTTACATACCATACAATTCACCCAACTAAAGTATGCAATTCAATGGCTTTTAGTATATGCACAGATATATGAAATCACAGTCAATTTTAGATCACTTTATCTCCTCAAAAAGAAATCCTGGGACTTCCCTGGTGGCACGGTGGTTAAGACCCTGCGCTCCCAATGCAGGCGGCCTGGGTTCGATCCCTGGTCTGGGAACTAGATCCCACATGCATGCCGCAACTAAGAGTATACATGCCACGTGCTTGGGCCGTGCCTGGCAATTAAGCACCATGTACGTAGCAGCTGTTTTTGTTCTTTCAGTGACTGACAGTTCGAGCAACCCAGTCATCTAAACAGAAGTGTGGCAATAATCCTAGACTCCTTCCCTTTCCTTCCACGACCATATTCAACCCCTGGCCATTCTTCCACCTAAGTATTTCTTCCAGCTCACCACCACACCATCACTTCTTCATTCTCTCTCTCTTTTTTAACAGCTTTATTGGAATTTAATTTACATACCATACAATTCACCCAACTAAAGTATGCAATTCAATGGCTTTTAGTATATGCACAGATATATGAAATCACAGTCAATTTTAGATCACTTTATCTCCTCAAAAAGAAATCCTGGGACTTCCCTGGTGGCACGGTGGTTAAGACCCTGCGCTCCCAATGCAGGCGGCCTGGGTTCGATCCCTGGTCTGGGAACTAGATCCCACATGCATGCCGCAACTAAGAGTTTGCATGCCACAACTAAGGAGCCCACGAGCCGCAACTGAGGAGCCCGCCTGCCGCAACTAAGAACCGACACAACTAAATAAATAAATAAATAAATATTAAAAAAAAAAAAGAAATCCTGTATCTTTCAGCTCTTGCCCTCCTATTCCTCCATCTGCTAATCCCAAACTCTAAGCAACCTGTAATTTACCTCCTATTTCTAAAGACTTGTCCATTCTGGACATTTCATATAAATGAAATAGAAACAAATACAATATGTGGTCTTTTTGTGACTGGCTTCTCTCTTAGCATGGTATTTTCAAGGTTCATGCATGTTGTAGAGTGCATCAGCATTTCATTCCCTTTTAATGGCTGAAATAATATTCAATTCTATGGATATACCACATTTTGTTTATCCATTCATCAGTCGATAGACATTTGGCTTGTTTCCACTTTTTGGCTATTATGAATAATGCTTCTATAAATATTCAAGTACAGTTTTGTGTGGGCATATGTTTTCGTTTCTCTTGGGTATACACCTAGGAATGGAAATGCGGGGTCCTATGGAAATTTTATGCTTAATTGTTTGAGGAACTGCTAGGCTATTTTCCAAAGAGGCTGCACCATTTTACATTCCCACCAGCAATGTATGAGGGTTCTAATTTCTCCTTGCCAACAATTGTTATTATCTGACTTTTGATTATAGCCATCCTAGTGGATATGAAGTGGTATCTCCTTAGAGTATTTTTTTAAAAATTATTGAAGTATAGTTGATTTACAATGTTGTGTTCATTTCTGCTGTACAGCAAAGTGATTCAGTTATATATTCTTTTACATTATGGTTTATCACAGGATATTGAATACAGTTTCTTGTGCTTTACAGTAGGACCTTATTGTTTATCCATCCTATATATAATAGTTTGTGTCTGCTAATCCCAAACTTCCAATCCTTCCCTCCCCCACCCCAATTCTCCTTACAGTTTTGATTTGAATTTTCCTGATGACTAATAATGTTGAACATCTTTTCTTGTGCTTATTGGCCGTTTGTATATCTTCTTTGGAGAAATGTCTATTCAGGGCCTTTGTTTATTTAAAAAAATTGGGATATTTATCTTTATTGAGTTGTAAGTCTTCTTTATATATCCTAGATATAAGTCCCTTCTCAGATATGTGATTTGCAAATATTTCTTTTCCATTCTATGGGTTGTCTTTTGACCTTCTTGATAATGTCCTTTGATATGCCAAAGTTTTCAACTTTGATGAAGTCTAATTCATTTATTTTTAATTTTGTTACTTGTGCTTTTGGTGTCATATCTAAGAATTCATTGCTAAGTTCAAGGTAATGAAGATTTACCCCTATGTTTTCTTTTAAGGGTTTTATAGTTTTAGCTCTTGCATTTAGGTCTTTGATCCAGTTTGAGTTTGTTTATGGTGTTTGTAAAAGGTCCAATTCATCCTTCTGCATGTGGCTATTCAGTTGTCCCAGCACCATTTGTTGAGCACCATTCTTTCCCCATTGAATGGTCTTGGCACCTTTGTTTAAAATTAGTTGATCATAGACACATGGGTTTCTTTCTAGACTCTCAGTTCTATTCTATTGATCTATCTGTCTATCCTTATGCCAGCACCACACTATCTTGATTTTTATTGCTTTATAATAAGTTTCGCATTAGGAAGTGTCAGTCCTCCAAATTTGTTCTTCTTTTTCATGAATGTTTTGGCTGATTTGGGTCTCTTGCAATTCCATATGGATTTTAGAATCAGCTTGTCAATTTCTACTAAGAAGCCAGTTAGTATTCTGACAGGATTGCATTGAATCTGTAGATCAGTTTGGGAAGTATTATTATCTTAACAATACTGAGTCTTCCAATTCATGAACATGAGATGTTTTTCCATTTATTTAGATGTGCTTTAATTTCTTTCAATAATGTTTTGTAGTTTTCAGAGTATAAGTTTTACATGCCAAATATATTCCTAAGTATTTTATTATTTTTAGTGCTATTGTAAATGGAATTTTCTTATTTTCATTTTCAGATTGTTCATTGAAAGTATATAAAAGAAAACTGCTTTTTGTATATAAATCTTGTGTCCTGCAAACTTGCTGAACTCATTTATCAGTTCTAATAGTTTTCTAGTGGATTCCTTAAGATTTTCTGGATACACAATCATGTTATCTGCAAATAGAGACGGTTTTACTTCTTCCTTTCCAGTCTGGGTGCTGTTTGTTTATTTTTCTTGCCCATCTGCCCTGGCTAGAACCTCCAGTACAGTGTTGAATAGAAGTGGGGAGACATATATCTTTGTCTTATTCCTTCCTGTTCTTAGGGAGAAAGCATTCAGGCTTTCACTATTAAGTATGATGTAGATTTTTGTAAATGCCCTGTATCAGGTTGATGAAGTCTCCTTCTATTCTTAGTTTTAGTTGTTTTTTTTTTAAACATGAAAGTGTGTTGGATTTTGTCCAATGCTTTTTCTGTGCCTATTGAGATGATCATGTAGTTTTTGTTTTTCATTCTATTGATATGTTGATGTATTACATTAATCGGTTTTTGGATGTTTAAACAAACTTGGCACTCCTGGGATAAATCCCACTTGGTTATGTTATGCAATCCTTTTTATATGTTGCTGGATTCTGTTTGCTTTTTATATGTTGCTGGATTCTGTAGTATTTTCTTGAGAATTTTTGTGTCCATATTCATAAGATATATTGATCTGTTGTTTTGTTTTCTTGTGATCTTTTGTCTGCTCTGTGTATCAGGGTAATACTGGTCTTACAGAATGAATTGGGAGCTATTCTTTCCTCTTCTATTTTTGAAGAGTTTGTGAAAATTTTGTATTTATTCTTTAAATGTTTGGTGGAATTCACCAGCAAAGCCATCTGGGCATGGGCTTTTCTTTGTAGGTCATTTTTTGATTACTAATTTAATCTTTTTACTTGTCATAAGTCTATTTAGATTGCCTATTTTTTCTTGAGTCAATTTTGGTAGTTCCTGTCTTTCTAGGAATTTGTCCATTTTATTTAAGGTATCTAATTTATAGGCATGTCACTTTGTTCCTCTATAATCCATCTTCCACAGAGTAACCAGTGATCTTTTCAAAAATGCAAATCTGATCATGACACACCCCTGCATCCAGCTCTTCTATGGCTGCCCTTTGCCCTTAGGATAAAGACCCATATCCTTAATATTGCCTATAAGGTTCAGTATGAGCTGGCCCCTGTCACCTCTCTGCGGTCATTACCCTCATGGAGCTATGTTCTCCCTTTGTTCCAGACACAGGGAATTCTTTGCAGCTCCTGAACATACCACATGTCACAGGTGCTGTTTCCTCTGCCAGGTGTTTTCTTCTGTTAAGCTCCTGCTTCTTCATGGCCCATATTAAAATGTTACCTTCTCTAGAAAAGCCTTCCCGACTGCATCTCCTTTCTATGTATCCCACAGGTCCCGTCTCCCTCTCTTATAGCATACACCACTATATTTTATTGTTTGTTTACATACCTGTCACCCCACAGGGGCATCTTTGTTTATATATTGGTCCCTACCAGAGATAACTTTTTAATCCCCACATCCAAGACCTGGAAATATCCCTGCAGTAGATCTGAAATGGAATTTCATTCTAGAGAATCCCATCTCCCCTAGCATGCATAGCCTCCCCTTTACTCCAGTTAATTTCTTCTTCTTAAATTCAGCTCCACTCTCTAACCACTCAAGTCTTTTTGGAATATAGATTCTGATAATCACCTCCTTCCCCAACTTCCTGCATTTGTGTATAATGATATCAGCTGACACTTGCTGAACACTATGTCCAAGGTCATAGTTGTGAAAAACGTCCCTGTGTAATCTTATTTAGTGCTAACAGCAGTGAGGTAGCTGTTACTAACTTCATTTTTTAGAGGAGAAAACTGAAGCTCAGAGAGGTTAAGTGAGTTGACCAAGGTCACACAGATAGTAAGTGATATAGCAGGGACTTGGACATGGGTCTGTGTGATTCCAGTATCTGTGCTCCTAACCACAATACCATCCTATCTTTATGTCTTCTTCGATTTTATCTGATTCGCTGAAAAAATGTGAGAAGCAAGACAAGTCTTGTTTCTTAAGGACCAGTGGGAGAGAAATCTGAGGCCAGCAGTGACAAATCAAAAGGATGGGCAAACCTGAAGGCCACACAGCATGGGGTAGTGATTTGGGACTAGCTTTCAGTACAGGGATCACCTCCCCACACACTTAGAGACTCTGAGGAAGGCAAAGGAATCCTACCATGGCTGGCTGAAGTTGCAAGTGACCTCTGCTTTCTTCCTTTGGGGCCCACAAGCCGGGCAGTACCAAGCCAGGGAAGGCCGCCTAGAGACATAAGGAAAATGGGAGCTCAAGACAGGCCAGAATCTGTCCGGTGCTGAGGTGTTAGTTTGAGCTGAGGCTGGCCTAGAACCGATCCTGGGAGGGGACTGTTTGGACAGAGCAAAGAATCCTAGGCTGGCAGCTACCTAGGGAGACACATTGGTGATAGAGGCTGGAAAGCCGGGAAGAGACCAGGGGAGAACTGGACTTCTCATTATGACGGAGATGTGGGGGCAGTGTATGTATAAAATGGGTCTTCAAGAATATCTCCCATCATGGAGAGGCAACGCCCGTAGAGGGCTTGGAATAATGACAGTGTAACCAAGGATAGCATTTCTTTTCCTGGAAAGTCCAGTTTCTCCCTCTTTGGCTTAACTTTTCCCTCGGATTGACCAGCAGTAAATGGTAGACATCGGATGGAGCTTCTCACAGCATTTATTTTTCCTGATTACAAGGCTGGGAGTGGGGCGCAGCTGAACAGGGCATGTTAGTGGTGTGAGTGCTGGCCTGAGTGGAGGGGCTGAAGCAGGGGTTTGAGGGCAGGGAACAGAAGAGCACAAACGTGGAGCAGCTGAACTAGAACGAAGGACGTGAGGGTAGCCGTCAGTAATTCAGGAGGCACTGGGAGCAACTGCAAAGGATGAGGACCGCCCCCCCGCTAAGCCCACCCCATCCCTGGATCCCCTTTTTTCTTCCTTAAGTTAAAAAACAATTCCTTGAGGCAGCTCAGGCGACAAGGATGAGAAGTCACAGGTTGAAGAGCTGAGGTTGCTCTGGCCAGCAGAGCCACATTCTGGCCGGATGGCGGCTCAGGCCTCCTCAGCTGTAGCGTCGATGCCCGCGTACGTGAAGTTCTCAAACAGCGACATGTTCACGTAGGCCTGGGGAGCAGAGCAAGCTTTAGTGGGGGCCAGGGATGGGGGCGTGCCTGCCCTGGAGGTCCTTGACTTCCATGTGGTTGGGGTATTTGAAGTGACACGGATTTGTTTCGGAGACTCAAGATGACCCCATGGCCGAGGGCGGTCCTCACCAGCCCAGAGCAGCAAGGTCATCAGACCACAGCTGGGGGCTCACATGAGAGACCCTTGACACAACTGTTCGATAGGAGTTTTTTCATGCCCTTATCTGATGAATTGATTGCGAATGCATTCATCCATTCATTTACTTATTCACCTGTTCATAAAGTTATTTTTGATGATTCACCCATTTTTCTGGTTGTTTGATTATTCCTTCACTCTTAAGATAGTTTTATAATTCCTTTAACTACTTAGTCATGAATTAATTCATATGACGAACTCTTCACATTACTCATTTTGATGCATTTCTTCACTTATATTTATGTGATGATTCATTTATTTATACGGTTGCTAGATTCAGTCATTTAATTACATGTTTATTTGAATGATTATTGTTTCATCCATCCACTAATTCTATTCATTCATTCATTCAGTTACTGGGTCATTCATTCATCCTTCATCCATTTGGTGAGCTGACCATCCATGATTCCGCTCTGGCTCTGTGCCAGGTGAGGTGTCCCAGATGAGAGTGGGCTGATGGCCCCAGCAGAGGACAGGCAGGGAGTCTGGGACCCGGGACCTGGGACAACGACTTGCTGCTGAAGCTAATCAGTGGCCTTGGAAGAGTTTAGAAGGGCCTAGTGCCCAAGCCAGTGAGAGCTGGAAAGGGGGCTGCATCCCGGGGCCCGGCCTAGCTGTGGTGCAGCTAGTGGCGGGGACAGGGACACAGAGGCTGCTGCTCTCTGGCTCCTATGAGAGGGCACCCCTGCGAGCTCGGCGAGAGCAGCCCCCGTCCCCCCCAGTCTCCTCACCTTCCTGGCTTCCAGCATGCGGCCCAGCTGCAGCGCGATCTGGGCAAAGGGGGGTCGCTCGTACGGACGGTCCCGCCAGCACTGCCGCATCAGCTCGTACCTGCAGGTGGGGGATCGCTGAGGTGAGGGTCAGGTCCTGCTGGGGTGACGGGGTTCCCGGGGCTCAAGGCTGAGGGGACTCACACTTCATCATCACAGTTGCGAGGCTGCTCCATGCGGTAGCCCTGCGGCAGCTTCTCATAGAGCTCGGCACATGTCATGCCGCAGTACGGGGTGCCCCCTGTGGGAGGGGCAACGCTCTCTCAGCCCAGGGCCCAGGAGGGAGGGTCGGGGGGCGGGTAGGGAGAAGGTGGGGACCCTCTCGGGAACAGGGGTCAGGAACTCACCAAGGCTCACGATCTCCCAGAGGAGGACCCCAAAGGACCAACTGAAACGAGGAGGATGTACTTAGTTACCTTCTAGGCCCCGGGGCCCAGCAGCTTAGTGTCAACCTACCCCTGGTGTGCAGCCCCTCCCAGCCCCTGTGTGTATCTACTTTGCAAGGGTCTGGCCTTGGCCAGCTGTTGTCTCTGCAACTGAAACTCCTTCACAGCCTCCCAGGCTTAATGTAATCATAGCCAACATTTTTACTCTGCACTTACCGTAGGTGAGGCACTGATCATTTAATGTGTATGTTAATTCATTTAACCCTCACACCAACCTTATGGTATAGGTACAATTATTATCCCCATTTTACAGATGGAGGCACAGAGGCACTGAGAGCTTAGCTAGCTCACCCAAGGCCACACAGCTAGTAAGTGGCAGAGCTGGGATTCGAACCCTGGCAGTCTTGCTCCAAAGCCCTTGCTCTTAACTGCCTCTTATATTGTAACAACAGCTGTGCAGGTTAGAGGCGGCTGAGGCCAGGGTGGAAGTTCTAGTCGGGGGAGGGAATCTCAGGGGTCTTGGGGCAGAAGCGGGAAGTAGGCGAGTACTGATCAGAGGGGTGGTGGTGTGGTGGATAGTGAGCCGGGCAGGCCAGGCCAGAGGGCTTGGGGCAAGGGGCAGAGCCAGGGCTGGAGCGCTGGGCAGGCCAGGCTCCCTGGAGAGAAGGGCAGGGGTGTGCCAGGATGGCTGTTTGGAGGAGGGAGTGCAGAGAGGGCATCTTGGGGGTCATGCTCTAGTTAGGTCCTCGGGTGGGGATGACCTCCCCTTCAGAGATGAAGGCGAGAACATTCTTTGAGTGGTCTCTCCATTCACCCAGGCGTTATCCACCAGCATCCCCAAGCCTCTCCAAGGCATCCTCCAGTCTCTTAGTCAAATATAGCCCTAAACCACCCCTACTCCAATCCTACTCCTGACACACCTTCCAAGTTGAAACTTCCTTCCAGTTAGCCCCACGCCTTCCCACTAAGATGCCGGGCATGGCCAAGGTATACCTGAGACACATCTTTCACACCTGTGTCACACCTGGAACACACCGTAGGGATGGCCAAGTCATGCCTTGGACTACCTGAGACATCTCTGAGGTGCGTCCAGGTTACACCTACAAGCATCCTCAGGGGACCAAACCCTCCCGCCCCTCCCCCCCACACTCACACATCGCTCTTGGTAGTATAGACACTGTAGTTCAGAGACTCAATGGCCATCCAGCGCACGGGGAGACGCCCCTGGGAGAGAGTGGGTTTGAGGGGTCAGGTGACGAGAAAGGGGCTGTTTAGCAGGTTCTGGGAGGCAGGGCCAAGCCTGGCCCTGAGAGGGGGACCCAGTGAGACTTACCATCGTCTTCTTCACATAAACCTCCTCCCCCCGAGAAAGGCCGAAGTCCGCAATCTTGGAGGCCAGGTTCTCTCCGACTAGCACGTTTCGGGCAGCCAGGTCCCTGTGGATGAACTGCAGGCACGGTCAGAAGTCAGGAAAGATGGGGGATGAGTGAGCCCCAGACTCCGGGGCCAGCGAGGCGTCTGGCCCCGTGGCTGCCTTCGTGGGCCCCTCCATGCCTTTAGTAGCCCCTTACTCTTCTGCCCCCCAACCCAGGCCTCATTCTGGATCAGAAACTCCTGCCTGAGAAGAACCACAGTGCTGGCTGTCATCCCTTCCTTCTAGTGACCTGGGCCACGGCCAAGTTCAGGCTGTATCCCTCTCCTGGGACGAAGGTGGGCTTTTCCCCAGTGACCACACTGCACCTTCTCCTCTTTGCATGCTCCCTGACCCCGTCTTTCCTGACCTCTCCCCGACCCCCACCCCACTGATGAGTGTGGAAAGGCCCTTCTCTTGCCCAAAGTGACCTCTCCCTTGAGTTCCAGATCCTCCCCACTGGGCCCTCCACCTTCCTCAGAGACCTCTCTCCATCACCCCTCCCTCTATCTTGGCCCCTTCCCCTCTGCTTTCAAAGATACTCAAAACTTTAATAACTTCAAAATGCCTCCCCTCAGTCTCAACTGTCCCCTCTCTCCTTTTATTGAAGCGGGGTGTCCTCGAACTTGGGCTCGGGCCTCCCCTGTCTGTTCTACCCTCCAGCCTCTCCTGGTGAGTCTCGCCCACTCCCTGGCCACCAGTGTCACCAACTGTGAAGTGACAGCTCCCAGACTGTCGTCCCTGGCCCAGGCCTCCCTCCTGAGTTTTAGGCTGGCTTCTACAACCGCTAAGCCAACACCTCCACCATGATGTCCCTTGGATGCTTCAAATGCAACACCTTTTTCAGACCTGCTTCTCGCCCTGTGTTCTCACCCGCTCATCCAGGACAGGATGGGGTCACGTCCCTCTTTATTCCTCAATCCCACATCAATTAGAGCCTGCTGATTTAATCTCCTGAAGTCCGCTCCATGGTCTCCCCTCCCCTCCCCCAACACACACTCACACACACCTGCTTCTCACTCAGGTACTGCATGCCATTGGCAGCATCACTGGCAAAACGCAGCAGCTGCCGGGAGCTGAGGGTGGAGGCCGTTCCGTGTTCTCGGGCAAAAGCTGGGTCAGTTTCCAGGACCCGGCTCTTCCTCAGGAAATCGAGCAGGTTCCCATAGGGGGCATATTCAATGGCGATATACAAGTAACCTGGGAGGTGAGGAATACGGGGTGGTGGTTTATACTCAGGCAACCTGGGGTGGTAGCAGGCACCCCATGGTACTAGACAGGGAACCTGGTGCACAAAGGAGAGCCAACAGTGATGTTTCTGTGTCCCGAAGCTTCCCACAAGCTACAGATATGAAGGTGACGGCTGATAATGGGGGTTTGGAAGAAGGGGTAGATGATGAGTTGGGGGCTCACCTCGGTTCTCACAGGCCCCCAAGAGGTTGATGATGTTGGGGTGATGTCCCAATTTGCACAGAACTTCCAGTTCTCCCGCGAAGTCACGATGGTCATTTTCAGAGGCATACTCTGTGTAAAGAATCCAATATCACTTTTGCCGAAAATAACCCTGGAGAAAGCGTATGGGCTGGTGAGGGCTGGTGTCAGTTGCTGGTGGAAGCCAGGTGGGGCCTGGGATTGTGGGACAAAGGAGAGGGTCAGGGCTTGGGCGGGAGTCACTCGCAGTGGACCTTTCAGCATCTTGATGGCTGCATTCATCTTGAGTCCGTCCTTCTTGATCATGGCCCGGATGACCTGGCCGAAGTTTCCTTCCCCAATGAGATCCTCAAAGGTGATGTCCTCCCATTCCAGCACTGGGTAATTCAGGGGCTCGGGCTGCGGTTTTGGCCTCCGGGTCAGTGTCAAGGTGCCCGAGCTGAACTGCAGGATGGTCTCCTCACCCTTCATAGGATGGGACAAGTGGGCAGACAGTCCACACAAGAGACAGGGGCAAGATGCACAGATAGGCAGACAAAGAGTGGTTAGACAAATGGACAGAGACTCAGACAGAGGGCACCCTGGTGGCCAGCCAAGCACAGTCAGACACAGGACACATACTAGACAGAATCATATGAGATGGAGCCACAGGTGGGCTGTTGAGTGGACAGATGTCCAAGGAGAGAAATGCAGAGGCCGCCCCCTGGGGATCAGGTGTGTGGGGCTCTGGAGGAACAAGGAGTGGGTAAAGCTGCTAGAAGCCACGGCATGAGTCGATGGAAGGATGATACTCCTAACATTTAAAACTGAAAGGAATTGGAATGAACTGTGACGAGGAGTAATGAGCTTCCCCTTGTGGTGCTGATCCCACAACCAGTTTTTTTTTTTTTTTGTCACCTAGGACGCTCTGGAGGGGATTCCAGCCCTGGGCAGTGGGCTAGGGCACATTTACTGTACACCTACACCATGCTAAGCCCTGAGCTGCTGGGAGCCAGTGGATGGGTTTTCTTCTCCACAGCAGCCGAAGCAGAGATTACCCCTGTCCACCCACTTGGTGGCCACCCATAGCTCTCAAATCACCCCGGGACCTGAGGATAGAAAGAGCATAAAAAAGAGGAACATCCACTCCCCACAACCAAGTAGGAGCTGGGCCACCTGCGCAGGGCTGATAGGAAGAGGAAACCGCTAAACAGGACCACGGGCGCTGCCAATATGAGAGCCAAAAGAAGGGTTAAGACAGACCTGGTGGTGGGTGCGGTCCCCACGTGAGCTGCAGCCCAGCGTGAGGGGCGAGGACTGAGGACACAGGTCACATGGATTCACACAAAACATGGACAGCTGAAGGCACACACCAGCATGCACACGCATGTTCTAGTGGTGGCCCGTATGCAGGGCATCCATGAGAACTACACGTGGACATGTGCTCAAGCAGGAGCACAAGCAGAGGGACACACATATCAGGGACATACAGATGGGGGTACTCACAGGGACGCACACGTGCACTCACGCCCGGCACACGCGCTCATGTATACATGCACGCATACGCGCACGCAGGTGCATGTAGCAGGGGTACATCTTGATATATGTCAGGGTGCTATACCCAGTTAAGGCTGCTTTCCTACTCCTTCCCTCCACATTTGTACCCGTGACCCTCTCCTGCCACAGCCAGGGCCGCTTTCTGCACACACTGACCTCAGAAGGAGGCCAATGCAGCCTGGAACAAAGAGGCCGATTGAATCTCTGAAGGGAGTTTTCTAAAGGCATGGCAGAGACAATAGCCTCGGACACTAGGCTTTGTATCACAAGGATCAGCCCTTGAGAGAGAAGTTTTTTGTTTTTATTTTTTTGAAATGCCAAAGCTTGGCTGTAAATATCAAGAGTCCAGGCACAGAGGACCAAGGTCAGAGTTCAGATCATAAGTGACAACAGTGGGGAAGATCCCAGAGGACAGAGAGGTGGGAGGAGGTGACAAGATGAGGTGATGCCTGGTCCCTGAAGAGAAGCCAGCACCCCACCCCCACCCCCAGCCCCTCTGTGTGGGCCTGCTGGCTGGAGGGGCATAGACAGGACAGAAAACTCAGCCAGGTTTACAGGGAAGCCAAGAGGGGAGGCCTGTGCTTCCTGTCTCCAGGAGTGACAGGTGAGGCTGCAGGCCCAGCTCAACAGCTGTAGGAGGGCCTGCAGCAATGGGTCTGAGGGCCACAGAATACGCTGCCTTCTGCAGGGCACAGGGAAGCCCCTTGGAGTTCTTACGTCTCCCCAAGGAGGCCCTGGGATTTGCAAGGATGGAGGTTGGGACGAGTGCCCTGCCGGCAGGAAGGAGGCTACGGAAGGGCTGAGGACGTGAGTCACAGGTGCGTGCAGGTGCAGGGTGGTCCCCAGATGCGGGACGGCCCGCCCAGACAGAGGCCGGCACGGAGCCCAGGCGTTCCCTACATCATCACCAGGCTTCCCAGGCTTCCGTCACCCCTCGTGAGAAGGGGGAGAATCCTTAATTGACCGTGGTGCGACAGGGACATAACCGAGTGACTCTGAACTGGGGATATTAAACATGTCACCACGAATATAAATGGGCTGTGAGTTGAGTTCACTTCTAGAGAAATAGAGAAAGTTATTGATAAGTACCGTACCCTTGCACGTTGCTGAGTGTAGTCTTATACCTATGACACAAACACCACGTGTGCGCGCACACACACACACACTCGCGGTGTACAAATACTCATGTGTGTATAGGTAGGAACATATATGCACAAGGTCTGCACACACGTGCCCTGAGAAGGGTACAGGTGACTGACCGATCCCGACTGGTAGGTGAAGGTGCGTCTGCGATGCAGGCAGCTTCTGCGGATGCACGCCAGGGTTAAGAGAGCAGCCAGGATGGTGAGGCAGGTGGCAGACACAGAGCCCACCACAGCCAGGACCAGCTGTTGATCCAGACCCTCTTCAGCTGCCTGGACCTCTTGGACCGGGCCCTCGCTCTGCAGCCCTGGACCCAATAAGAGGGGCAGATCATAGGGACGCCTGGGTCAGGGAACCCAGAGGCCACCATGGGGTCACACAGAGGGAGAGGTCAGAGATCCCAGCTCCAGGGAGGGAGCAGGTGTATCAGGCCTAGGACCGATGGGTCTGGAATGACATGATTTTTCCAGCACTAGGACAATGGGTCATAGGAAGGGAAGGGTCAGGGTCCCCAGTGCCAGGGCTTGTGTCAGTTGTTGGGAGGGGGCCTAGGATGCCCTAGCTCCAAGGCAGGGGATCGCTTGGAAGGAGAGAGCATTGAGACTGACCCTGTGGCCCAGGAGTCCTCTTGGGCCCCGCCCTCTCACCGTTGCTTAGGGTGGACTCTTCTACCATGTCGCTCCAGTCACCGGGGCCCTGGACGCTGGCCCGCACACGGAAGAGGTAGCGCGTGCTGGCGTTGAGGCCGCGGACGACGGTGCTCGTCTCCTCGGGCCTGTCCACGTCCATCCATAGCGGGTCTCCTGAGCCCTCAGCCACCTGCACCTCCACAATGTACTTGGATATAGGCCCAGCTGGAGCCTCTGGGCGCTGCCACACCAGCTGGATCTCGGAGTCTGAAAGGGCCTGGGCGTGGAGGTGTCGGGGGGCTGGGGGCCCTGTGGACACGGGGTGAGAAGGCAGGGCTCAGATGGGACTGGGCTGTGTGGCTGTGGGGTCAGACAGATCCACGCTAGCTGTGTCCCCGGCTCCGCGAACCCAGAACGGGAGGCACCCTGCCGACCTCCTCTTTCCTTCCTGGGCTGAATCCCTCTCCCTGTGGCTTCCTTTACCCCTGAGCTTCTGCTGCCCCTGGTTCTCCTTACATGTATGTTCTCCTTACATACATTCTCTTCCTGGTGGCCCAGACCTTCCCAGTGTCACAGGTCCTCCCCATGTCCCTCCACACCCTGTGGTCCCACCAAGTCCCATGTCCTCCTGGTATCCTGTATCCTTCCCTGTGTCATGTCCTCCCCATGCTTGTGTCTGCCTCACATCCCGGGTCCTCCCTATGCCCGTGTTTTCACGTGCAATGCTCTCTGCATGTCCATCCAGGCTCCTATAACCTCCCATGTCCTTTTGGGTCTCCTGTGTTCCCTGCATCCCATGTCCTCCCTCGTCTTGAGCCCATCACCCCCTCCCCAGCGTACCGCTGGGGGGCAGAAGCACACGAGCAGCGGGTGAGGCTGGGCCCAGGAGGGTACAGTGGTAGAGCCGCACGTCCAGCTGGTAGTGGGTGCCAGGTGTGAGTCCGGTCAGGAGGGCGGTGCGGGCCTGGGGGGACGAGACGTTCTCCCGCCGCTCCTGTCCCCGGGCCCCGTCCCACAGGCGCAGCAGGAAACCATCGCCCACCAGTGGCCCCGGCACCGAGGGTAAGGACCAGCTCACTCGCAACCGGTCGGGGCCCTCCACATGCCAGCCCTCCAGCCACGGCTGCAACAATGGCTCTGGGGCCAGAGGTCGGGGGTCAGAACTGTCCGGTGGGTCCCTGGGGCCGGACGGGATAGTGATCCCCAGGGGACAACCTCCAGTGGGAAAGGCAGGGACCCCCAGGGTGGACAAGCCATGACAACCCTGAGTGCATAGGACAGTAACCCCTGGGGGGCGGAAAGGGATAACTCTTGGCCTCTCACCAGGACAGTCTGTGGTCATGAGGGTGGGAGGCCCCCAGGCCCCCTCCCCCCCTTCCCCTGGCCGGCTCAGCTGCACGCGGACACTGTATCCTGTCTTCGGCCTCAGGTTCATTAACGTCACGTTCTCACTGGGGTCCACTGGGGGCGGGGTGTGCAGCACACACTGTTCAGTCCCAACCCCTTCCAGAAGCCACCACTCTCCCTTCAGTCCCTCTCTTCTCCACACACTTCCATCCCCCCTTTCCCCTCATCACTGCCTGACATCCCATCCTTCCCCAGACACCCCCACCTCCACCCCTTGCTCTCTCCCCGCTCACCCACGATGGTGGACCAGGCCATGGTGCTGTCCTGGGGCCGGTAGTGCAGCCGTACAGAGGCGATGGGCCCGTCCCCGGAGAAGGAGACCAGCGGGGAGACCACGAGCTGACGGCTCTGCTTGGCCAGGAGCCGAGGGGCAGTCAGGGGCACCGGGGGCACTGCCAGGAGACTTGGGGTAAGGCATGGCCCAGACAGCACCCCCAGTCGTTGGAAATAGGAGCAGACTCTGTCTTCTGGGCATCAAAGACAACTCTGGCTTTCGGTTTAGATCGGGGGACCCCCTGAGCTGGGGAGAGACCAAGTTCAACAGATGACCAGTGTCCAGGGCCCAGGGAGGACAGCTCAGGGTGCAGGGACTCGGCAATAAGGACATGAGGATGTCCCAAAAGATGTGAAGTGAGGGAGTGGCATGGCTGGACAGGGGTTTGGGGGAGGGCACTCTGCCCATGCAAGGTGGGTGCAGAAACCCAAGGCAGTGTCACCCTACTCTCTGCCCCTCCCCCCATCATCCATCATTCTCTTAATTAAAAAAAAAAAGGGTAGCAGGTGATGAAGCACCTGCTCTACCCGGATGCTTCATGCGCATGGTCTCTAATCCTGACAAGGGCCTTCAGGCAGGGTTCATCACCCCTATGTTATGAATGAAGAAACTGAGGCTCAGAGACATGGAACAACTTGCTTAAAGACACGGAGCCAGGGTTTGAACAGGGTCTATCTGACCAGGCCACCTAAAATCAGCCCATCCTACTCCAAAGAGCTTTTGTGCTCCTGCTTCGTTTCCTTACCCCACGGTCACGGCCCTTTCTGCCTTAGCTTTTCTCTCCGGATTATTGCATTAAGGCCTTAACTGGTTCCCTTGCCTCTTTCAAACATTTTCCAGACGGATTTTCTAAGAATGGATGGATGGATGGATCGATGGATGGGGGAGGGTCAAGGAAGGTGCAGGGGTGTGGCTGAGGGAGTGGGAGGGAACAGTGGGGTCAGGCAGGAAGAAGTATGTCAGGAGGAAGCGCTGGTCTGGAGGGAGAGGAAGGTCCAATTTGGATCCTATGGAGCCCCTGGGCCTGTGGCTCACACGTGAGGTTAGATGTGGCAGTGGCTGGATAGAGAGTGGGCCCTTGAGTCATGCACCAGGTAACTTCCATGCTCACTTCAGAATCAGACCTCCACTACACAGAGGTCCCACCAGTTGGGTCTGGGGCCCAGGAGAGGGGTCCAGGCTGCAGATCATATCTGGGAGTTGCTAGGGAGCATCTGAAATCTTAGGAATAGTTGACATTTTAACTAATAATAAGAATAAATACCAACATACGTTGAGCACATACCCTGTGTCGGGCACTGTGCTAAATGCTTAAAAGCATCATCTAATTTAATCTTTACAGCAACCCTATCAAGGGAGCACTGATATCCTCATTTCACAGGGAGAGAAACAAGCTGTGAGGAGATAAGTAACTTGCTTAGGTGATGGAGCTAGAGTTTGTAGTGAAGATTCAAGGCCAAGCTGTCTGGGCCCAAAGCCTGGGGAGAGCGAGAAGAGAAAGGCTGGAGGTGGGGCACTGGGGTGGGTGACAGAGTAGTGGAGAGAGAGTGGGAGGCAGAGTGTGACCGTGAGAAAGAGGAAGATGAGCAAGAGATCTGGGCTTACGTCGGGGAGGGCGGCGTCAGGAGCACAGGGAAAGAGAAGCCAAGGCGCGGCAGGGGCTGTGAACGTCTGAGGCTTATGGTCCTGGAGAAGGTGAGGGACACCTATACCGGGGTGTGGGTGCTCTGCTCTGAGTGATCCTGGGCAATGGCAGCTACCTCCTGACTCACCAGGAAGCACCTTTGGAAACGAAGCAGGTCACCCTCTGAGCTCCATAGCCCCAGGCACCCCCCTGTCCTAGCAATGAGTGCCCTGTGGTGTGACTCGGGGTTGGCGGGTGGGGGGATGCAGCATCCCAGAGGTGGAGTGAAAGGCACTGTGTCTGTGGGGCGGGGTTTGGGGGAGGTAGAGAGGGGAAGCATCACCCTGGGCAAGGCTGCAGGGTGTCCCATTTCTGGGGCATGGGATGCCCTTTCCAGATGGGACTGAGCTGTGCTCCAGCCGGGACAATGCCCTGCCCAGGCCTCAGGTTGACGACAAGCCCTCTTCTCTGTCTGGCACTGGGCTGTGACCTTAGATGCCCTTTGCCCCTCCTGCTACGATGCCCAGTCTGAGCAGCATCAGCTAGGACATCACTGACCTTTGACGTTGACCCTGAAGCGTCGGCTGTCTTGGCCACCAGACGTGGACACGCGGCACTCCCAGAGTCCACTGTCCCCAAGAGCCAAGCGGGGCACCTCGAACTCGGCTGTGGTCCTATCTGGCTCCACAATGGCCTTGGTGGACTGGGAGAGATGGGGAAGGGACAGACCACAGAGAATGTGTGCCATGTGGCAGATACAAATGTGCTCGTCCAGGCTGATGAGGGACAGAGCCTGGGTGATGGTGCCTCAGCAATCAGCCTGACCCCATTTGAGCTGTGGTCAGGCCGGTGGGCAGAGCCCGCAGAAAGCCCCGAGCGGTCAGGGGTCTGGAGGGGCAGGGGCCCTGGGCTGGGGTCACGGGGCTGACCAGGAGGACCGTGCCGTCCGGCTTGCGGAGCTCCACGCTGCCCCGGACTGGGAAGGGGTTCCCCGCGGCGGCACAGTTGATCCGGGGTGTCGTCTCTAAGTTGAACTCTAGTTCTGAAACCATGTCCAGGATCTGGGGGATCCGGTCTGGGGAGAGAGGGGACACGCATCCTGGAGGCCCTGCGAGGGCAGATACGTGACTGCCATAGTGCCCCTCCCCCGGAGTCCTGCATCTCAGCGGAGGTACCGCCAGCAGCTCAGTCACCCGGGCCTGAAAGCCAGCAAAGTCCTGTGCAACTCCTCCAGGGCCCTCACGCCCACCTCTGACTGCCCCTGAGTCTACCTCCTTCACCCTCTGCCTCCTCATACCTTCCCACACGGAGACCAGACCCCTTGCCAGCCTCACAGCCGGAACGCTGGTTCAGGCCTCCATCATTTCTGGGCCCTGCAACAGGTCTTCCAGGCTCTTCTGCTTCCACTCCCCACCCAGCAGCCAGTGTCCTCTCTCAAACACAAACCCGAGAGCCCCGTGCCTCTTCAACAATTCCCTGCTGGCCTCTCATATTAAGTGCAAATCCTATAGCCTGTCATTCAAAGGCCCCAAGATTTGACCTCCTCTGATCACTCCCGGAGCCTCCCCTCACACCACTGTCCTGGTACCTGAGCCTGAGTCCTCAATCCCCCGGCCGTTGCCCTGCTCTCTCTCCAGCCATCTTTCTCTTGTCCTTCATATCCCATCTCAGATCGCACCTCTTCCCAGAAGCCCTCCCTGACTCTCTCAGGCTGGTCGGGGCCTCCTCTGGGCTCCCACCCACTCTGGGGTGCTGCCCATCCCTGTATGGATGATGTGGGCTGGCGGTGAGAACTTCCAGACCATGAGCTCCCTGAGGGCAGGGCTTTGAGCCAGGGAGATGCGTCTGGTGAAGGCTGACCTGTTCCGAGGGACCTCAGAGCCCCCCGAGCTCATACCTGACTTCTCACAGTGCACCCCATGCCACCCGGAGGGGCAGACGCAGCCGCTGAAGCGGTCACAAGTGCCGCCGTTCTGACACTGGCACTGGAGGTGGCAATCAGCCCCAAAATGACCTGGGGCACAGGCTGGGAACAGAGGGGGTGTGGTTAGAGGGGCACAGGTCAGGGGGCAACGAGGGCCGGCTGGGGCCTGGGTAATGACTGGCTGGGTAGAGAGGGCACTGGCCAAGTGAGCAGGGACCGTGGAGGTCTTGGTGTGCAAGTCGGGGCCAGAGTGAAGGGCTGGGGCCGGGCCTGTAGCCGACTGCCTGGGTCAGGGAGCATGGAGGGTGGGTTAGTCCGTACCTTCCTGGCACTGGCTTCCTCTCCAGCCAGATCCACAAGAACAGCCATAGGGGTCCGGGAGGCAGAAGGTGAGGCCTCGGCAGCCTGATGTGCCTGGGCACTGTTCCTGGCAGCTCTGCCCAAAACGGCCCTCTCTGCAGGCTAGAAAGAGGGAATGTGGGTGCAGGGGCCTCTGCTGGGCCCCAGGGTTCAAGACCTACTTGGCATGTTCACCCTCCAAGGTCCATGCCCATGGTTTGAGAGTCTTCCCCCAGCCAGGCATCCTCTCCTGCCCAGGTCCTAGTGCTCCCCTCCTCCTTACCTTGCTCACAGCGGGTCCCAGTGAATCCAGGGGGGCACACACACTCGCCGTCCTGGTCGTGGCAGACACCTCCATGCAGGCAGCCCGGGCATTCCTTGGTACAGTCCTGTCCCCAGTGCCCAGCCTCACAACCTGCAGGAATGTGCTTTCAGCAGCTGACCCTCACCCACTGGACCACTGCTGCTGAGGACTGGGGCAGCCCTGGGGGACCAGAGGATGCAGGGGGTCCACAGGAAGTACCACAGGGCTCCCAGCCTCCCACACCACCCACCACCTCTGCCCTCTGCTCCTGACCCCGCACGATGAGTCGAAAGAAGGCGCTGCCCAGTGGGCTGGCTTCCAGGTAGGTGGCACTGTAGATGCCGCTTGACGATGGCTGCACGTTTGGGAGCTGCAGCAAAAACCGCCCTTCCTGGGCCTCATGCCAGTCCAGGGTGTAGAAGTAGGATCCTGGGGGCATAAACGGGTCAGGGGCCTCACCATCACACAAGAGCTGGTGTTCCCTCCCTCTGCCCACCTCGGCCTGAGTCACATCAACGTGCGCCAGGCAGAGTGCGCAGACCTGGGGGAAGGCACCAGCCAGTGTCTGGACCCAAGGCAGAAAGCTGGGAAGCATCCTCTTTTCCATGCTCCACCAGCCACTCAGTAAATCGCCAAGTCCGGTTCAATCTCCCGCTCGTCTCCTAAAGCTGCCCACTCCTCTCCACGTGCACTGCCACCACCCTGCTCCCAGCCTCCCACAGCCTTCCAAGCAGGCTCTCTGCCTCCAGTCTCCCCCTTTCCTGCCCGTCCTTCACTCAGCAGCCAGTGAGATTTTTCTCCAATAGATTCCGCAGTAGCTCCCCGGCTTAAGCTCTTCCATGGTTCTCCACTGCCCTCAAGACAACATCCGACTGCTTAGCAAATCATCTGCACCAGTCTGGCCGCCGTGTAGCCCATACCGCTCCACATCCTGCCTGACTCCTAACATTCCTGAATTCCTGAATTGCTTCTATCTCTTCTAGAAACACTGTGATATCTCACAGCTTCCTGCCTTTGCTCTTATCAATCCTCCTCCTGGAATGTTCTTCCCCTCTTCTTCGTGCAGCTAGTTCCCAGAAGCCTCTCCCTCCAGGAGGTGTGGACCCTAATATCAGGGTCCTTGTCCCTGTCCCACCCCTTCTTGCCTCTTTGCTCAGGACGGAACAGAGATTCTAGGGAACGCAGGTCTACCTGACTCTCCACATCTCTCATCAATTCGGGGGACCTGGAGCTCAGGAGGCAAATCCCTTGGGCCAAGAAAAGGGTCCTCCTCCCTCAGGAGGCCAGGCACACATGAGTCAGCCAAAGGGCTGTGGGTGTGAGAGCTGAGGCAGGAATCTGTGGGGCCACACAGGAAAACTGCTTCCTTCTATGGGGTGGCCAGAGGGCCTGATAGGGCCAGGATGGGGGCAGGCCTGGGCTGAGATCCCCAGGCCTGCCCAGGCCCCTGCACGTGTCTTGACAAATCTCTGCAAGAGGCCAAACCTCCCTTGCCTGTTCTGGGACTTTGTTACCCGTTCGCTTCTTCAGCATGGGGACTGCTGCTCCCTGCCAGACGGGCTAATGTGATAGCACCTGCTAACTCTCAGAGGAGAGTCCAACGTGAGGGGTTAACATAGCGCTAGTGTGGGGGTGACAGGGAAGGAGGTAGCTGACCACGAGGCTGCTGGTCCTCTGGGCGCAGTAGGAGGACATCTCACAGCTAGAGATGAGTTGGATGCAGGTGCTTCCCATGGACCTGGTGCAGGAGAGAGGGGGCGCCCCGGAGGTTGGCCAGTTGGGGTAACAGGTGCTGTGTCAGGGGCCAAAACTGGGAACACTGAGGGCCGTGGAGGTGTTGGGGTGTCAGAGCTATGGGTTTACCTGCCCACCCAGTTCAGATGCCCCTCTCACCGTTGCTCTTCCAGATCACATCTGTCTGCTTCTCCTTGCGCACCCACGCGGAAAGTACTGCCGTGTCGCCCTTATTCACCGTGTGTGTGACCTTGTCCGGGAGCAGGTGGGCTGCGAGGCGGATGGAGGGCGGGGTCAGGGGTCAAGGGCAGCCCCTCCTGCCCCTCCTCCCCGCCGGCGGCCGGACTCACCTCCTGGGCTGTTGTGCACGTAGAGGACGCGCGTGCGCCGCGCCCCCGCGCCGCCCACGCAGGAGAAGACGCCCACCAGGTCCGAGGGCTGCGAGAAGCCGCGCAGCGTCACCTGGCGCGAGCCATTGCGGGTCAGGTGCAGGGGCTGCCAGGGCCGGGGCGTGCGCACAATGCGGTCGTCCTTTTCCAGCAGCAGCGGGGACCCCCAGGCGTCCGAGCCCCTGCCCGCCCCCGCCTCCCCGGACACGCAGGTCAGGAAGAAGCGCTGGGGCTCGGTCAGGCGCAGGTCGGCCAGCAGCGTCAGGTCCACCGCAGCGCCTGGACCGGGATACCGGGCTCCGTATCTGGCAGGGCCCCGCCCTCACCCCTGCCCCGCCC
>NW_020173200.1:1995504-2022729 GCF_003031525.2 Neophocaena asiaeorientalis asiaeorientalis | reverse complement strand
TCCCCCCCCAACCCCGCCGAGAGATCAGAAGTGTCTTGGAGGGACCCCCTCCCCATCACTCCAGAAATCTGGACATGTTTGTTGTGCTGGGATTGAAGGTGGGAGAGGCTGGGTTCTGCAGCCAGGTGGTTATGGGGCAGAAAGGAAGAGAGCTCAGGGCCCAGCAAAAGGCCAGAAGCAGGGAGGGCAGACCCTAGGGCAGAGTTGGGGCTGAAACACACAGACACCAGGTGGGCCTTGGTCTTTGCCTTCCAAAGGGCTGTGGGCCCCATGAGGAGACAGACATGGACCTACCTGTCAAATGCAGGGCACTGTGTGGGGAGCACAGAGAAGGGATGCCTAACTCAGCATGGGGGAGGCAGAGGATGAACAGGTGCCTCCCGGGAGATACAGCTTGAGGGTCTTAAAGCTGAGCAGGGTACGGTGAGGGTTCAGAATGAGGACAGGGTGAGGTCAGTGGTAGGAAGGGCATGCTAGGCAGAGGGCACAGCCTGAGTAAAGGTGTGGAATGAAAGGCTGGGGCACACAGTGTGAGGCAGGAACCAGGAGGGACCAAGCAGAGCTGGAGTCCAGGCCTGGCTGAGCCCTGCCAGCCTCCTCAGCCCCGGGGCCCAAACCTTCCCGAGCCCCTCCTACTCTGTCCCTGCCTGTTCACTGCCAAGTGGTTAGTTGGTTTAAGTGCTACTTCACTTATCAATATGAGTAATGAAGTCATGAGTAAATGTACTTCACGAGTAAACGAAGCTGACTGTCTATCTTGTGCCGAGCACCTGTTTTCCTTTGGGTCCTCACACCCTCCAGAAGTTGATGTCTTTCCATCCACAGAGGAGGGTCATGATAATTATTCTCGACGCTTCCTCTAGCAAGCTCATCCCCTCCCTGGGCTTTCACTATCACTTCTGAGTCAATAACCCCTGGATGGCCTCTCAGCTCGGGCCTGCTTTCCATCAGCTCTTCCCAAACCTGCTCCTCTTTGGGCCCCCTGCCTCAGCAGACGGCAAAACCCGCCTGAGATACAAGCTTTGGAGTCATCTCATACTCCTGCTGTCATAGTAATTAATGTTTATTGGAGGTCAGTGATATGCCAGGTACTTTACTTATGTTCTCTCATTTTATCATCCCAACTCTCCTGGGAGGTGGGTGTTATCACCCCAATTTTATAACTGGCAAGTTAAGGCTCAGAGAAATAACTTGCACAAGGTCATACGATGAGTAACTGGCAGACCCTGGTTGTCTGACTCTAAAAGTCTACACCTCAGAGCACTACTCTGGTTGCCCCAATCAGTCACAAAATTCTATTTCCTCAAAGCCTCTTGGCTTCATCCCCATTCCCAAGCCCGCCCTTGTTAACCTTCATCCTTACTCCCCTGGACCGTCCTGACAGCCACACTCCTCCTTCCTCAACTCATCCTCCAAAGTGATCCCTCTAAGACCTTGTGACTCTCTGGTCTACAACCTTCCATGGCTCCCTATTGCCCTCAGGATGCAGTGTGCCCTCTTGAGCCCTCTGCTGCTCACACTGCCCCTCCTGCTGCATCCCCTCCAGGAACCCTCTCTCCTATGCACTTCCCCGCCTCTGAGACTTGCATCTATTGTTCGGGCTGCCTGGAATGAAGACCACCCCTCTTAGTGCAGTATTTCCAAATCCCTTTTCATCTCCTACCCTGAAGCAGAGTAAGCTGACTCCTCCGTGTCTATCTGTTCAGCGCTCACCTGGTGTCCCGTGTCCCCCACTAGACCATGAACCACTCTAGGTGGCCTTTGCGTTCTAATCCTCTTTGGGTACCACACTGAAGGAATCGGCTACCGCTTATTCAGAAGCTCTTACCAAGTGCTCTGTGTCAATTACCTCCTTTAAACCCAGTAACAGCCATAGGAGGTCCGCACCATTTAATCTGTTGTACAGATCTAGCGACTAATGGCCTGTCACTTAGCACGACTCCTGGAATATTGTTGGTGCTTGATAAATGCTTGATAAATGAATAATTGCGTGAGTCCCACACACTGACCATATGAGTACCCACTGAAAGCTTCACGGGCCCAGAGGCCCTGCTGCTCCCCACTGATGTGCACAGCCAACACAGGCAGTGGCTGCTCCCCTCCCCCAATCCCTAATGCCTGCCTGGGTTTCCCAGGCCGTGATCCCACTTTCTAGCGGATCAGCGTGCAGAGGAAAGCGATGGCAGTGATGATAGGGTTTTCTCGGGGGGAGTCAGGGCTTTGGGGGTTGGGTGGGGGGAGGTTCAGGGCAGACTTACCAACATGAGAAGCCAGGAAGATGATGGGGAGCAGCAAAGGGGGCCCCAGCCAGACCATAATCCAGAGGCTGACCAGGCCAGCCGGGACAAGCGGGGCCCACGGTCAGTCACTCTGGGTCCGGCTGCTCAGCCTGTGCTGTCAGTGTGTGTTGGTATTGGGGAGGAAGAGGAAATGAGTTAGCTTGGGTGGGAGGCGGGCCGGGGAGAGGGCTGGGGAGGACTTATCCTGCTTCTGGGCCTCTGGGCCCCCCTAGTCTGGCCCCTGCAAGGCTGGGGATGGGTGTGGTCTGGAAGGTCCTGGACTGGGGTCACTTGAGGTGGGGGAGGGTTGTGATAAGGACAGACCTGGGGACTGTGGGACTGTTTCCCCTCCCCTCTTCTCCGCGTGGTCCTCAGCCTTGCCAGCACGCAGGAGGCAGGAGGCAGGAAAGGGAGGAAGCCACTGGCTTCCTCCTATTGAGAGGGGATGGGGGAGGATATTGCTCTGGGGTGTCCCTCCCCCAGCACAAACACACGATTCCTCAAGTATGCGTCCCAGGACGTGGTTACATGGGTGTCCTCGAGAGCCGTTCATGTATGGAGCGCAAGGATCTGGAACGTACACAAAGGAACAAAAGAACACACTCAGGGCAAAAACCCTTTGATTCAATCTTGTGTAACTCTCTCATTTCACAGACGGGAAAACTGAGGCCTGCAGGGCTTGAAGGCTCTCTGAGGTCACGGTGAGACTGAGACCTGAACTTCTGACTTCGTTGCTCCTCAAGGACTCATGCTAAGCAGACCCAGAGAATGCACAGGGAGTGAGTCCCTTGGCTTAAGCCAGTAACAGAGGCTTCAGCACACTGTCTGCCTGATGTCATTACCCTTGGGCACTGGGGCAGCAGAAGCCCCACCCAGGGAGCGCCGGTACTCTTGAGGGCTGATAACAGCCTGGGAGCAGTCCCAGCCCCTTGACAAAGGCTCCGAAGCCCCATGGATCTGCTGTGCCCCTCATCTCTCCCGGCCCTGGTGCCACCTCTCCACTGGCAGTTCCCAGAGCAGAGCCTGACCCGCAGGCACAGAATGCCTGCCGAGGTGGGGTGGCAGTGGGGGTCTGTCCTGGCAGGGAGCAGAGGGAGACGTGTTAGAGCCCTCCGACGGCCAGGCTTGCTGGTGAAATCTGTGACTCCTCTGCCCTTGAATGGAGTGGTTGCGGTGGGGTGAGACCTGGTGCCAGGTTAGGGGACTGGTTTGGGAGTCCAAACCCTCCCTTTGGGGCTGGGACATCTTCCCAGAGCCTGTTCCCCGGGTGAAAGCTGGACTCTCTTTTGGACTCACCAGGCTCTAATTCACTGTCTGGGGCAAGGTGGGCCCCTGCAGCCTAGCTGAGCTGCTTTAGCCCTGCGGCTCATCTGAAAATCCCTGAAAAGTCTCAGGGGAGACGTTGACTCCGGGTGTAGTTTGAAAAATGGATCAGGGAAGACCCCCGGGCCCACGCTGTAGGCCCCCCGGACACCCCGTTCCTAGGTGTGAGCCTGGGAAGAGCTTTCTGTGGACAAGACTCGGGTGGGAGTGGGGGTGGTGGATGCCTTCTTAGTCTTCTGCTCATCTTGGCGCCAAGACCTTTGACTCTGGCGAGAGGAAGCAGCTGGGGAATGCTGCGGCACTTCGTCTGACAGGGTTGTAGTCAGAACTTCCTGCTTGGTTCTGGGAAAACCTGGTGGGCCTAACGTCATTTTGTGTGTATACATAGAGCACTTGCGCAGCATCTGATCTGGAAAATGACAGGTACCGGCACAGGTGTTTGCTCTGTGACACTATAGCATGACGAAGACTACAGGTCCATCTGGCCTCCCCACTTTCAACTGGGAAACAAAACTCAGTAGTAACGATCTGTAGATAAGCACAATGCACATCTTGCAGGGTTTATATTATAAAACAATGTCCTGTAAGTGTAAAAGTATATTTTTACATGTGTTGAGATTATGTTGCAAGTAACTTAAGTAGCATCTGTTTACAAACAGCATGTCACAAATGAATTCTCACCACACCAACTAATTTTGCGTGGGTTGTGTATACATCTGGCTACGGCAGTAGGAATACTTAAACCATAGTGCATTTCTTAAAGTCTCCGTCACTGGAAAGTTACAGACCAAGAGTAACGTTAATGCAGATATGCAGTTCTACACATTGGGAGGTCAAACCTCCAATCCAAAACAAAGCTGATAATGATAGAGCTAAAGGTAATTTATTTTTTAAAAAAGTAAGCATAGCAGCATGACTAACTCCACACAAGGCTGATAATTCACTGCTATGAAAGCCGCCTTCCTGCAAATAGTGGGAATTCCAGCTCTTGGCACATACAGGAGTTTTGCCAGGTCGCCAGGGGTTCAGGGCAGCCAGGCCTCCTAGTGTAACTCTGAAGCAGAGATCTTTAGTAGTCTTCAAGCCATTTTACTTTCCAAATGCCAGATTTTAGTCACCTTCAGTTAGAATGTTGCTAGTAAGAAGCCTGCTGTTGGACCTGAAAAGGAAAGGTAATGAAATTAGTTATCATTTGCCCATAACAACTGAAAAAGGACATGTGATTTTGGAACTGTCCAAGACTCATGGGGGCAGGCTCGTGCTCCACTGTGGGGCTGTGGAGCTAAAGAGGTCTGTGTTTCCTCGGTGGTATCAACTGATACTGAAAATGGTTGTGTATTTTTCATAGCTAATCCGTAGCTTTGGGGCTGCTGCTTTTGGAGACGCAGTCTGTCGCGGTCCCTTTGGGCTGCCATAACAAAAGCCTGGGTGATTTATAAACAACAAACACTTATTTCTCACAGTTTTGGAGGGTAGAAGTCCAAGATCAGGGTGCCAGCATGGTCTGGTGAGGACCCTATTCCAGGTCTCAGGTCCTCATAGGGCCGAAGGGCAAGGGAGCTCTCTCAGGCCTCTTTTATAAACATATTACAGGCATCCCTCAGAGATACTGTGGGTTCAGTTCCAGACCACAATAAAGTGAATAATGCAGTAAAGCGAGTCACATGAATTTTTTGGTTTCCCAGTGCATATAAAAGTTAGGTTTAAACTATACTGTAGTCTATTAAGTGTGCAATGGCATTATGTCTAGAAAACACAATGTATATACCTTAATTAAAAAATACTTTATTGCTAAAAAATGCTAACAATTTTCTGAGCCTTCAGCGAGTTGTAATCTTGTTGCTGGTGGAGGGTCTTGCCTCGATGTTGGTGGCTGCCGACTGGTCAGGGTGGTGGTCGCTGAAGCTTGGGGTGGCCGTGACCGTTTCTTAAAATAAGACAATGACGTCTGGATCAATTAACTCTTTCTTTCCCTTGAACACTTAGAGGCCGTTGTAGAGTTATTAATTGCTCTGATTTCAATATTGTTGTGTCTCAGGGAAGCCCAAGGAGAGGGTGTCCATGCAATTATTTTTCAAAATAAACAGAGTGAGAGTTCCATCTTTGCTTCTTGGATTTAAGTCAAGCTATTACATATAAACTGTGTAAAGTCAGTATGTGAAGCTGAATGCTGCTTCGTTTTCCTCAGTGATTTTAAAGGAAATGGGTAGTTCCAATATGCCCCCCACCCTATTACATTCCTAAAGCATGCCCCTGTGTCTTGGCTCCTAGAATATTTTGAAAAATATTTATTTCTTTGTTATGTGCAACCCCAAATGCCGGTGTCTATCTATTCCATAAGTGCTTTAACTCTCTCTACTGTTCATCACAATTGCTTTTTGAAGCACCAAGTTAAAGTGTTGCCCAAAAAACATTAAGAAATTTTCTTTTTTTGAAATAAGCAACACATTAACCCAATTCCTAAGTCCTGTCTTTGCTTGAAAAATGTTGATCAGCAAAAAAAAAAAAAGAAAAAAGAAAAAGTAATTGTTTTCAGGTTTTTTTTTTTAAGGTAAATAGGTGGTAACAATTGTACTTTCACTTAACTTCAGCAACAACTAAAGCCATATTGGCAATTCAAAAACAGTTTTTGCTGTTCTTCCAGGAAATAACTCTATAAGTGAGAGGAAGTTTGTCAGCAAATGCTTTTGAAACATCAGGCTGGGGCTGTATTCCTGAAGTTAGCAAGTGAGGGAGTGTGTGTGTTTGCACTCTGGGCTGAAAAGATGTGCCAGGTGTTTGTGACAAGCTGTGATGAGGACTGTAGATTACTTGGAATCCATTGTGTTCTTTTCCCTTGTTGGAAAAAGAAAGCTTCTGAAAACAAGCCCTTATTTAAAGGAAGCCCCAGTTAATCCAACAAGGCTTGGATGAAGTCCTTTTTATACAGACTGCTTGACAAAGGCCATTTGGCCCCGAGGAACCCTGTGAGGCCAGAAGCTGGTATCAACACCCCAAAGAGGGTTCAGATAGTTCAAAGCTCAGGACCTTCTTAAAGCACAACAGATTTTTATCGACCTTGGTTAGAATGAAATTACCCAGTACTGCAAGCAGAGGTCTTACATAGAATGCCAGCAAACCCTCATTAGAATGACTAACAGTTACTGAACATTTACAGGTGTGAGGAAAAGGTACTGAAACCTCCTAATGGGCTCCCCACCTCTTGAGGCAGGTTTCATTGTAATTATCCCCATTTTACAGATGAGGAAACTGATGCTTCCTAAGGGTGTTAAGTGGTGGAGCTCAGCTTTGACCTCAGACAATTGGATCCACAACCAGAGAGCTTAACTCCGCACTGGGCCTGCTAAATGGCCCTGCCTAGATAGCAAGCAGGGTAAAATTCTTCTCCAGCGTTCACAGGGGGTGGCTACCATCTGCATGTATCACCTCCAGAGTCTTACAAAAGATTTTAAAAAGCCAGCCCTTATGTACTCAGAAAGCATTAGAGGTTTTATTCCAGAAAAATAATTTGCTCATCTCTGTGTCGTGTCATGATTGAGTGGGGGCCCTTTAAAAGGCAAGGGTGGGCCGGCAGAGAAGGGCAAGCATGCATTTTCAGGGCGTCTTGCCCTTAAGGTACACCGGGTCCTTGCTTCACCCCCAGATCACTCTGAAATCCTAGAACCACTAGCACCCGACACAAATGACTCATTGTCCTTGGCCTCAAAAAACAGCAAGCCTACTTAGAATACAAAGCACATTTTCTGGGAGTAAACTGCACCAGCCATAGACACACCTTCCTTCCTGCAGGATCTGTAGCCTGGTTGAAGAGCGGGGATGGCTTCCTGGCTGCTCAATCTCACTTCAAATGTTATTTGAGGATAAGGAGTAGTGATGACGCAAGCCCATTAGCTCTCATGATTCATTCACCAATGTCATAGGGATGTCCCACCCTTTTCTTAACCCTTTTTCCCTGAAGGCATGTTGGTGCTCCATCCTTGCCCACACCCTGAGGAAGGGACGCTTGTTCTGATTGGGGCATCGGAGTGGGTGTGTGTGCAATAGCACGCAGGGGTGGGCTTCCTGTTCCCGTGGGAAGAAATGCCTTTTCCCAGGCATGAGTGGTGCTGGCCACCAGAGGATTTCCACTCGGGAATGCTCCAACACTCCTGGGGTCTCAGGTGGGACCTACTTTCCTCCTTTCCAGACCCCAGGAGAAAGTGAGAATGTGGAAGAGATGACTATTCCTATTGCAGGGAACCCAGGGAGGCAGGGCTGCGAGGGGCAGCCTGATGGGGCCACTCTGTCTCGCTGTTCTGCCACCTCTGGCCACTGGCCTGGGCGTTACATCCCTCGGGAGAGGGTGTGGTCATCCTCTGCCAGGTCTGCTGAGTTCTGTTCCTCCCAGATCCGGTTACCCAAGAGGTAACTGATCATAGGGTGCCACAGATGGCTACCTCATCACACTGGGCACCTGTGATGTCCAATTATAAATCCGTTGCGGCAAGTTGGAGCTGGTGACTTGGGAGGAAGTTGTCCCGTGAACCTGGATGTTGGATGTGGCAACCATCTGAGGTAATTATACTGGAGTTTCAGGGTGCTTTGACTGGGATAGAGGAGGTTTAGCAAGCTCTCCCTCAGGGCTTTGCGGAATACCATGGCCCCAGACAGGCTGGTCTGCCTTGAGCAAGTTAGGAAACCGTAGAAGCTGTGATGTCCAAGCGTTTCCCTAGTCTCAGGTGTAGGTCTGGGAAGCACCACTGGGAATATATCCTTTGACCTTACTTCAAGGATGACCAGGTCAGAGAGCTTGTTTTCACCAAGTCTCAAGCCCAGTCCCCGCTGGGACTACATCAGGGATGCTCTGAATGCTGGGGCACGTCCAGGAGGTCAGCGTTGGCAGAACAGGAGCAAGGAACAGCCAGCCTCCAGGGAAGATGGGGGTTGAATGAAGGAGGAAGAGGGCAGGATGGTGCCACCTCCACCACTGGGAGGCTGGATGCGACTGGGAGCAGGAAATGGGCAGCCACCCTTCAGAGGCTTGCAAAGGAGAGGTGCTCTACCTAATCAAAGGGGTACCTGTTTACAATAGAATAGAGGTTCCTGCACACACAGTGTGCAGGAACTGGTGTGTTAACACCAGTTCTTAACCCCAAGAGGGCAAGTGAGACCCCTGGAATTCCAACCATTCATTCATTCGACAAGTTTTTATTGAGCCCTTACACCCCGCCAGGCCTGTGAGCATATGTGACTGGGTGTGCAAATGCATTTTGTTTTTCTCATCAGCTGCTTTTTTTTTCTTTTAAAGAGACAGCCTTTATTTTAAGGATTTTACATTGAAGACTCAAAAAAGTGGCAGGTTTTTGGAACTTATCGATCTGTATTTAAAAGGAATTGTTGGGCTTCCCTGGTGGCGCAGTGGTTAAGAATCCGCCTGCCAATGCAGGGGACACGGGTTCGAGCCCTGGTCCGGGAAGATCCCACATGCCGCGGAGCAACGAAGCCCATGCGCCACAACTACTGAGCCTGCGCTCTAGAGCCCACGAGCCACAACTACTGAAGCCCACGCGCCTAGAGCCCATGCTCCGCAACGAGAGAAGCCGCCGCAATGAGAAGCCCGCGCACTGCAACGAAGAGTAGCCCCCGCTCACCGCAACTAGAGAAAGCCCGTGTGCAGCAACGAAGACCCAACACAGCCAAAAATAATAAATAAAATAAATTTATATATAAAAAAAAGGAACTGTTGACAAAGATTCACCGGAAATAATCTGAACCCGTGGGAAAATACAGTTAATACTACTGAAACCTACTAAAATAATTCCAGGACGTATGGTTTATCCAACATAATGATACCTCTGAATGCTGTCACTGATATGAAACTGACTGCTTCTTACTTTTCCAAGCACACAGTGGTATAATGAACAATATTCAATCACTTCTGTTCTTTCCTGAATATATAAAAATTAAAATACCAATTTAAAAACTAATATATTCTTTGCTTTAAATGTTTCTTACAGATACAGTTTCAATATTTTCACTCAATAGTGATGTGGTTTAAGGGATTTTTCATTCTCGAATCAAACAGCAATCTACCGAAAGGCAACTGATAGTCTATAGGCTCATCGTGCAAATAGAGTTCAGGACTGCAGCAAGTGACGTTTCTAAAATACAAAACAGATAAAATTCTTAGAAGATACATACAATAAGCTCTACTAAGCAGCTGGCCACAGAACTAGAACATTTGATAATTTTACTGGTGATTTCAATGGGACTCCAGATGTTTCTAAACTCAACTTGAACTCTCACGCTTTGTATTTCGCTTGTCTAGTTTCACTGATGACACGAACATGATTCAAATCCCTGAAGTATTCATTATAGTCAAGGGCATATCCTACAACAGACTTGCCTGGAATTTCAAATGCAACAAAGTCTGGTCTATATCCAACACTTTGAGGCGTCCTTTTCACCAACAAACTTGCAACCTTGACCATCTTTGGATTATGCTGTTCGACCAAGGGAAGCAAGGTTTGCACTGTTTTGTCAGTGTCAATGATACCTTCAATAATCAAGATATTCTTTCCAGTCAAAGTTGAGAGATCATCTCCACCAATTACCTTTTTTAAAAAAGTATTTATTTATTTATTTGGCCGCGTTGGGTCTTCGCTGCTGCACGCGGGCTTTCTCTAGTTGCGGTGAGCGGGAGCTACTCTTTGTTATGGTGCGTGGGCTTCTCATTGCGGGGCCTTCTCTTGTTGCGGGGCACGGGCTCTAGGTGCTTGGGCTTCAGCGGCCATGGCTCACTGGGCCCAGCCGCTCCGCGGCATGTGGGATCTTCCCGGACCGGGGCACGAACCCGCGTCCCCTGCATCGGCAGGCAGACTCTCAACCACTGCGCCACCTGGGAAGCCCCACCAATTACTTTTATGTCACCTGTTGACTGGTCATTACAGTAGCTCTTCAGTCTGATAAAATCTACCATCATAGGAATGGATCTATCGCTATTTCTGTTCAGTGCTTCGATGTAATCAGCAGGTCAGCAAAGAATTTATAGCCCCCCGTTGAGCACACAAAGGGCCACGATGTGACGGCCTCCCATCTCCTCCATCACATCTTGAGCAAGCTGTTCAGTCCTGTCCATAATTAGTCCATGAGGAATAAACACCTTTTCCAAATCCTCAGCATAATGATTAGGCATACAAAAGAAATCCAGGTCATAACCTGGTTCATTATCACTAATCATGACGGTGGGGCTGCAGGTCACCATAACGGAGCTGGCTGGTGTGTGGGCTGAGGGCAGTCGGGGCTCTCATCAGCTTCTTAAAGGGGATGCAACTACCCCAAGGCTAAGAGCCCTGGGTCTGCCACAGGGAGGGGTTGGGTGAGGTGGAGGAGGAAGTAGGTGCAGGCTGGGGACCGGGACACCTCATTCTTTTGCTTGCTCAGCATTCATTCCTGGTTCTTCTAGTAGCAGCACCCCGAGCCTCCTTTGGGAAATATAAGCAAATCTTTGAAAAGCAGTGATTGCTATCTGTCACTTCAAATGACTGTGAGGAATGGAACACCTTGACAGTGTTACTCATAGGAGCAGTGGGGATGCATCTGGAAATGTGCTGGACCTAGAGGCAGAAGACCTGGGTTCAAATTCTGCCTCTGCCATGTACTCATAGAGCTGTTAGCACATAATCATTGGACCTCTGATTCAGCAGGTTGAGTTGATATGTTTCTGATAATAGTAAAACCACCACTGGTCTGTAAACCCTACCTCAGGACCACTCCATGGTTCACGTCCTAGGGCTTGTCTGTATCCCCTGGGTAACCTCCATTTCTATATGCTGTCATCTGCCCACCACCTTCTATGTTTTCAACTTTCTCTAGTACGTCGGTAATCGCTCCTAAAATCTATCAGTCCTACCACTTTTTCAGGGTTCCTCACCCCTCCCCGACCCCATCCTCACTTCCCTCTTTACCTGGCCTGATTGTCTGGGCCATCACGTCAACCACTGCCTTGCCTACAGCTCCTTGCCCCTCTCTGGCTTTATCAGACTTGCCTGGCAAGGCCCCAATCCTGATTAAATTCCAGGCTCCATCTTCTCCCCACCTGCACACCTGGAGGGGCTGGAAAACAAAACATTCAGCCACCCTTCCTGATATCACTTTAAATTCATGCCGCTCACCTCAAGGGGGTCCTGATGCTGCCTGGCAAGCCTACCACACTCCATCCTCTCTCCAAAGCCCCAGGATGGTGAACTTACACCTTCTCTTCTCTCCTCAAACCCCAGCATCCGCTCCCCGCTCTTCACTCTCAGCTGATGACACTGCTTCCTATTTCTCTGCAAAAACAGAAGCCATGCGAAGAAAACTCCTTAAGGCTCCTATCACTCACCTGACCCTCCTCCTTCCTCAGAGGGAACCTCCCTGCTCCTGCCCAAGGCTAGCCCTCCACCTGTGCGCTCAACCCCGCACCCCTCGATGACATTAAGGAATTCCCACCCCCACTGTCCCTTCTCTCTTCCTTCTGCATCATCAGTTTCCTCCCTCTCCTGGATTATTCTGACCCGCATACACACGTGGTCTAAAAGCTCCTAGCCTTGAAAAAATCCTTCCTTGATCCCACACTCGCTTCCCATGTCTGCCCCATTTCTCTGCTTCTTTTATAGCAAAATTCCTTGACTGCATTGTTTCTACTTCCTCTGCTCCCATACCCATGCATCGCTCCGGTTGGGCCTTTGTCCCTGACAAATCAGTGACATCGTCCTTGTCAAGGTCACCAGTGACGGCTACATGGACAAATTCATTGTCAGTTTTCAGTTCGTGTTGTCTTAGTTGACCTAGCCTCAGCATTTGGTGTAGCTGGTGAAGCCCTTGCCCTTGAAGCGCTTTCTTCTCTGACCTCCAGGGCACCTCCCTCGCCTGTCTGACTCTCACCATGCGGGCCGTTCCCCAGTCTCTTTTCCTGCTTCTCCTCCAGTCCCTGACCTCTGCTCCCCGAGTGCTCCAGGGCTCAGCCCTCAGCCCTCTTCTCTTTCTGCACTTCTCTTTGGGGCCTCACCTAGATGACCAGCTTTAAAAAACCATCCACTTTTGGGCTTCCCTGGTGGCGCAGTGGTTGAGAGTCCACCTGCCGATGCAGGGGACATGGGTTCGTGCCCCGGTCCAGGAAGATCCCACATGCTGCAGAGCGGCTGGGCCCGTGAGCCATGGCCGCTGGGCCTGCGTGTCCGGAGCCTGTGCTCCGCAACGAGAGAGGCCACAACAGTGAGAGACCTGCGTACCGCAAAAATAAAAACCATCCACTTTTTACTGGTTCCTCAATTTATATTTCTAGCTCTTACCTTCTGCTGCCTTCAGGCTGGTTTATGCTATTACCTACTTAGTATGTTCTTGGATGAATCACGGGCATCTCACAAGTAACATGTCCAAAACTGAGGTACAGACTGCCCTTCCAAAGCTGTCACCTCTGCAGTCTCCCACAACACCATCCTCCTAGTTGCTCAGGTCAAAACTTTGGAGTTATTCTTACTCCCTTTCTTTTTCTCAAGCCCCATATCCAGTCGGCAAATCGTGTTGACTTCACCTTCAAGTACATCCAGAATCTGAGCACTTCTCCCCGTTTCTGCCTGACCACCCTGATGCCACATTGCCCTTCTCCGGGATGATAGCAATGGCTCCCTGACTGGCCGCCCCGCTTCTGCTTTGGCCTCTTCTAGTCCATTCTTCACACAGAAGCCGAAGAAGGCATCCTTTGGTCCCCCGATCATCAGTGGCTTCTCATCATCTCACGGAGGCAAGGACCCAGTGCAGCACCACCATCTCTCCCCATTTACTGAACCCCATCCAGCCGGCCTCCTTTCTGTTGCTTGAACAAGCCACGCTCTTGCTTCTCCATCTTTGTTCTGGCTGTTCCCTCTTTCTGGAATGTTCTTCTCCCAGATATTGGCATGGTTGCTCACTCACTCTTATTCAGATCTCAGCTCAAACATCCCCCCTTCAGCGAGTCCCCCCCTTTTCCGACCACCTAATATAAAATAGCAGCCCTGGGACTTCCCTGATGCTCCAGTGGATAAGACTCTGTGCTCCCAATGCAGGGGTCCCGGGTTCGAGCCCTGGTCGGGGAACTAGATCCCTCATGCATGCTGCAACTAAGAGCCCACATGCCGCAACTAAGAAGTCCGCATACCGCAACTAAAGATCCTGAATGCCACAGTGAAGATCCCGGGTGCTGCAACTAAGACCCAGCACAGACAAAATGAATAATAAGTAAATAAATATTTTTTTAAAAAGACTGTCACCCATAGAAGTCACAGCTATTAAAAAAGAAAAACAATAGCAGCCCCTTCCACAACTCCATCACTCGAAGCTATTTCACTTTCTTCATAGCACTAATCATTATCTGAAATGATCGTATTTATTTCTTTACTTGTGTATTGTCAATCTTCACCACCAGAATGAAAGCTGTATGGCGGCTGGAACTCTCCCCAGCAGCTAGCACAGAGTCTACCACGTGGTTGCCAGGGCTGCCACGGAAGGTTGTGCAGGTTGTTCACTGCACCAGAGCTCCTGGCTGATGGGCCGGTGGGTGCCAGTATCCAGCCTGCTCTCCATGCTGTGGGGCATCTAGCAGGTGGCCTTTTGCTATTTTGCAATGCTTGCCATATGGGCTGGCTGTGGCTCTGTGGTGGGCATTTAGTAAGTATTCATTGAATAAATGGCTGACTAATGGATGGGTAGACCTTTACTTGTTTTCTTCTGTGGGACTTAACGCAAATTACCATCTCATGGCCTCATTTTATTCATCTGTTAAGGAAATAATTAACATCTATCTCATAGTACAGTCAGGAGGATTAAATGAAATAATTCATTAAAAAGCTGGCCCAAATCTGATTACATTTGTGGGACATATCCAGAATAGGCAAACCCATAGAGACAGAGAGCAGATTAGACATTGCTGGAGGCTGGGGAGGGGGAAATGAGGAGTGATTGCTGAATGAGTGGGGAGAATCCTTTTGGTGTGAAGAAAATGTTTTAGAACTACATAGAGTGGTGGTTGCACAGCATTCTGAATGTACTAAATGCTACTAAATTGTGTACTGAAATTGACTGATATGGTGAATTTTTTGTTATGTGAACTAGATTATGCCATGTGAATACCTCAATTAAAACAACAACAACAAAACCACCTGGCACAGTGCCCAGGACATGGTAGGTGTTCAATGAATATCTTTTGAATCCTGTGACTTCCTTGCTTCAAAATCAAACCAAAACCCTAAAACTTCCTTGGCTCTTCACTGCCCCATCCAGGATAATCTCCACTTTCGTCTCATTTATTTCAAGAATATTTATTGTTGTCATTTTAGATATTAGGGATTTGAAGGGGAACAAGACAGACACAGACCCTACCTCCAGAGTTTACAGGCTCATAGGGCACTCTGACAAGTAAAGAGAAAATCACAATGCTGTGTGGTCAGGGCTATGGGGGAGAAGGGCCAGGGTCTTCAGGGGGCACAGAGCGGGGAGGAGGGATCCAGGCTAGGGTGCATCTAGATAAAGAGGACCTAAGCTGGGGCCCATGTGATGGGAGGAACAGTCAGCCAGGTGGGAGGTGGACATGTGGTGGGGAGAGGATGAAGGTTAAGGTTGGAGGAAAGCAGGGGTCCCAGGAAGAGCGCATGCAAAACCTGGGAGATGAGAGCATGGCGGGTTCTAGGAATAGGGGACAGTTTGGTTGTGACTGCAGCAGAGAGTGTGAGGTGCAGGTGGGAGAGTTAGGAAGGGGCCATTGGAGGCAGGAGCTCAGACTTGGAGCCAAGATCTTCGAGGTCCTGCATGAACTGGCCTCCACTTTCCAGCCACAGTTCTACCGTGCCCCACTTGCAAGCCTTGGCAGCAGCCCTTGCTCCGCTGTGCCCTGCGGGTTCCTGTGAACTCCTGTGCCAGCATGGCTTAGCTCATGGAACCCTTCCCCCCTTAGATATTTACTGAGAGCCTGCCCTGTGGCAGGTGCTGGGAACCCAGAGACTGTCAAACTTGGCTCCACCCTGGGAGAGCTCCCCTGCTAGTCCAGGTGGGGACGCAGCACAGGAAGAAACAATTACGAGATCGTGAAAGCAATGCTGTGACAGACTGTGCTCTGAGGATGGAGGAGGCGGGGCTTGCCAAGTGGAGGCGGGGCTTGCCAGGGTGGAGGCGGGGCTTACTGGGCTAGACGGAGGGCTCTGGGAGCGTGACTGCATGAGGGTCTGAAAGGACAAGGAGGCACTCGGCCTGGGGAAGAGGAGTAGGGCAAAAGGTAGAGGTTCAGAGCCTAGCTTTGTGGGGTCACAGGATCCTTGAGATCCAGATAGAGGCTTGTACCCTGTCCAGGTAAACACACATACACACAATAACCCCCCAAGGGCACATACACACTCCTCAAAAGGCCTCTGAACTCACACTCCGCATTGACCTACACACACACACAGACTCGCTTACATACTCTTGCAGGCAGTTTTGCGTCTTCTTGGTCCCTCTGGCTTTGCCTGGAGAATGCCTACCCACCTCCCGTCTGGTTCCGGCCGGCCGCCTACACAGGCGGTCCCTCTTCAACTCTGGACTTCGTACCTGTCACCGGAAATTCACTTGTTTATCAGGGCCGCCAGCTTGAGCGTCTGCCTGCTGAAGACTGCCCCCTCTCTGGATCCCAGCGGCACTAAACCCCCAACCGCCCCCGCCCCCGGCACTGAGGGTGGGGGTGAGGCCTGCTCCAGAAGGTTCTCCGCAATTCTTGGGAAGGTGTAGCATAAGTCCTCCCTATTGGAGGCTCTGCTCTCCGCCCTCATCTGCGGCTTCGGCCCCGCCTGGCTGCTGCGTCCACAGGTGAGTCAAGCTGCAGTTCTGGCCCGCCCACCTGGCCGGGTCCTGCCGGCTCTAACTGGAAGCTCCTCCGTGGACTGTGCACAGTTCCTACAGGTGGGGAGCAGAGGGAAAGACACTCGGGGGGCCTGGGGTGGGGAACCCACAGATCCCCGAGGGCTCCTGGGAGCAGGAAAGGAGCTACAAATCAGGGTGGGGTGTGTTTTTGTCGTTGGAAGAAATGTGACCAGAAGGGGTGGGGTGACAGCCTGAGGGTGTGTGTGTGTGTGTGTGTGTGTGTGTGTGTGTGTGTGTGTCCTTGGGAAGAATTCACCGGGACAGGGCAGGAAGGAAAGGAGTAGGAGTAAAATCTTAAAAATGTCAGGTTGAATTCAACTCATTTCAATTTAACAAAATCCTTCTTTTTTTTTTGAGGACCCAGTGCCTACTGCCAGGCTCGTGGTAGGCACCCAATGAATGTTTGCTGATGAATGGATGAGTGAATGATTTACTCCTCCTTTCTAATGACGCCCCACCCTACCCCCATGTCCACTCATCTCACAAACATGTACGGAGCAGCTGACTACTAAGCTCTCTGCCAGCGCCAGGACGCACGTTATTCAGCCCAGTCCCTGACCAGGGAGCTGCCCATCTAGTAACTGGCCAGTTCTGACTGGTGGCTGACTGGGCAGGGCAGTGAAGGGGGTGATGAGAGGGGCCCTGGGACAACCTCACAGTCAGGTATGGTCTGATTTGACCTTGAGGGATGGGGGACTCAAAAAACAGGAGGGGGTGGCTGGGAAACAAGAGGGCAAGGCAGGGTGTGTGTGTGTGTGTGTGTGTGTGTGTGTGTGTGTGCACGCGCGCACGCGTGTAGGTGTGTGTGCGTGCGCGCGTGTAGGTGCGTGTGTGTGCGCGCACATGTAGGTCCTTGAGGGATGGGGGACTCAAAAAACAGGAGGGGGTGGCTGGGAAACAAGAGGGCAAGGCAGGGTGTGTGTGTGTGTGTGTGTGTGTGTGTGTGTGTGTGTGTGTGTGTGTGTGTGTGCGCGCGCGCACGCGTGTAGGTGTGTGTGCGTGCCTGCGTGTAGGTGCGTGTGTGTGTGCGCACATGTAGGTGTGTGTGTGTAGCACGGGGAGGGAACTGGAGGCTGTGTGCTGGATTGCGTGCTGGATTGCGAGGACTTGAAGGATGTGCTGAGGAATCTGCATTCAGCCTTGCGGGCCTGGGGAGCTTGTGCAGGATTTTTAAGCAGGGGAGTAATGGGGTCAGATTTGAGCCATAGGCCCATCACTCTGAGGAATGGATGAGAGGTGAGGAGAGACCAGTTAGGAGGTTATTGCAAGAGTTGAGGTACAAGATGAAGGTGGCTTGGACTGGGGCAGTGGCGGCGGGGTGCAGAGGAGGGGCATAGGCATTCTAGGGATATTGAGAGCAAGAACTCATGGGGCTTGGTGGCAATGTGGAGTTGAGGAGCGAGGGCATCATTACAGTATTGATATTAAAGAGTATGGCCGGGTACTCCCCTAAACTAGGTGCTTCTCTCTTAGGTGCTTTCCTAGCCTGGACACTCCTCCCAGGTCCTCCTCTGATTCAGATACCTCCAGCCCCAGCTGTTCCTCCTCCAGGTACTTCTGTAACCCAGATGCTCTTCCTGTAGGTGCTCCCCAGAATCAGACACTCCTCTGGCCCAGATGCTCTTCCTCCTCTAGATCCTTCCCAGCCCCTAGTGATTCTCAGCCAGATATTTTCCTGATCCAGTTGATTTACATTTGGCTACTCCTAGAATACAGCTCACCACCCGCTGGGGCAGAGGTGAAAGGACAAGGAATGTGCCTGAAGGGCTGAGGGTAGCGGTGGTGGGTGTGGACGCAGGGCTTCTGACTTAGGAGCAGAGGGGCCAGGCTGTGTCTGGAGCTTCCTGTCCTGGGTGGAGCCCAGCACCATCCTCCGTGCGTGGTCTCCACTTTGCCCATTAGCTCCCAGCAGTTGCTGTTGCCCAACCTCTGGAAGCCAGGACTGCCTCTGCCCCACCTACCATCCTCAGCTTACCAAGCAGGGGAGCAGCCTGGGTCTGGGCCCTGGCATCAGAGACCTGGGTTCAAGTCCTGGGACTTTGGCTGAGTTAATTCACCTTTCTGGGCCTCAGAGTCCTCACCTGGAGAGTGGGGATAATGTTTATGCCCTCATTACAAGGTTCTATAAGCACGTTGCCTGGTGACTGAATCACGAGTTGTGCTCAGTAAATTCCAGCATTGAGTTATTTTTCCAGCCGCTTCCGGGTGTTCCCTTACAAACAGCCAATTCCCGTGGCTCGGCTTGTTTTTCTCCTGCGGGCAACTGGTTATGGTCAATTGTCCAGTCTCCGGAGTTTGTGCAGCGCCCTCACACAGCTGTGAGTGTGGCCTGGAACATGCGCCCTGTGGCCATCCCTGATATCCAAACGTGTGTGTATGTTCCAGGACTCTGTGCCCTGGGGCTGCCTGGCATCTGGGAGTCTCCTTAGAGCCAGGGCTCTTCTGGCAGAGGCTGAGGCTCACCAGTGTCTTCCGGCCCCTCAATGAGTGAGGCAAACCAAAGTGAGTGACAGTGGGAGGGAGGCTGAGGAGGGGATTGGGTACCCCTTAGATGCTGAGGTTGCGGGGAGGAACTTGCCCCACTCCTCTCAGTTTCCCCAGGGAGCCAATCGGGGGCTCCATCCCTAACACTTTCCCTTTCTCTGCAGCCACTGTGGAGCCCTCAGAGCTCCCCACAGCATCGGCCGTATCCCCTGGACTGGGCAGTGGGGCCCGGGCATGGCCTGTGCTGGTAGGGGTCGTGCTGGGGGCTGTGGTCCTTTCTCTCCTCATCGCACTTGCTGCCAAATGCCACCTCTGCCGCAAATACCGTGCCAGCTACCAGCACCGCCCGCTGTCTGGGACAGTGAAAGGGGTCTGCCCCGAGGTGGGTGAAGATGATGATGATGGTTTCATCGAGGACAATTACATTCACCCTGGGGTTGGTGGGCTGGGGACGGAGGCCAGTAGGGACCACTTCTCCCTCTGAGCCCTCATCTTCGGACCCCCCCACCCCTGTGCCCGACAGCTTAAGGACAGCAGATACTTTGTGGGAACCACAAGCCTCAGGGACTTGGTGGCTAGGGCTTAAGGGCGGAGCAGGGGTAGATCAATCCCCCCTTCCTTGACACTAGCCACCAAAGTGAAACACCCTCTCTTGCTCAGTAACCCTCAATGGCTCCCTCCTGTTCTTGGGATAAAGCCTACCAAGGCCCTGGCTGTGAAATCAGGTCTCTGTCAGCCTTTGGCTTCCTTTCCTGCCTTTCCCGACTTTACTCCCTGCTTAACCAATTATTTGTTATTCCTCCCCCACCTACCATGCTGCTTCTCCATGGACCTTTGCTCACATTCTTCCCTTGTCTCCCTGCCCTTCTCTTCTCCCAAGTCCTTTATGACAGTGATGAGAATCCCTGGCCAGTAGACCCCATGTGGGCTGCCTACCTGCCAGCATTTCACATGTGCCCAGGTGAAAATCATTGTGCCAAGTTTCTCAGGGAGATTTTTTTCCTATCAATCAAGTGGTAATCTAAATAGTTATAATATATTATGTTTTTCACAGATACTAATAAATCTATTTTCATTTTAAATAAAAATAGGAAGAAGTCACTCATTTTTTATTTTCCTGAACTGAAACTTGTGCATAAACATGTCCCTGTCACTCAAAGGCATGACAGTGCTCGGACATCCCCTCCCTGGGACACCTTCCCGGAGCCCCTCCCTTCCATAACACCTGTGAGTTTCCCTGCCAGTCTCTTACCACGTTTAAATTTAGTCTTTATTACAATTTGCGCTAACCCCTTACCGGGCTAGACTGTGAATTCTCTGAGGCCACAGTCTGCGCCTTGTTCTGTGTCCTCAGAGTCTCTCACACGGAAGATGCTAAATAAATATTTGTTGACTTTGTAGAATTCCCGTGGGCTGACAGGTGAGTGGATGAAAGGTGAGGGCGTGGAGTTTACTGTGGAAGACTTTATCAAGAACCTTGGCAGAGAGAAGGACAGACTCATGGTTGCTGTGGGGGATTTTGGGGCAAGGGAGGCAGTTTCAAGATGGCAGAGACTTGAGTTAAGCTTCTTTGGTTGCAAGCAATGGAAAGGAGTTTTGGGGGTGAATTAAAGGGACAAATGACTCAGGAGGGCAGGAAGCAGGTGGTCCCAGCTGCCTGAGGTCAGGCATGGGACCTCTAGTGCTTTGTCATTTATCGGCACTTATGAGGCTCCATGCCTGGGACTGCCAAACTCTTGATTCTGGGTCTCAAGTATTCAGGTGCTTGAATCTGATTGGTCCAGCTTGAGTCAAGTATCTACTACTGTGGGGCTTCCCTGGTGGCGCAGTGGTTGAGAATCCACCTGCCAATGCAGGGGACACGAGTTCGAGCCTTGGTCCGGGAAGATCCCACATGCCGCGGGGCAGCTAAGCCCGTGCGCCACAACTACTGAGCCTCCGTGCCACGGCTGCTGAAGCCCGCATGCCTGGAGCCCGTGCTTCACAAGAGAGGCCACCGCAATGAGAAGCCCGTGCACCGCAACCAGAGACAAACCCACGCACAGCAACAAAGACCCAACAAAGCCAAAAAAAAAAAAAAAAAAGTATCTACTACTGATGCAACCAGTTCTGACCAGTGGGGGCAGGCTCCTGTAGTCCACTTGTGATTTGGGGAGCCCACCTGTTTGTTCCAGGTCAGTCCCAGCCAGAAACGGGGAAGTCGTCGGGAACCAGGCAGCCACTCACATGTGTCCACCAGATGCAGTGTTAGCCTCTGAGGAAAGAGCCAGTGGAGAAAGAAAGGGATGGCTGACTAACATAGAGGGGTTCTTGAGGAAAAGGCAGGGGGTCCAGGAGGGTTGCAGTGTAGGGTCCAGGGTGCCCGCGCCAGTGATGAAGCTGAAGAGGGGGATGCCGTGCGTGGGGATGGATTGCAGGGGAGAGATCCAGACATGACGAAGGTGTGGTACAGGGAACAGAGAGATTCCAGAGGTGTGACAGAGGCAGGGTCACATCTGGAAGGGATGGGGGCGCATGGCAGGGGTGGTTGACAGAACTTTCGGCTGCTGGACGTGGGGAGTAGGGAGTCAACGAAGCCACCCTGGTTTCTGACCGGCTGGCTGGGCACTTGAGGAAGAGCAGGTTTTGGGGGATTGAGGGTTCAATGCCAGACACGGGATTTCCAGGGGAGAGATGCCTGGGGCAGCTGGATTCACAGGGCGAAGGCCGGTCTGTAGATGTGGGCTTGGGACTCATTGGCAGTAGGTTCCCTGAGTCCCCGGGAGTGAATGAGATCACCAGGGAGGGGCCGGGGTAGTGGAGGCGCTGAGGTCTGAGCAGGGAAACACTGGCAGAAGAGGGTTCGACTGCAGAGGAGCGCGTGGCAGGAGAGCTTGGCGAGAAGCCGCCAGGGAGGAGGGGAGCCCAGCCCCAGCCATTGTTCCTCAGTCCCGAGACAGCTGACCCCCTCACAGGCCCGGGAGGGCCCTGCGTGGGCCCCAGCCCGAGAGCCTGCAGAGGAGGCTGAGTAGCAGAGCGTGTCCTGGCCTCTGGGGGAGGAGCTGCTGGGAACCCAGGTGGGTCTGTCCCCTGCCCTCATGCGTTCCCAAGGTCCACCTGGAGGGGCTGCCCTGCCTGAAGTTCGGGGCTAGGAAAGAGCTCGGCCGTCCCCATTTTCACATCTTCTAGGGGACTTGAGCCAGAACCTCTGAGGGATCCAGGAGGAGGTAAGGGCCCAACCCCAGATTAGAAGTCACTTTTCTGAGCCCAGCACCAAGAAGGGTTGGCAGGGAAGGCTTCCTCTCAGAACCAGCTGTGGGTGGCAGGAAACGTGGACCCTGAGAGCGGCCCTGCTGGATTCCCCTGAGGAATGGTTCCCACTGAGCTCCGCATGCCTGGCCCCAGGCACGAAGAGGGAGCACAACCTGGGTCCACAGGTTCAAAGGCCCGGGGATGCTGGAACTGCTGGGAGGCCTCCCTCTGGTCTGCCCTCCTCTGGCTTCAGACCCTGATCCCAGCCCGTCTCTGCCCCCGGCCCTGCACCCTGTCCTTACCCCTCAGCAGCTGGTATCACCTTCTCTTCCCAGGGAGCCCCAACCCAGACCTGACTGCAGAGGACAGCCTAGCTTCCTGGCTGCCTCATCCTGCTGCCCCCAGAGTAAGGCCACATCCACGGTCCTTGTGTGGAGGCCAAAGACAGGGGTCACATAAGCCACGGACGTGAAGTTGAAGAAGCCCAGCAGAGCAGTAAACTGCGTTGAGAGCACAGACTATCTGGATTCAAATCCCAGTTCTGCATCTACCTGCTGTGTGACCTTGGGCAAGTTACTTACCTCCTCAGCGCTCCAATTTCTTCTCAGTAAAATGAGGATGATAACAGTACTTGCCTCACACGGTTTTAGAAGGATTGAATGAGTGACGTGGAAAGTAGAACCGAGCAAGCATCTGCAAGTATTAGCCATATCTGTATGGGCACCGCCGGGGCAATTGCTCCCCGGGACAGGTGATCAGTCTTAATCCTGAAGGAGGAGCTTGCCATGCCTCCTCCTCATTCTCTCCAGGCTGGGATTTGAACTTCTCTGTTTCCCAGGACTCAGGTCAGAAGATCCAGTTCAGAACAGCAAAGGACTTGAATTAGAAGTCCTGATGCCGTAGAATATAAAAATCATGACAACAATAACAATAATACCGGTGTGTTAGCACTTCCTGACAACCTCCCTGCTGGGCAGGCATCCCATTTTATAGACTGAGAAGTTGAGGCTCAAACATGTTAACTGCAACTTGCCTGCTTCACTCAGCAATAACGCCCTCATCTCACCTCTAAGTCATGATCAAACAGACCCAGCGAAGGAATCTCCTGGTAGCTGGACTTGTTCCCACCCTGCCTGGGCTGGAGCCCCTCTGCCCCGTGTGAATGGGGGCCAGGAAGTTCCAGGTTTGGGAGAGCAGGCTGTGAGGGTAGAAGTGGTATGTCCCATCCCTGGCTGGGGAGGGGATCAGAGTGGGCCGTTCTCTGCCATGCCCAGGGCAGTCTTACGTGTCCCGGGGAGCAGTCCGGAAGGCAACCCAGTCAGTGTGCAAGAACTGAGCTTGTGTTGGTCCCCCGAGGCCCGGAGGAAGCTCCTCGAGGGGGGCCTGAGGTCTCAGGTGGGGTGTGACTGGATATGATGGAAGGACCGCCTGGACTGGAACACATTCGGAAATTTCAGGAACGTGTTCTTCCAGGATCCAGCATCCAGGTGGCCCAGGAGGAACATGTGGCAGGTCTCTCTCCCTCCACCTCGCCTGCCGCCCAGTGGGAGCTTCTAGGAGATCCAGACCTCTCTGTGCCGTCTCTAACAGCTCCTCTTGTCTTTTCCCCCAACCTCAGTTTAGATTACAGGGCCCTTTATGTCAGCCTCCCTCTTGCTAGTATCCTCAGCTTACCTGCCCTGTCATGTCACCATAACACACTGCAGGTGACACTCCAACCTGAGGCCTGCATCCCGCCCTCCGTGTGCTGTGGAGGAACGCCCCCCTCGCCGTCCCCCTTGCCCAGGCCGTGCTTGTGCTTCCGTTCCCGCCTGTTCTCCAGCCTCCCGCGGGCTCTCAAAGCCTTCAGCAACCTCGCTGTTCTCTTGGGCATTCTCGGCAGCAGCTCCTTAAAACGGCCTCTGCCTCACAGAGAGAGTAGTTGTCAGTTTCCTGCTACAAAACCCACAGACCTTCCTGTCCACATTCTTCCTTCTCTCCTATCAAAATAGCATTGTGAGCCCAATCCCTCCACTGTGGGCTCGATCCACCCGCCCCGCCTCCCCGCTCAGGGACTTGAAGACTGGCCTCTTCTCTGCCTTGTGTCTTCAACTTCTCTTTCAATCGTCATGGACCCATCACATCTGTCCCATCCTAAAACTCCTCCAGGTAGTTAGTCACAAAGACCTGTCGGTCCCACCTTCTGAGCAACCATCGAACCTGTCCTGTCTGACTCTGTCCCAGCAGCCACCCCCACCCTTGTCCGAGCCGCGTCGTCTCGCATCTGGAGGTGGCATCAATCCACCAACTGATTTCCCTGCCTCCATTTTTACCCCTTCCAATTAATGCTAATTGTCTTAAAATACAATTCCGGCCAGGCCATCCCTTTCCTTAAAATCCTTCTCTGGATTCCTCTTGGCCTTAAGAAACTGTGCTACCTGCTAGGGAGCCTCTGAAACCTGGGAGGGGCCCAGGGATCCCCCCAGCTTCACCCTTGCCTCTTGCCAGCTGATACTCCATGTTCCCACCACCCAAACCTTCTGTGGTTCCTCGAAGGAACCCATTCTTTTGTCTCTGGGCCCTTCTGAGATTCCTTCTTTCTGGGGTTCTCTTCCCAACCTTCTTGACCAACTGCTTCTCATCCCTCAGGGGCCAGCTGAGATGGCATTTCTGGGGCTGTTTGGTCATTTTTTTTTTTTTTTTCTGCTAAGACCAATCCCAGCTTCACACTGCAGCCAGTGAGTCCCCAATCCTATTCTGCTCAGAGTACCCCCCTAATTAAAATCTTTCCATGTTTCTCAGTGTCCCGAGGACAAAGTCCAAATTCCTCAGCTGGGTTGACAAGACCGTTTGACAGACAGGAGTAAAGGAGGCGTGATTTCGCAGGAGCAAGGTGGAGGCTTCCCACCCCGCGACTCTTATTTTCTCATGGCGAGCGAGGGAGGCCAAGTCGTCTGCAGAGAGCAGTGTTGGGGGCTGTGAGGGGGTGATGTTGTGGTGTGAAGGGAGTGGAGAGAACTTGAGGGCGCTGTGGGAGCAGCAGCTGGCCAGGGAAACAGTGTAACTGGTAAGCTGAGTTTCAGACCTGGTTGAGGTTGGTGATGGGGAATCACGGTGACACCAGGCTGTCCGGCTGTGCAGATTTCTCTCGTAGCTGGTCGGTGTGAGGGTTCATCCACGGAGGGGATTTTGCTGGGAGGGTGGGACCAAAGGTCAGGGGGCTAAGTTGTTGAGGACTCTGTCAAGGAGTGGGTGACATGATGGGTCACAGGATCTGAGCCAGATGGGAGATGAAAACAGAATACGCTGCTTTAGAGGGACAGAGAGAGAGCAGAGGGGCCAGTGGATGACTGGTTGCCATGGGGACCAAGATGGGGTTTAGTGCACAGCTTTGAGCACTCAAGCTGGAGGTGGGAGGTTGTGGGGGTCAGCTTTAGTGAATCAGGAAGTATTAGCATTTCCGCCCCACCTGGGCCTCCACCCAGCTCCTACCATCCTTCTCATGTTGTAGTTGGGTGTGTACATGCCGACTTCCACTGCCCTTTGGAATAGGTCCACAGTGTCCTCTGTGGGCACTAACCATGCTCTTCATCTGGCATCCTTCCCAGGAGAGCCTGACACGGGCCTGGCCTACAGTAACTGCTCATCTAGACATTTTCCTGTGTAACTCTTCCCCTCCCCCCGCCAATTTTCTGTGTTTCTGTTTTCCTTTAGTTTCTTAAAAGAAATATCGTGAAAGAGTCTAACCCTGTCTTAGCTGAAAAGAAACAGGATTTATCCCTGTTTAACAGGAGGAAGAGGCATTCTGTGGTCCTCTAATGGCCCAGGAATTGGGTGATAGTGAGAGCTCCCTCTTGGGAGCCCGGGAAGAATGAGAGTTTCTAGAGAAGACAGTGCGGGGCCTCAGGAGGGAAAGATTCAGGGCCAACAGCAGACAATGGGCTAACTTCCCTACCCTGCCCAGTTATAGGTTGGTCTCACCAAGCCGAGTCCTTCATCTGCCCATCCACACCTTACTATGTGCCCAGGCCCGTGCCAGGACCGCCCGTGGTGGAGTCACGACAATGGTGCAGCGTGGCTGGCTCGTGGGTGTGTTGAGGAAAGAGGGAGGCCTGTGGTGTTGGGGAGTTTGCACACTAGCCTGCAAAAGCAAGGCGGAACCTCGGCACCTGAGGTCTCTAACCTGGATGCTGGGTGGAGGGTGAGACGGGGACCTAGTTCAGGGTAGAGAGGAGAGGGGCTCACATTTGAATATGTGGAGTCTGAGGTGCACGGAATTCCCGGTGCACCTGGACTTGCCCTATTCTCTCTGCTCACGTTTCTCCCTCCCAGGCCTGGCAACACCCTTTCCCTCATCCATTGGCTTAGTGTTTTCTCCAGGAAACTGCCTTGATCTCGGCAAGCCGAAAGCCATCTTCTCCTGTCAGAGCCTCTGTAGCTCCACATTGGACACCTGTTAGGCAACACGTCTGTCTGGCTTCCCGGCCTCTCTTGGTGCCCCCCGTGGGGCTTCCTATAATCTTCATTTTGTGAAGCAGCAAGTGATGGAACAGTAACTGGCGCTCTTGGGCGTTCCTCCAGTGGACCTCTGTCCTTGTCACACAGGAAGTGCCCCTGCCTCCAGAAAGGGAGATCCCTTCCAGGGCTGACCCCAAGCAGGCAGGTACTCTCATCCCCAAGCGGGCGTCCAACACCCCTCCCGTGCCTGGAAACCCAGAGGCGGGTCCGCCGGTGCTGCAACGACACAGAACAGGATGTTCTGGTTTCAGAGGTGGGGTTAGGAGCTGCAGCCTCCAGAGAAACCAGGCGATAAAACCCCAATACTTCAGGCTTCATCTGGAACCAGCACATAAGCAAATGAGGACTCACCATCCTCCCTGCCCACAACACCCTCTCCCTGGGACCAGAGACGCACTACCTTCCTGAAGCTAAGCATCCCCTCATCCCGTCTCCCCTCAGGCTTCCTAGTACCTATGAGGAGAGACCACAGGTCCGGCTGAGGATACCTTCAAGGCACCTTGGGTCAGCCTGAGGTAGGGAAGAT
>NW_020173200.1:1992167-1995485 GCF_003031525.2 Neophocaena asiaeorientalis asiaeorientalis | reverse complement strand
GTCTCTTGGTGAGATGGTGAGATAAAGACAATACCACTAATAGCAGTCACCACTTTTATTGCACATCTGCCGTGTGCCCGGTCCTTCTATACGTAAATAATATCATTTGATCCCATCAATTGATGACCGTGACCGTGACGCTCAAGAAACCGGGGCTCAGAGAGGTTAAGCCACTTGCCCAAGGCCCCCACCTGGTAAGTGGTAGAGGGGGGGACTGCAGCCCAGGCCTGTCATGCCGGAGCCTGTGTTCTGTCCACTCTATCACCATTCAGTCTCCTTGATAAAAGGGCTCACTGGCGCAGTCTCTGGGGCAGGCAGCAGCCTCTCCTGGGGAAATCCCTGACAGGTGTTACAGGGCAGAGTTGCCTTTGAGGGGTGTTAGGGGTAGGGGCCAGGGATCTTCAGGGATCCCAGACCCTTCTCTGCCTAGAGGCCCCGGACACAGACAGGCAGACTGACTGTTCTCAAGCTCCAAGGAGAAGCAGTTCCCTCCTTGTGACGTGGGTGTGTGGGTGCAAATCGGCCCCTCATCACAGTCACACAGTCACTCAGAGGGCTGAGCAGTCCTGGGGACACCCATGCAGTCACTCTCCCCTTGCGTGTGCACACACGCGTGTGCACACACACACCCTCACTCGCGCCCGGGCACGGCTCTGTGGAGGCTGAGGCAGGTCACGGGAAGCAGGGCCCGGGCTCCGTCAGATGAGGCTGGCGATGCTGGACGTGGTCTCGTGATGCTGGCCAGCGGACAACCGTCCTGAGATGCTGAAGACGCTGCCATTCCCACTGTGGTCACTGCGGGCGGAGGGGGCGGCCGTGCGGGTAGGGGGACAGTGTCCGCTCACGGCCACCTGATACAGCAGCAGGCCCAGCAGCAAGAGCGCACCTGAGGCAGCCAGGGTGATGCCCACGGACAGCATGGCGGCCAGCGGCCGGGCGGGGGCAGGGGCGGCGGCCAGCCCCGCCAGCGTCAAGCCGGTGACCAGCAGCACCAGGCCGCTGAGCAGCACCACCAGGGCGTCGGCCCCGCCGCCGCTGCGGAGCAGGGCCACGTGGCGGGGCTGGCGGATGCAGTTCATGTCCTGCACGGCCGAGCTCATCAGCTGCTTAACCAGGACCAGCAGGGCCAGCAGGCAGAGCACCGTGCCCACCGCCAGACGCCACTCGCCCGAGCGGCTGCTGGTGGAGGACAGCAGGGCCACGCCGCCCGCCCCACAGCCCGCCACGAGGCCCACAGCCACGGCGAAGCAGAGCGCTGAGCGCCGCGGCTGCTGGGACCACCACAGCTCCACCTGCTCTGCCAGCACATCCGGCGGCAGCCCCCGGCCCGGCGGGGCCCGAGCCCCTCCCTCAGACATGGCTGATCCGGCACGAGTAAGGGCGGAGGGCCGCGTCAGGGGGCAGAGGTACGGATCATGGCCTGGAGCCCCCACTACCTGCGCGACGGCCAGAGGCCCAGAGTCCTGTTCCTCGCACAGTCCAGGGGATGGTCACCATCACCTGCAGGGGGGAGAATCACACTTGCTATCTCCCTGGCCCACCTGCCCCTTATGGTCTCTCCTGGGAGCCTTGGGGATGGTCCCTGGGAATCTTCCCATGTCCCCTGCAACCAACACCCCCCCAGGGAAACCTCCTCCCTAGCACTGCCCCCTTGGGAATGCCTCTCCAGAGATCTCAGGAGAGCTCCCTCCACCCAAAGCATCCTCACCCATCCAGGGAACCCCCTGCCCAGTCCCTGACCTCTCTGGCTCTGGCTGTCTCAGTTGCCTGTCCCATCCCGGCTGGCCGAGGGAGCTGGTGCCACGGTGGACGATGGGACTGGATGGAGACCCAGAGATAAAGCCTCATTCAGGATCAGACTCACATGGCCTCAGCTGTCACCGCTGGCTCCTGGGGGGAGGGTTGTGGGGAGGGAGGGGGCTTATGACTTAACCCTTCTGCAACCAGCTGCCTGACCCTGAATCTTCTCTCTTTGGGCTGCGACTCCTTCTCCGCGAGTCAGGATCTGACCCCCAACACCCCATCCCACCTCACAGGCATGGCTGCTGTTTCCCAAATCCCTCTCTCTCTCAAACCCAGATCTCCCTCCCAAGCTCCAAGACCCATAGGCAATTGTCACCTTGATGTCCCACAGGTACCTCTGATGCAACGGCTTCCAACCCAAGCTCGTCATCTTACCGCAAACCCACTCCTCCTCTTGTGTCCCTCCCTTGTGCGTGTCACCTCTAAACATGTCTCCGTCCCACTCCCTGCCCTCGTCCTCCTGCTTCTGCGTTTCAACCTCCCTCCCCCCAGCTTCCTCACCGGTCTTCCTGCTTCCCCCACTCTTCTCCCTCTCACCGCACTCCCATGCCATCCTCCTCCACGATTTCTCTAAAGTGGTACAAAGGGAAGGAGGGCTTTGGACTGGACCCCCAGCTGCAGTCCCTGCCACCGTGGGTATGTGGACGAGGGACCTCGCAGTGGTTCCTCATTGAACACATCCTCCAGAGGCCAGTCAGCATGACTCCCACTGGGCAAAGTATAGCAGCCCGGCCCCTGCCCTCAGGGAGCCCCAGTTTATAGCAGGTGTGTTCCTGTGATGAGTGCTGGCTGTGGGTTAGTCAGAAGAGGGGCTTGGGGGAGGTCAGAGAAGCCCCCAGTAAGTTCACCTCTTGGAGCTCAGGACCCTTATCTGAAAAGTGAGGATGATAACTTTTATCTTGAGGGGTGGGGGCATTAAAATCTCCAGGTCAGAATTCCAATGGGAATAGATGCCCAGAGCATGCTTAGATGCCCAGAGCATGCTTTCTGAATAAAAGAACACAACATTCTCTCCTCCCGCTTAGGACGGGACTCCTGCTTTATATATAGGACGCAGGTCCTGGATCATTCGGGACTATGACTTCATGGCTGTACGTGGGTTACACCTCTGATGAGGTATCCGTCCTCCACGATCCCTCAGCAGGGGTTGCCCCGCACACGAGGTAGGACGGGCAGCTGCAGGTGCCCCCAAGAGAGGTGGGGGAGGGGCCGAGGGAGGGGCCCTGGAATCAGTCCCAGCATTCCCCAGGGCTGTGACTTCACGGGTCTGAAAGTGCTTGCACAGGTGTGCCGGGACCATGGAGCCAGGCTGGGGGTGGGGTGGAGGCTCTCAGGGGAAAAGCCAGTGGGAGACGGTGAATGGTGGGGGTAGGGGGGACCACGGGGCACTCACAAGAAGCCTGGAGGTGCTGGATCCGATCTGAGCAGGCAGGGCGGGCAGGTGGGGCGCTCCAGCTCTGTTTCCGGGGAGGCGCTTCACCTGCCTGGCCAGCACCTGGGTGAGCTCAGGCGGGG
>NW_020173200.1:1989188-1991825 GCF_003031525.2 Neophocaena asiaeorientalis asiaeorientalis | reverse complement strand
GGTGGGGGGTAGCGGGGGAGGATCAACAGGTGTTTCCAAGGCAGGGCCTGAGACGATTGGCTGACGTGGCGCTGCTCCTTCTGCTGGGCTGAGGCATTCCTGGGAAGGGAGGGGCTTCTGTCCCTTGCTGTTAGGGCACGAAGACAATTTCCAGACCCGGGCAGCAGTAGGAATGTCGTCCATCTGCCCCAGAGCCCGGGCCGGAGCCCATCCCCCAGCTCCAACCCAATTTAGCTTTAGTTCCAGCCTTAAACCCAACCCCAGCCCCAGGTGCAGTTTCAAACTCTAACTAGAAGTCCTAGCTCCAACCGAGGCCCCTACCCCACATCTCAGCCCCAACCCTGAATCTCAAATCCCAACCCTGACCCCCCAGCCCCATTTCTAAATCCAATTCCAGTCCCAGCCCGAGATCCCAACCCCAAATCTGGCCTGAAACCTCAGCTCCAAACGCTGGAATTAGATCTTAGATGGCAGCCTCATCCTTGGCCCCAACCTTGACCCATGTTCCTGAATCCAGCCCCCAAATCCTGACTCCAAGCTCAAATCCTGCCTCAGCCCCAAACCCAGCCCCAGTACCTCCATCCCTTGGCGCTTTCCCCTGGGCCGGAGCCCCACAAGCCCCTTGCCCATTCTCCTTCAAAGCCTCAAGGGCCTGACCAAGGGAGGTTTGTCCCACGTTTTGGCCCCCCTGAGGAGGCAGGATTTGAGTGCACAGGGAGGAGGGGGTAAAGGCTTTTCAGGTGGGAAACAGGAGCTCCCTAGCTTAAAACACTTGCAGAATAAACACTTCGGGATAAATGCCATATTCCTTTACAAGGCTCACAGAACCCCTGCTATCCACCGCAGGCCAGTCGTTTGCCCCTGGCCCCTGCCCTCCAGCCAGAACGCCTGTCTTTCAGTTTTGTATGCTCTGCACTGCTCTGCCCTTCCGCTTGGTTTTTGAACTCAGAGTTCTCTCTCCCTGGGATATTTACCACGCCCCACCCCCAGCCTTGGTCTGGCTAACTCAACTTCTTCAACTGAGATGTCACCTCCTCCAGGAAGCCCTCCTTGACCTCTAGGCTGGTTCAGGTTCCTCTTTGGGGCACCTATGGCCCCCATGCTTTCCCTACAACTGCTCTTACTGCATGTGCTGTGATTGCCCTATTTATTCACCTGTCATCCCCCACTAGATGTGTGGTTCCCAGTGCGTGCAGGTTTAGTGGCTGTTTTGCTAACCCTCGTGACCTCAGCAGCCAGCACTGTGCCTGGCACATGGGAAGTATTCAGTAAACATGTGTTGAATGAATGAACTGTGAACTGCCAGATGTGGGGCTATGCAGGGAGCTTGTGAGATGTAGCTGGAAAGGCAAGTTTGGCTCAGGTGGCACAGGGCCTTGAATGCCTTGGTGAGGCATTCGGACTCATCTGAGGTACTCATGGAGGGTTCCAAAGTATAATGAGGACATGGCCAGGGCTCTGCTTCTAACAAGTGAATCTGGCACCACACACTACACGATGGGCGGCGGTGGGTGGGGGGGCTAGTTGGAGGTAATTGATAGTCGGCTGGATTGAACCCCTTCTAATGCCTCCTGCTGTCACTCCTTTTGGTGTGTATGAAATAGACAAGAAAAACAAAATCAAAGTTATCTTTCCATTATCAACTCACAAAATAATTTTGCTGGACCTGTCCATGCTTCTCTTTGCTTTGCTCGGTGGAGATGACTGGGGGCCTGGTCATAACTCTAGAGCAGCACGGTCCAGTAGAAATATAATACGAGCCACATATGTAATTTAAAATGTAAAATCGTCTAATAATCATGTGAAAAAAGGAAAGAGAAACAGGTGAAATTAATACAGTGAAATTTTAATTTAAGCCCCAAATATTTTCATTTTAATACACAGGTGATTGAGCTCTTTCAGTCTTTTATTTCGTCTTGAAAATTCGCTGTGTATTTTATGCTTACAGTATGTCTCAGCTCAGACTAGCCACATGTCTAAAGCTCGCCACGTGTGGCTTGCAGATCCCTTGCTAGGTGGTTCTTCCCCTCAAGGAAAGGTTAGGGCAGGCTGGATCTTGGGGACAAATATGTGGGTTTGCCACTTTGCAAAGCATTATAAAGGAGTTCCCTGCCCTGGGGTGAGCGGGGAAGAAAGGGCCTGGCAGGGCTCAGTGGCTTTGTATTCCTCTTGTCCCTCTGACATTTATTTTCCTCCTGGTCCCAAGGTGGGGCTGGTCCCAGCCAGACCCATCCATGTCCAGCTGTCCTGGATAGAGCTGGGCAGGGCAAGTCATGAGATCCACGCCCCCCTGCCCTCCACCGGCTTCCCTTGGGGGTTTGAAGGGAATTTTTTGGATGGAGGGAACAAAGCCTAAAAGCTTCCAGTTTAAACATTGATTTTCATTCTGGGTCTTATCGAATAACTTGGAGTTAAAGTGGACAGCAGGCTCCTCGCAGGGCTGTTGGACTCTGTCCCCAAAGCAGAGGCTGTTGAGGCAGCTCAGATGGGCGGTACTGAAGGCGGGGGAGGAGGTGGCAGTGGGCAGAGAGCCTGAGGTGTGGATTCTAACTGATCCCTTAGAACAGCGGTCCCCAACCTTTTTGGCACTAGGGACTGCTTTCGTGGAAGACAATTTTTCCACGGATTGAGGGGTGG
>NW_020173200.1:1949181-1989167 GCF_003031525.2 Neophocaena asiaeorientalis asiaeorientalis | reverse complement strand
CGCTCTCCCACTGCTCACCTCCTGCTGTGCGGCCGGTTCCTAACAGGCCTTGGATGTGGCCTGGGGGTTGGGGACCCCTGTGTTAGATGGTGGGAGGACCCAGGAGAAGGGAGAGCTGTAGCCCAGCCTGTAGCCCAGCCTGTAGCCCAGCCTCCCTGCTTCGGCCAAGTTCCCACCTCAGGCTATTCTCCACCCGGTAGCTAGAGTGATCCTGTTATAAGGTAGAGCAGGTAAAGTCCTCCAATGGCCTGTCTTACCCAGAGAAACAGCCAGAGTCCTCCCACAGTCTCTAAGGCCTTCTCTGACTTCACCTCCCGCCTCGCTGTCCCTCTTCTGCTTGTGCTTCCTCAGAGCCTTTGCACTGGCTGTTCCCTCTGCCTGGAGCTCTTTCCTCCCACGTGGCTCCCTCCCTCACCTTTCTTCAGGAAGGTGCTCAAATGTCACCGCCTCAGTGAGGCTTCCTTCCTGTGTCTAAAATCACAGCCTTCCCCCTACTTCCTACCTCTCTGCCCTTCATCCTTTGATTTTCTTTATTCTCTCATGTTTCTCCTTAGCACTTGTTGCTGTCAAATATGCTATATATTCTTATCTGTCTGGAATATTGTCTGTCTACTGCCCTGGAAGACAAGCTTCATGAACGGAGTGATTTATGCATCCTAGCTCCTAGAACAGGCCTGGCATATAATAGGTGTTCAAGGAATGCTTGTGAATGAAAGCATGAACAGTGGAGAGAATATTGGTTTTGGAACTAGATTGACGTTGAAGGTCCCAGTCCCAGCTCTAGCCCTGCAACCTTAGAAAAATGGCTTAACCTCCGTGTGTCCCAGTCTATTCATCTGTAAAATGGGGACAATAATACTTAGTCTAAATAGTTGGCGGGGGGGCGATAAGTAATATAATTCATCCAGCAAACATTTACTGTTTCCTTCCTCTGGACCAGGGATTGTGCAGGTGCTGGAGACGGTGGTGAGCGAAAGAGGTCCCATCCTTGCCACCCTGAAAGGCAGTTGGAGAATAAAGGGCTTAAAGCACAGGTGCAACACCAGGTCTTCAATGGCTCCAGGTCCCCTGCCCCCACCCCATGTTCCATGACTGACAGCTGCCCCAGACAGACATCTTTTGGAATATCTGCTCCACTCACAATGACCAACTTCACTACAGGGATGAACCCCAGTAACCAGCATTCTGTCCTGTGACCCACCCCTATGGGTACAGTTGATTGGATAGTGGTGAGCTCCAGATTCAAGCTAGGCCCCAAATATTCTCCTTGGGCAATTTAAAGTTAGACTAGAGACTCCATGTCAGCTTTGGGGCATCTACTCATGGGATGCTAAGGGTCCCCTTCTGCCAACTTACTGGCAATGGGAGGCTGGTCTATAGAGAGGCAAGAATAAGAGAGGGAGAGGGGGTTCCAGCCATGTCCCAGGTCCTTCAAGTCCTTCTTCTCGAGCTCTGGTTGTATCTCAGCCCTGAGATTCCATGACACACCAGGAGAGATCGGGGGCTTAATATTTGTTATTTGGGTATTAGAAGGGTGTCTGGCTTCTGCAAGTGGGAGAAGACAGGCACATCTGGGTTCTTAGTGCATAAAAAACCACCTCTCCTGGTATGTGTGGCTGGGCCACCCAGTATGGGGTCTAGAGGAAGAGGTGGCCCCCAGAAATGGAGGAGCAGGGCAGGGCCCTGCAGACTGAGGATGACAAGTCTAGAGAGGCATGGAGGTAAGAGAAAGAAGGGCAGAGTTCTGCTTATATTCCTGACACCAGGGTCTGCAGATAATGGAAGATGTGGGGGAACTCTACCAACTTTGCCATGTTCATGATTTTACTCTCACCTTCACACAGCTGTGAAAATTCTCAGAAAACCTCATTATGTTTCATAAGTAAGAAGAAAACGTAGGAGGCTTTGTCTGGTCCTGACGTGGCTGGCAGAGGAGAAGGCAGGTCAGAAGCGACAGGCAGCCCTGCCCTTGAGGTCCAGAAAAGAGTGGGGAGGGGCGTGGGATCTCTGCAGTGACAAGCAGCCCTGTGCCTGGACAGGGACTAGCAGTGGTGGCTTTGGATGAGCAGGAGCCCCCCGGGCCTCAGGGTCCCTCTTCCCTTCCTCCCTCCCCAGCTCCCCGGCTAAGCAGAGAGTTGGATGCGATTGTGGGAGAACACCTTTATTCTGCCCGTGTCGCAGGTTCCCCAGGGCAGGAGGGAGAGGCTGGTGTGGTCAGGGCTGCAGGGGCTGCAGCCCAGAGTCAGGCTGGGGACGGGAGCACCGTGCTTCTTCCGGCGTGGCTGGAGACGGCTCACCAGAGTGGGTCACTTGGTCTGCAGCTTTAAGTCTGCTTCTGCCCCCAGGAGGGAAGGCAGCCGCATCCCAGTGAAGGGGTGGAAGCCTGGGACCTGCTCCTGCTCTTGGATCTGGTCTCTGAGGCGCTGGATCTCCAGGCGCTGCATCTCAATGATTCTCCCAGTTTCTTCTTGCTCATTCAGTCTCATGGTGGGAGGCAAGCCTGGTAAGTCTTTGCGGGACACTGTAGGGGACAGAGCAGGACTAGTGTGGGCCTGTTACTGGGCTGCTGCGAAGCTTATCCTCCCTTCCCCCTCTAACCTCCATCCCCGCACATATTTATGGAGCACCTGCTATGGGGTAGACACTCCAACCCAGATGCTAGGGAGATGGAGATGAGCCATTTCACTGTCTAGCAGAGAAGGAGAAATGAAGAGACATGCTTTGGAGCGATAAGGCAAATGCTAAACCTGACCTCAGCCCGGCCCCTCTCCTGAGCCCGGCAGTGTGCCTGCCCCGAGCCCCCTCCACTGGCGGCTGCTCAGTCCCCACACCCCAAGCAGAGTGGCACTCTTCTATTGACCCGGGTTGGCCTCCAAGCTGCCGGTCCTCCTCCTCACGTAAACCTGCTCCCGGAGACCCCTCTCTAGCCCTCCTGCTGTGGCCATTCACTCATGTTCCCTGGGGACGCCCCTCGAGACTCTCAGCCATCCTCCTGTCTCAGTGCTGTCCTGGGTGATGCTGGTGTCCACGAAGGTCCACGGCTCACCACACTTCCCAGCCTCACGAGGCTAAACTTTCAGCATTAATTGTTTGGCCTGCATGTCAGCCCCACACCCACTCTGTGGCTTCCCCTCCCTTGTCACGCCCAGGATCTTTCACTCTAGTGCTCCATCCACCTCTTCTTAGACTGAATTTAGACCTCATCTTCCTGGACAACTCCATTTTTTACCTACTAAATGGGTTCCTCTTAGATTCACTCCTTTTCTGACCAGGTAGACCCACAGTGAGTTTCTTCTCCCATCTAGATGCCTCATCCCTCTGCCCCAGGTACCCTGCCCAGCCTACATCCAAGATAATCTGAGCATCCAGGGTCGCCACTTTCACACCTGGCCTGCTGTGCGTTACCGATAAAAGTAACACACGAGATTCAAGTTCTTGGTTTCCAACCCCAGACGGACTTTATGTCCATAGTCAGCAAACTCTCATTCCCCACAGAAGCACTTAGGAACTTCAATCTTTACTCCAACTCCTCTGCCCTACTTAGAAAAAAAAATTGTGGTAAAATCTATATAGCATTTACTAACTTAACCATTAAAAAAAAATTTATGTACTTATTTATTTATTTGGCCGCACGGGTCTTAGTTGCAGCACTCGGGATCTTCGTTGCTGCGTGTGGGATCTTTTAGTTGTGGCATGCGAACTCTTAGTTGCGGCACGTGGGATCTTTAGTTGTGGCATGCGAACTCTTAGTTGCGACATGTGGGATCTTTAGTTGCGGCATGAGAACTCTTAGTTGCGGCATGTGGGATCTAGTTCCCTGACCAGGGATCGAACCTGGGCCCCCTGCATTGGGAGCGCAGAGTCTTAGCGACCGGACCACCAGGGAAGTCCCTTAACCATTTTTAAGTGCATGGTTTAGTAGTGTTACGTACATTCACATTGTTGTGCAACTAATCTCCAGAACTCTTCTCATCTCGAAAAACTCAAACCCCATCCCCATTAAACAGCTCCCCAGTCCCCCCACCCCCAGCCCCTGGTAGCCACCATTCTGCTTTCTGTCTTTATGAATTTGATGACTCTAGGTATCTCAGATAAGTGGAATCACACGGTATTTGTCCTTTTGTGTCTGGCTTAGCATAATGTCCTTAAGGCTCATCTATGTTGTATCATATGTCAGAATTTCCTTCCTTTTTAAGGTTGAATAATATTTCATTGCATATATAGACCACATTTTGTTTATCCATTCATCTATTGTTGGAAATTTGGGTTGCTTTCACCTTTTGGCTACTGTGAATAATGTTGCTATGAACATGAGTGTACAGATATCCTCTTTGAGACCCTGCTTTCACTTCTTTTGGGTATAAACCCAGAAATGCAATTTCTGGTTCATATGGTAACTCTGTTATTAATTTTTTGAGGAAACACCTTACTGTTTTCCATAGTGGCTGTACTGTTTTACATTCCAATCAGCAGTGCACCAGGGTTCCAGTTTCTCCAGACCCTTGTCAACACTCGTTACTTTCTGGGTTTTTTGTTTGTTTTTGTTTTTTCTTTTTGGTTTGGTTTATTTTGATAGTAGCCATCCTAATGAGTGTGACGCAGTGTCTCATTGCGGCTTTGATTTCATTTCCCTAATTGTTAGTAATACTGAGCATTTTTCACGTGCTTCTTGGACATCTGTGTATCTTCTTGGAGAAGTGTCTATAGTCCTTTGCCCATTTTTAAATCAGGTTTGTTTGTTTGTTTTGGAGTTGTAGGAGTTCTTTATATATTCTGGACATTGACCCCTTATTAGCTGTATGATTTCTCTCATTCCCTAGGTTGCCTTTTCACTCTGTTGATTGTGTTCTTTGATGCACAGAAGTTTTAAATTTTGACAGTCTAATTTATTATATATTTTCTTTTGTTGCCTGTGCTTTTGATATCATATCCAAGAAGTTATTGCCAAATCCATCCTCTCCTCTTCTCTTAATGGATGACGTTGCCACCCTCTTCACTGAGGAATGGTGTCCCCAACTCCCTCACCACAGTCAATCTTCTCTCAGTGGAAGAGGGGTCTCTTTTCTATCTGCTGCCAGCCCCTTCCCTGGAGGAAAAACTAGAAAAGAACAGATGATGGTGGCCAAGGAAGAGAGTATTTTAAAGAGGAAGTGGTCAGCAGTGGCCAGTGGCCAGCTTGCCTTGGCCTCTAATTGACATGATGGGGCCAGCATTCAGAGTACTCAACTTATCCCATCCTTCCCAGGAGAAGTCTGGATCCTTCTCTGTCTGCCTTTGCTCCTTACCTCTTCTCCTTTACTGCAATTTCTAGACTCTTGATCTTTCTAGGCTCTTGATTTCTTCTCTTTTCTAGGTCTTGACCCTTCATCCACCTTCTGCTACTGGTTGTCCCTGGTAACCATCTCCTCAGTCAAGCTGTGGCCTAGCCATGGAGCCCTGGGAAAAGCAGCACCCCTGGGAAGGTATAGCACACAAAAGCCTACCAGCCCATCCACCTTCTTGGGCCTGCATCACTTGCCTCTGCCTAGTTTCTGTTTACCTCCCCGCCTGCTTTTTTCATGTATTTATTACAGGCATCTGTATATTTTCTTTGGAGAAATGTCTATTCAAGTCCTTTGCTTATTAAAAAAATTTTTGTTGTTGTTGTTGTAGTTAAGTTGTAAGAGTTCCTTATATATTCTGGATGTCAACCCTTTATCAGATATGTGATTTTCAAATATCTTCTCCCATACCATGGGTTGCCTTTTCACACTTTTCGATAGTGTTCTTTGATGCACAAAAGCTTTAAATTTGGATGTAGTCCAATTTATCTACTTTCTTTTTGTTGTCTGTACTTTTGATGTCATATCTAAGAAATCATTGCAAAATCTAATACAATGAAGTTTCCCCCTATATTTTCTTCTATGAGTTTTATAGTTTTAGCTCTTATGTTTAAGTCTTTGGTCCACTTTGAGTTAAATTTTGTATATGATGTAAGGTAAGGGTCCAACTTCATTCCTTTGCATGTGGGTATCCAGTTTTCCCAGTACCATTTGTTGAAAAGATTGTCCTTTCCTCATTGAATAGTCTTGACACCCACATTGAAACTCATTTGACCATATATGTGAGTGTTTATTTCTGGGCTCTGTATTCTATTCCATTGGTCTATATGTCTATATTTATGCCAGTACCATACTGTTTTGATTACTATAGCTTTGCTGTAAATTTTGAAATAGGAAGTGTGAGGCCTCCAACTTTGTTCTTTTTCAAGAGTTTTGGCTATTTGGGGTACCTTGAAACTCCCAATGAATTTTAGAATGGATGTTCTATTTCTGCAAAAAAATGTCATTGGGATTTTGATAGGGATTACATTGAATGTGTAGATCACTTTAGATAGTATTGACATTTTAATAAATCTTCCAGTCCATGAACAAAAGATGTCTTTCCCTTTGCTGGTCCTAAGCCAGACTTAGGTTCTTCATGATCAAGGCAGACAATTGGTAATACCTGTCTTCAGCTACTACTGATGAAACCTCCCTTGAGTAAAGCTCTATGACACAAGTGGCATGGTATTTGGTTTGCTTCAGAATAATCTGCTATGGGTGTGGGAGGGAATAATTGGGGGGGAGGCGTGGCGATAGCGATGAAACAAGAGCGACCGTTGTTCAAGTCAGGGAATGAATTCATGGGGATTCATTAGAATTTCTCTCAATTTTTGTCTATGCCTGTTATTTATGCCAGTACCATACTGTTTTGATTACTATAGCTTTGCTGTAAATTTTGAAATAGGAAGTGTGAGGCCTCCAACTTTGTTCTTTTTCAAGAGTTTTGGCTATTTGGGGTACCTTGAAACTCCCAATGAATTTTAGAATGGATGTTCTATTTCTGCAAAAAAATGTCATTGGGATTTTGATAGGGATTACATTGAATGTGTAGATCACTTTAGATAGTATTGACATTTTAATAAATCTTCCAGTCCATGAACAAAAGATGTCTTTCCCTTTGCTGGTCCTAAGCCAGACTTAGGTTCTTCATGATCAAGGCAGACAATTGGTAATACCTGTCTTGAGCCACTACTGATGAAACCTCCCTTGACAAGTGGCATGGTATTTGGTTTGCTTCAGAATAATCTGCTATGGGTGTGGGAGGGAATAATTGGGGGGGAGGCGTGGCGATAGCGATGAAACAAGAGCGACCGTTGTTCAAGTCAGGGAATGAATTCATGGGGATTCATTAGAATTTCTCTCAATTTTTGTCTATGCCTGATAGTTTCCAACGCAGTAATAAGAAGAACCTGGCTATGTCATACAGCATCCTGAGGACGTCTCGACGGGTTATTTGCTAGGCCGCTGGGGCATATTTGAAATAATCTTTTCAAAGAGAAATTTTGTGATTGTTCACAGACACATCTATGCTTCACCTCCAACTGAAGATGGTTTCACCTCCAAGAAGTCAAGTTCTGTCTTTTTTTTTTTTTAACAGATTGATTAATTAAATGAAATTAATTATTTATTTGGCTGTGCCACGCATCTTGTGGGATCTTAGTTCCCCGACCAGGGATTGAACCCTGGCCCTCGGCAGTGAAAGCGCAGAGTCTTAACCACTGGGCCGCCAGGGAAGCCCCCAAGTTCTCAGTCTTTTTAACACATGCTGTGCTCTTATGTCAGTTCTTCAGAGTTAATATTGTTCTTCGGGTACTACTCACAGAGTTCGCCCTCTCAACTTCAACTCTAACGATGATGGCGCATGAGACTAACAGTTCAAGACTCACAAACAGTTATGAAAATAGTGCAGAGAGTTCCTGTGTATCCTTCAGCTACCCTCCGCCAATGATAATACCTTGCATAACCACAGTACCTGAGGTGGTGATATTTGAACGACCCAGTCCACAGCTGTGGAATGTTTCAGTTCATTAGGGTTTCTAAGCTTTAGTCCTGAAGGTAAGCCACCAGAAAACAATATACTTGAACTATGTTGGCTTAATTTCCCACAGTAATACCTTATGCTCTTGTTTTTTTATTGACTGTCCAGATAAGAAATGGACACCTGAAGAATGTTTTTTTATTGTCTGAAAACCTACAGTTAAAGACTGTCAATTACATTGTTCAATATCCCTTTTTTCTTTTTCTTTCTTTTTTTTTTTTTGCGGTACGCGGGCCTCTCACTGCTGTGGCCTCTCCCGTTGCGGAGCACAGGCTCTGGACGCGCAGGCTCAGCGGCCATGGCTCACGGGCCTAGCTGCTCCGCGGCATGTGGGATCTTCCCGGACCGGGGCACGAACCCGTGTGCCTTGCATTGGCAGGCGGGCTCTCAACCACTGCGCCACCAGGGAAGCCCCCAATATCCCTTTTGTAAGGCTCCATGTATTTAGTTTCTCACAGAACTTAGTACCAGGGAAAGGTTTGTTCCTCCAGAAAAAAACTTCCTTTCCCCATATGAGAGCTATGTAAACCATCATATTTTTTCCCTTTTGGTCTTGGCTATCAGAAATTCAGAGGAATTTTATAACTGCAATAACTAACTCATTTAATAGTTTTAATGTAATTCTTTCCCCTCTCCCTTTAAATTGTTTCCGGTCCTTATTTTTGCCTTTATTTTCATCATACAGGTCCACAATCCTTGATCCACAATTGTAAAATGCAAAAAGCTTTAAAAATGGAAAGCATTTTAAAATTCATGAAGTTTAGTGCGAATATTCATATGTTTCACTACAGAAATACTAATGTGTTTGATTTCAGGGCACTGCCCCAGACAGTATATATAGTATGTTCTTCCTAAGATGTGAAAGATTCTGAATTCTGAAACCTTTGCTAACCCCAAGAATTCTGGATTTGCAAGTGTTTGAATGTGGTAGGGTCCTCACAAATCCTTTGAAGAGCAGGCGCGTGGCATGCAGAGGTGCCCAGCAGGCCATAGGGTGGATGTGAGCTGATACAGGAGGAAACTCAGGAGAGGCAGCTTTGAAAGCCAAAAGGAGACCTGCTCGTGGCTGCCATTGGTCCCTGGATCCCAGTGCCCATCTTTCTTGACCACTGGTGACAATACCTGTCTCTGGAACGTCTTGTGGTTGAATTTTCTTGGTCAGTTTCAGGGCTGCTTCAAGGTCATAGACTTGGGAGCGGGTGAACTTCAGCTCTCTGCGGAGCTCATTAATCTCCTTGATCAGGGAGACATTTTCCTATAGAGAAGGAGGAGGAGAGAGTGAGTGTAGATGGATAAGTGGTCAGTGGGCACAGGACCTGCTCTGGCCTCTGGGGCTAAGGGTGTGGGGAAGAGTCAGGGTTGGTCCTGGACCCAGATTATGTCTCTGGTGCCTCTACTGTGGCATGAGTCTTTATCCTGGCTCATGGATCAGCCTCTCGAGGTACCAGCTGACTTACCTTCAGGTGGACTCTGGCAAAGTTAGCTACAGGCAGTGTGCACCATTACCATCCATCCAGGCTCTTCCCGTCCGTAGCAACAACAATGCTTTTCTAAGCACTTTTCATGAACTTAATGCATTGAAGTTTCATAATAACCCTATGCATAGATTCTATTACAACCACGGTTTTGAAGTAGAGAAAACTGAGGCACAGAGAGGTGATGTAACTTACCCAAATTACATAGATAGCAAGTGGCAGAGCCAGGATTCTGACCCAGTCTGGCTCCAGAGCTCTGAGCTCTTAAGTACTGTGCTACACTTTGTTTTTTTTCCATTCATTTGTTGAACCTACATTTATGTGGTATCTGCTGCATCCCCTGGGTGCAGACAGAAATAAGACATGGTTTCTGCTCTCAGCAGCATACAGTTTACTGAGGAATAAAGAAAAGTAAATGGATAATTAACATTTGCTACATCCACTGGAAGTTCACTTCTCTCGTTAGTGTTTGATGAATATCCATCCATCCATCCAATATTTATTGAGTACTTATTTTGTGCCAGGCACTGTGCTGATCCTGAGGTGTATATATAGAGAAAGTAAGACTTGGCCTCTGTTCTTGAGGAGTTTAGGGTTTAGTGAGGGGTCTGGGCACACTTTAGTGAGGTGGCCACCTTGCTGGGATGGAGGAGTGGGACACAGAGGAAAGGCACTTGGCTCTGCCTGAATGACCAGGGTGGATTCCTAGGAACTGACTCCTGGGCTGAGGCTTGACAGAGTTAGCAAGGAGAGGGTAAAGGGGGTCCCAGACAACTGGAATGGCAGGAGAAAGGCACAGAATGACACGGCAGGTGTGTGGGGTGACCTGCAGCAGTTCTGTGTCACGGGAATACGAGGTGAGAGGAGTAGAGAGGCATGCAGGGCAGAGCCTGCTGCAGGCCAGGTGGAGGGGCTCTGCGCTCTGGGACCAAGCAGTCTCTCCTCTCTTGCCTTGCCTTCCTTTTCACACTCAGCACAGGAGCCCCAAGGGAGGCGTCCCTCTCACCATGGACCGCTCTGCTCTTGGAGCCCACGGCCTCAGTACTCAGCACGTCCGCCACAGCACCTCTCATAGGACTGTGCAGGAATCGCCTGAGGATCCTGTTTAAATGTGGCTTCTGACTCAGCAGGCCTGGAGCTGCTCCTGAGATTCTGCATTTCTAACCAGGTCCCAGGAGATGCTGCTGTGGGTAGTAGCAAGGCCCTCGAGGGTCTGAGTACCAACAAAGGCAAACACGGACCAAATCTACATAAGACGAACCTGTGCTGGAAACAAACTGTGCTTCCCCTTGGGACACTGGCTCTGGGGTGGTGAGTGTGGAGTCTGAGCCCAGAGGACAGGGTGATCCCAAGCACTGCTGTCAGCGAGCAGGACAAGCCTTCTCTGTCATGGGAATGTGAACTGCAGACACCCCGATAATCCTTCCCTCCAGAGCCTTTTTAATTAGGCAGATCAGGTCTACCTTCAGATTTTTGGTATTTCACTTAATTTCACTCTTCCTCATTAAAAAAAAAATGTTCTCTGGATGAAATGCCCAATTATTACCAGTCCCACATTGGATGAAATGCCCAATTATTACCAGTCCCACATTGGATGAAATGCCCAATTATTACCAGTCCCACATTGGATGAAATGCCCAATTATTACCAGTCCCACATTGGATGAAATGCCCAATTACTACCAGTCCCTCATTGGATGAAATGCCCAATTATTACCAGTCCCTCATTCACAGGCTCAGCTTTGTGCCTGTTTTTCTATAAAGTCAGCAGGTTTTCTCCTTCTGATTTTTTACCCTTTTAACCAGCCCAGGCCTTGGTGATGCATAGCCCACATTTTCTTTCCAGATGCTCTGTTTCCTCCCCCTGGAATTTCTCCATGCTGACTTTATATCATGACATAATCACTTAAGTGCGTATTTATTGGATTCTAAGACCTTGGACTCTGCCTGGCCTGTAAGAGGTGCTCAATAAATATTTGTGGAAGGGATAAGCAAATGAATAACTAGCACAGTGGATACCAAGTTGAATAAGATGAATCCTGTAAACCAGTGAATTACAAACCAGGGGGTAAATGTTGAGCAGGGGAGACCAGCCAGAAGGGAGTCTTAGGAGAGCCACAGGGAACTCCTGGGCACACCAGCCCACTCAGGGGCTCTCTCCACTCCTCCTCTTAGCTGGCATCACTTAGGTTCACTTCCCCTGCTTCATTCAATAAAATAATCGTAATCAGAATAAAGATTAGAGACTGAAAGTGCCATTTCCCCAGTTCTCTCCAGAAACTTCTTCCCGGTCAACCTCCACTCATTTTGTCACTCAATCCTGTCGACTTTGTGTCTGAACTGAATCTCATGTTCATTCATAACCAGCTCTCAGCATCTTTCACCTCTACTACTGTAATGGCCCCACGTGGAGCCCCCACCATTCTCTCCACCCTGACAACCCTGTCGCCATGATTGGGAATTCAGGCTCCTGGTACCTTTTGATATGCATGTTTCTGATGCCACTGCCAGCCCTGGACAACTTCACGAGGCTGGTCACCTAAGACATGTCTCCAGAACACGACTCAGGCCTCACTAGAGTGTGATTGAGGCCCAGGACTCAATGCAGCCTGATTCCTCTGCTCCGTTGGTTCATTCATAAAAACAGAAACCCTATTAAGTGCTTATTGTGCCAGACGTGGGAGGCCAGCTTGGATCCAGTGCAGAGAGATGCCCCGCAGGGCGGTCACATGAGGAAGCCTCCCTGTGGAGCCTGGGGGAGGGGCGGTGCAGGGAAGAGTGTTTCAGGCCCCGAGCCAAGAGGGAGCAAGCAGGGTCTGAGCCGCTAAATGCTTGATGACGATGATAATAACAAGATAACAACTCCAAGGGTGGACTGGACTCCTGCACTGTGTCAGACACTTTGCATACCCAACCTCGTTTAATCCCTACAACCACCTCAGGAGGAAGGTATCATGGGATTCAGCGGCCTATGAGGAAGCCGAGGCCGTGCATGGGTGGCAGAGCTGGGATTCGAACCTGGTGGCGTCCGCCCCCAGGTGCCTTGATGCCTCTGACTGCTGCCTCCCAGACTCCACTCTCACCTCTGCTGTACGTCACCTCTGTCAACACCTCACATGGTATGGAGGCCGAGGGAGCCCCTGAAAAGTACAAGTGGGGCTGCCTTAAGAGGGCTTTCTGGGGTGGTCCGTGTTCTGAGGAGTCCAGAGGCCACACTGAGGTCGACTGTAAGTGCCTTGGGTAGTTTTGTGAAGTCAAAACGTGAATGCAGCAGGTTTGCTGAGCTTTTCTGTTCTTGATCCCCCCTTGGTCAGAATGGCCTACAAAGGCCCCTCTGATCCTCCAGACCCCCAGCCAGCTCCTCTGCAGGGAAGATCTGACCTGGGTCCATCGAGCGCCAGGGCTTGGGGCATGTGAGAGAGGCTGGCTCGGGGATACTAAGGTCTGTTTATACAGAAAGGCTTCTGAACAAAGAGGCTACGCCAAGCTGTCCAGGACTGCCTTTGGTTGAGGGCAATGCCAGAGAGCCTCACACGGGAACCTGCTGACTGAACTTCAGACTCCGAGGGAGAAGGGCGCAGAAAGGAAATGCCTAGAGCACCCCCTGCTGGCCTACCTTGAGTTGACAGCTTTAAGAATACAGCAGGGTCTGGTTAGTGTGGAAAAAGCAGGCAACGGATTTATTCCGATAACTTGGGAGCCCCACTCAGTGGCGTCTTTCCGGAGCCCACGGTTGGTGGGATCGCCATCTGCCTAACTGCACAAGTGAACCATTTCTCCACTCCTCTTTCAGCCTTCCTCTCACATCTAACCACCCACTTCTATTCATCACCTCTACTCTGAAACATCTTCTGACATCACAACTTTCCCCTCCCAAGGCCTGTCATCTCCCTTTAACATGGGAGTCATCTTCGAAAGGGTTTTCCTGCCACTTAACTTTCCCCACTGGTCTTTCCCCCTTGCCCACTGAAGTAACCTTTCCGGAACAGATAACACCCCTACCTACATAAGAAACCTTAGGGGGCACCAGCTTATAAAATAAACTTCATGCTTCTTGTGTGACACGGAAAGCCCTTTCAACGTGACCCTAAGCTACCTACCATTCCAAAGGGCCCTTACTCCTTGCCCCCATGCTCTGCAATAAAGTTACGTTGGGGGATTTCTGGGTCCCCAAACACCCCACAGGCCTCTCTCTTCTCTGACTGTTCTCATGTTGTGTCCTCGGCTTGGAAGGCTCTTCCCCCATTGCTCCCTGACCCCCTCTACTCACCCTTCGAGGCCCAGCTCAAGTGCCATGCCCCCTAGCTGAAGCCCCCCTCTCCGGTGAGCTTACCACTCTGGATGCCCTGCACGGAGCAGTGCTTATCTGTGTCTGGCTCAAGTTCCCTAGGTGAGCTTGCTGAGAGTAGGCAAGCCATCACATTAATCTGGGAATCCTGCACGGCCAGCTCGCAGCTTGGCATGTAAGAAGCCCGCAAAATACGTGTCCTGAATGAATAAAGTACGTGTCCTAGATGTTTGTATTCCATTGCAACTCTTCTTTTAGTATCGGCAGTCATGATGGAGAATGAACGAGGAGGCCCCGTGCTCCTATCTGAACATTTTCTGTGTTTTCTAACAAGTTTCTCTCAGATGCCATGTCTGCCCCAGCCTTCCTCAGCCTTTTGAGACTTAAGTGTCAGGGCCTTGGTACCTGCAGATGCAGCTAGCTCCTTACCAACGCACACCAAAGCAATGGGCACCCCGGGCCACCAGCTGGGGGGCCTGGGATCAGCTGTACTGTCCCGTCTTCTGTGACTCAAGCCCATGGGCACTCCCAGTCTGTGCTGTGATGGCCTTTCAGGCTCTCCTACTAGATTTTGCCTTGGTTCTTTTTTTTTTTTTTTTTTAATTTTATTTATTTATTTTTGGCTGCATTGGGTCTTCGTTTCTGTGCGAGGGCTTTCTCTAGTTGCAGCGAGCGGGGACCACTCTTCATTGCGGTGCGCGGGCCTCTCACTGTCGCGACCTCTCTTGTTGTGGAGCACAAGCTCCAGACGCACAGGCTCAGTAGTTGTGGCTCACGGGCCTAGTTGCTCTGCGGCACGTGGGATCTTCCCAGACCAGGGCTCAGAACCCGTGTCCCCTGCATTAGCAGGCAGATTCTCAACCACTGCGCCACCAGGGAAGCCCTGCCTTGGTTCTTGAGTAAGTCTTTTGCTCGGAAGAAGGGAAGGAAAATAGCATTTTTGGAGCATCTTTTCTGTAGAGGGCCAGTGGCCAATGCTTGACATTAGTTAGCTCACTCAATCCTTGCAGTAACTGGCTGAGGTCGGTGTTTTCTTCCTCTCTTACAGATAGGAAGGCAGCTCCTGGACAAGTTCAGGACCGCCCCACCCCGCCCCTCCCCCAGCAAGACTGGCCAGCAGGAGGGTAAACTGGGTCTGTACAAAGACAGGGCTGTGCTCTTCTCTCCAGGCCCGCCACCTTGCCTGTCCCTTAAGACCAAAGAAGGAAACAATTTTTATCATCCAGAACGGTAGTTTTGAAAGTTTTTCTTTTTTTAAGTCTTCCAAACAAAATCTTACACAGAGCCCACCGCAATAAGCAAGGAGTCTCCCTGGCCGAGCAGGTGCTGGGAACCCAGAGCCCTGCGTCCTGACCCCCCTCTGGCCCCCTGCAGTTGTCTGTGGCACTTCTGTGCATCCACAGGGCTCCGCAGCACACAGGTTTACAATGCTGCTTGAGCAAACACTCTCCGGGGTTCTCCCTGTTGATGGCTCCCTCTGCCAGCCACCAGGGAGTGGTAGCGTTGGGCAGAAGCCCTGCTTGGGTCTCCTCTGCTCCCGCTACCCCAACTCTCACCCTGGCCCAGCAGGAGTGCGCCTGTGGCCCCTGGGGAAGGGGGGAGCAAACGAGGCCCTTCTGCCTGTCCCGAGCAGCCGCAGGCTGACGCTTACACCCTCACCTAGGCTGTGGTCTTTACTCTCTTTCCTTTTCCTTCTTCTCCTAGGATAGACGTTTGCTTTGGGAGTCTGGTTGGCATGGAGAGAGGGACCCAGCCCTTGGAGGACCCCTCAGGCCTGTGCCCTGGTGGCAAGTCACAGATGAGAGCTCAGCAATGTCACCGGTTGACAACCACTCCTACAGTCTCCCTGGTCCCCCTGCCCCGCAGGCCGCACTGCAGTGCCCCCGGGGACTCTCCATGCTCGGGAGCACTTGAGACCCTTAGCAATGGCCCTGTGTATCAGCTGCTGGCGCCTAAGGGTCCCAGCAATTGAATCCACTCCTATCTCTGGGCCTCTGACTGCTTTCATGGCTCAGGAGCTGGGCCGTGGGCTGCTTGATGGTGTGGGCTGCTTTTAAGCAGGGGCTTGGTTGTAAGGTGGCAAGAGACCTGCCGTGCCTGGGGCTGGCCTGAATTGCAGTGTGCTCTGCCCAGCTGTGTTCAGAACTGATTTGTTTCAATCCAACTGCAGCCCATCCCCATTCCAGCATTTTAATTACAGCATTAAAGAAATAGGAACATAAAAAGGTACATGCCTTATAAATGTGATTCTGACGTTCTCTTCTGATATTAATTCACATTAACTGCCTCAGGTGAGACCGATACCCAAAGAGAAATTGGCAGCAGAACCCTGCCTGGGAGTCCGACAGTGTGTAAGTGGAGGTGGCAGTAATGGGGTTAGGCTCTCTGAACGGCCCTAGGAAGAGTCCGGGGAGGTGGGTGTGGAGAGAGCTCATTAAAGCGAGGGGAGGCCAACACTTAGGGTGGGTGTGGTTGGCTCTGGACCCGAGAGATAAGAGTAGGGACCTGAGGCACCAGAAAAGCCGGAGGAGGTGGGAGGAGACGGGCATGTTCCCGGGACAGAACTTGGCCAGCAGGGACCATGTGATAACAGGTAGCAGAATAAAAAGCAGCAAAACAAAGTAAGGTGAAACAGAAGCTGGAAACAGAAAAGAGGAGAAGGAAGAGAGTAACTGGGAGAGCTAAAGTCACGTGGCCAGAGTCCAGAGGGGACAGGGGTCAAGGAGAGGAGTGAGGCAGGATGCAGGAGTGCTTTGGATAAAGATGCGAGTAGAAAAAAGAAACGGGTGGCTGGTGAAGTGAGATGGGGCAGAAATGAACGAACCTTGGAGGGGCAGGAGTGGGCATGGAAGTGCCTAGAAAACCTCCTTGGCGGGCCTCTGGGCCATGGTCACCGCCAGGATGAGCTCTGGGGGGGACAGAGGAGACAGGTCAAAGAAGGAGCTTTGGAGAAAGCTAGTGGGTTCCTTGGACATTTGGGGAACCCTGAGGACAGTGGTCTTGGAGGGGCCCTTGACAGGCTCTCTTGTCTCTGACGGCCCAGCCTCGAGGGAGCTGAGGGGCGCGCGCAGGTACCTGCATGATGCGGACGTAATCTGCGCGGTGCAGCTCACTCTCCTTGACCACCTTCTTCTTGAGGGTGGCCAGGCTCCTCTCCAGGTGCTCCCGCTGACGGCTGTACTCCTGCTGCAGGTCCAAGTTCAGCCCTGTGATCTCTACCTGATGGGGCAGGAGGGGCTCACCGTGAGGGAGGGGAGAGCCTGGAGGGCAGGGGAGGGCAGAAAGGGAGGCAGAGCTCACCATGTCTGCTCGCTGCACGTACTTCTCAAAGAGAGCGCGAAACTTCTCCTTCAGCTGCCGGGGTTCTTGGATGTACGCCACACAGTTGTGAAGGTCCGTCTTAAACTGTTTGACCAGCGCCTCCAAGTTCCGCTCCTGCAAGCAGAGGCATTTACTTCTAGCCCCATAGGGACTCTCCAGGGTCAGGGGCTGCAGCCTTGTGACTGCTTAAAGGGACAAGAGACACCTCATCTAGGACTTCACCGTTGACCACCAGGGGCCACACAGGGCCCAGAGGCCTAGATGGGCACCTAGCCCAGAGGGAGAGGCCCTAAAACTCCTGTGTCCCTGGCCTGAACAGTTGCATTTTTAGGAGGCAGCACACACTGATTCCTTTATTGGCTCTAGATTCCTTCCAGGACCACAGGCCTTAAAAGGCTAAAAGAGGCGCAAGTGGTCACCTACTCCTTTCGGAGCCAAGATGGAGAGCATCGATTCTCTCTTGCAGATCCCTGCGCCAGGGCTTCCCTGCCCCTTTGTTAGCTCATCCAGTGTTTCTCCTTCCTGAGGGCTGCTGTGAGTGGGTAGGGAAGATAATGACAAAATTGAGCAGACTGGTTCATCTGCAAGCTTGGGCTACGTCCTCCCTCTTCCGTCATGCTTTCTCAGATACCCATCTTCCCCTACCCCTGACCTAGAGAGACTCTCCGTTTTCTTCACTCTCACAGCTCTTTATTCACGTTCCATAATTTTCAGCCTTGGCTGGCTGATATAACTATGCACATGCCACAAATCACCTGTCAGTTTGTGAAGGGCAGGATCTGTATCAGTTCACGTTGATAGCTCTGCAGCTTCTAGTATTACCTAGTACAGAGTCAATCCTTAATGTGAGGGGTGGAAAAATTCAATCTGATTCTACCAACATTACGAGGTGCTCTGTGCCAGGGGGTGAGGGTGCAGCCAAGTCCTGGCCCAGGACCAGAAGACTGGGTTCCCAGCCCTGGCTCTGTATGTGCTCACTAGCTGTGGGTGCTGGGTGAGGTTTCTAACTTCCTAATCTCTCTGACCTTGCTTTCCTTGTTTATTACATAGAGAGACCGGAATAGGCGATTTCTGAGGTCCTCTTAGCTCAGTATTGTTTTGGCAGTCAAGCCTTTAACCACCGACTACAGATGATCTCTCTGAACATGTTCCTTCCCAGGCCACACAAGCCAATGTTGTGAGCATTCCTATAACACTGGCTTCCCACCTCCTTGATCACTATACTCAAAGTCATTTTATAGTCTCAGATGGATTCAGTCACGTAAATTTACATGAGCCTGAAATAGGGCAGGGCTGTGAACAAGTAAAGAATGCGAGTTAAAATGGGTGTATCTTAGCTACGGGCTGGCTCTGTCTCTTGAAAGCCAGCTGCCCGTTGCAGACAGGCACCAGCTCCTGAATCCAAGAGCTGCCAGACTTTGAAAATCCTCACACCTTTTGTCTCTCTCTGTGCATCTCCTGATCAGTAGCTCTTAATTTCTGCCACAATTCTGTGATGTTCAGCTCCAGCTGTGTGTTCTGCTTATGGAAATGCTCCAGTTCAGTTTCCATCTACAGACAACAGGGGAAAAAGAGTCAAGAATAAGAAAGTAAGCCAAGGAAGACATGCAGATGGCCAATGGGCACATGAAAAGATGTTCAACATCACTAATTATTAGGGAAAGGGAAATCAAAACCACAATGAGATATCACCTCCTGCCTGTTAGAATGGCTATTATCAAAAAGGCAAGAAATAATAAGGGTTAGAGAAGATGTGGAGAAAAGGAAATTCTTGTGCACTATTGGTTGGAATGTAAATTGGTGCAGCCACTATGGAGAACAGTACGGAGAGTCCTCAAAAAATTAAGAATAGCTGTATAACAGAGGATCCAGCTATCCCACTTCTGTGTATTTATCCAAAGAATGCAAAAACACTAATTTGAAAAGATATATGCACCCCTATGTTTATCGCAGCATTATTTACAATAGCCAAGATATGGAAGCCACCTAAGTGCCCATCAGTGGAGGAATGGATAAAGAAACTTTGGTACACACACACACACACACACACACACACACACACACCCACACACACACACACCCACACACACACACACCCACACACACACACACCCACACACACACACACCCACACACACACACACGGAATACTATTCAGCCATAAAAAAGAATGAAATCTTGCCATCTGCAACAATATGGATGGGTCCCTTTAGGGTATTATGCTAAGTGAAATAAGCCCAACAGAGAAACACAAATACTGTATGATTTCATTCACCTTTGGGATATAAAAGACATGGAAGGAACTTAAATGTCCATCGACAGATGATGGATAAAGAAGATGTGGTACATATATACAATGGAATATTACTCAGCCATAAAAAAGAATGAAATAATGCCATTTGCAGCAACATGGATGGACCTAGAGATTATCATACTAAGTGAAGTAAGTCAGACAGAGAAAGACAAATATTGTATGCTATCACTTACATGTGGGATCTAAAAAATGGTACAAATGAACTTATTTACAAAACAGAAATAAGACTCAGAGACATAGAAAACAAACTTATGGTTACCAAAGGAGATAGAGGGGGTGGAGTGGGGGGAGATAAATTAGGAGTTTGGGATTAACATCTACACACTACTATATATAAAACAGGTAAATAAGGATAGCACAGGGAACTATATTCAATATCTTATAATAAGCTATAATGGAAAACAACCTGAAAGTTATATGTATAACTGAATCACTTTGCGGTACACTTGAAACTAACACAACATTGTAAATTAACTGTACTTCAATTAAAAAAACAACAAAAAACAAACAGAATAAATGAACAAACCAAACAAACCAAGCACATAGATACAGAGAACAGAGTAGTGGCTACCAGAGGGAAAAGGGCGGGGCAAGGGCAACATGGGTAAAGGGGAGAAACTGTACGGCGACGAATGGAAACTGTACACGCTGGAAGTAGAAGTATAATGCTGTTGGGTGGGAGGGAGGGAGACGCAAGAGGGAAGACATATGGGAACATATGTATATGTATAACTGATTCACTTTGTTATGAAGCAGAAACTAACACACCATTGTAAAGCAATTATACTCCAATAAAGTAGTAAAAAATAAACAAATAAACAAATAAAAGAACAACAACAACAAAAGAAATACAATGCTACACACATGAAACTTACATAACATTATAAACCAATGGTACCTCAATGAAGAAAGTCAGAGAATGAAAATTATATTTGAGAACTGAAGTCTTTTAGTGGGAATGTTTCCCCTGCTACCAGGGCACTTCCCTTCTAGTTCCCACACTGGAAGGAACATTTCTTCTTATGCCTCGCCGTCCCCAAAGCTCCCCACCCCTTGGCTGATATGTTAACCCAGATCGTGTGTTTCTATAGCCCGGCTATGAATTTTTTGCCCTTAGTTTTCCTGTTCCTTCCTTCTTTTCTTGAATTCCTTATAAATTGACTGGAACCTGTAACCTGAGGCAAGGTTCTGCAGAAAAGCAAGCTTCCTCGTTCTACTTTGTGAAGTTGTGTGAGTGAATCTTGACCCTCTGGGGCCACAAACCATCAGGGCCGACCCTCAAGCAGAAAGCTTTGAGGGACCAGCATGTAGGTGTCCCCAGTCTAAGGCATAAAACAGAAAAGAGGAGGCTGAGAAGGAATCTTTGCCTCATCATTCTGTTGAAAAGGTCTGAAAAGTACAACTTCAGAGGGCCTCATCTTCAAAAGAAAAAAAAAAAGAAGCTACCCATGAGCTTCTGACTCTTTATTCATTGTTACGTGGGTATCAACCAAGGACATGTGAGTAACAATCAGAGTTTCTGATTAGAATGAGATCAGCTGTAGGTGAGCTCGCCTTTGATTTAACTCCTGCCAAAAGCAAAGGAGTGCAGTCTGACTGACACGCCAGATCTGGTGGATCTGGTGGATAGAGAGGTTTGCTGACTATTTTGAGGGGGATGGGGAGTTCACGGGGTTTTTTCCTGGCTGGATGGAGTAGCCCCTCTAGCTTAACGCAGGCCCTTAGGCCAGATTTCAAGGCTCCCGGCCAGCTTCTCAGGTACCAGGAGGCCCTAGGGAGCCGTATCCTGGACAGGAAGGGGCAGCGTTTGGAAGAATGTTAGCCTAATTACTGGAAGCATTTTGTACGAACAGAGTAGCCCTTTGACCCAACGCCTGGCATAAAAGCGGCTCTCAATAATTATTCATATGAATAAATGAATGCATCACAGGTATAGAAGGCCAAGGGAAGCAAGACTGAGGGAAGGGAGGAGAGCCTGAAACAACCTGCCCCTGGAAGAATGATAAGATAAACATGCAATGTTGGCAGAGCTATGTGGAGCCACCTGGTAGAGGACACAGAGCAAGTGTGGATGTTTACACAGCTAACGAAAGAATGTATCCCTTAGAAAGGACGGGCAGGCTGAAGCCCCAGGTCTAGAGGGATTAGAGGGAAGTAAATGAGAAGTTCACGTGCAGTAGGATCAACACCATCAGCAGTCAGGGCGGAAAGGCCCCTGTGTGTGCCCAGTGGAGCTGAGGGGTGGCACCTAGGGAAGGGATGCTCAGTCGGGTTTTGTAGGAGGCATAGGGTTTAAGGACAAGTTGGGAAGGAGAATCTCAGGCAGAGAAAGCAGCCATGCGCAGAAAGGACCAGAGGCATGGGCAGCCTGGCACATCTCTGCAGGCAGCAAGTGGTCCAGCCACCCCTGGACCTTGGAGGCGTGCGTGTGAGGAAGTGGGAGAGGAGCTAGAGAGGTCAGCTGAGCTGGGTCACGCAGGACCCTGGGGCTGAGGCTCGAATGGTGTGAAGCTCAGCCTTTACCCTGCCCAGAAGTTTAAATAGGTCAGAAGTTTGGCCCTTATCCTGAAAGTTCAGGGAGCCACTGGCAGGTCTTACCCAAGGAGTGGCATGATCTGATTTGCACATTAGAAGGCCTGATGCAGAGGCTGTACCGGAGAGAGTAAGACTGGAGCCAGGTAGCCTGGTCAGGAGGCTGCCGCTGTGGCCCATGTGAGATGCTGGTGCCCCAGACAAAGGAAACGGCCGCTGCAAGAGAGAAAGGAGCTTCTCCAAGGCCTGGGTGCTTGCAACTGGCTGTGCCTCTTTCCCTACAATCTTAAAGTCAGCAATGACCAGGTTAGGTTAGAAAGGAGGATGATATGAGCAAAGCCTCAAACCATGCTGAGAGTAAAAAGAATCTATTTCATAGAAGGATTGACATAGAAATATGTCAAATTTGAGTAGCTGGCTGGTCAGCCAGGAGACTAGCCAGTGAATGGGAACAAGCATCCTTTTCCTGGAGTGGAAATTCCGTCTACTCGTCCAGGTGGTACTCATCACATTCAGAGATTCTTAGTGGGGAGCGGGGGCTGGGGAGAGGCATCTTGACCCCCGCCCCACCAGGGGACATGTGGCAACATCTAGAGACATTTTTGGTTGTCATATCTGGGGGAGGGGGAGGACAAACCCCTGGGGGAGGATTGTCTCTACCTCTGGTGGGTGGAGACCAGGGATGCTGCTAAATATCCCACAATGTACAGGACTGCCCCCTAACAAGGAATTATCCACCCCAAAGTGCCGAGGCGGAGAAAACCTGCACTAGATGAGGAAATAAAAGAGTGTGAAGTAAAATGATGAGGTTCTGGAAACTCCTGCCCTAGGAAGGAGATAGTCACGTTTCATCAAAGAGAAGCTGGAAGAGTGTCTGTGAGGGGAGGCACTTGAGTCAGGGAAGTTTTCTGTTTTCAGGCACGGATGTCTCAGTTCTACAAAGGAGCCAAGGGCTTGCGGCTTCCTTCTTGCAGGGAAAGGAACTTCACAGGAGGTCCACAGCAGGTGGGCCTAATGTGTCTGACCCACAGAGGGAAGCCACCAGGTCACAGGCCCCTGGGGAAGGAACTGGGCCCAGACATCAGCCCTGGCAGCAACTGGCACCTGGGGTGGGGCAGGAGGGGTCCTGTTTGACTCGTTCCCAAGGGGGTGGCGTATTCCCTGCTGAGGATCAAAGCCGTGGTTGGTCCAGTTACTGAAGGGAACGTGAATAATCTCTCAGGTGTGTTGCAGTGGAAGGCAGCCAACCCAACCTTAAGTGCAGTTGACAAACATGTCAGATGAGGTGGGAGAAGTGAGGCCGTGACTGCCAGGGGCCTGCGGCGCATCCGCTTCCCAGGCAGGTAGGGCCCCTGCTCTTTCTCATCTTCTCAGGCTGCCATTCTTGGGCCCCGAGGTCACTCAAGAATGGCAGGAGGGCCAGAGGAGGCAGCTCTGTGGTCAGCTGGGAACATCCTTCCTTATCCCAGAGGCCAGGGAGAAAGTCATCGTCACAGGACATATCCTCTCTGGATGTCCCAGCCCTGGACTGATCCCACCACGTGGCCTCTTTTCTGGGCCTCCTGGAGAAAAGGCTTTGCTTTTGTCCACGACAGCCCTTGTGGAGCCAATTCTAGTTGGGCCATCGGTACACCCTGCTACCCTTTTAGCTTTGCTCAGCACAGTTAGAGAAGATGGAGGGGGAGTAGGAGGCTATTTTGGATAGGGTGGCAGGGAAGACCTCCTTGGAGAGGTGACACATGAGCTGAGACGTGAAAGACGCAAAGAAGCCAGTCGTGTGAAGATCTGAGAGCCTTCTGGGCGGGGGGAACAGTGCTGCGAAGGTGCTTGTCCTTGGAACTGTGAGAAAGCCTGCAGGCTGGAGCCGGGAAAGGAGCCTGGAGATATGGCTAGAGAGGCTGGTTGAGGTGGGATCACGCAGGGCCTCTGTAGGAGTCTGGGCTTCATCCTAGGTGGGAGGAGATACCACTGGGGGTTTGCTGTGGTCTCTATGTGGAGACCAGACTGGAGGCTGGAGTCAGGACCAGAAGAGAGATGATGTAGGCTCGGACTGGAGTGATGGCAGCAGAGGGCAAGGAGGGTTGGATCTGAGATATCGTTTGGAAATAGATCAGATAGGCATCGGTGACTTGGATATAAGAGTTAAGAGAAGGGAAGAACCGAGATGGCTTCCACACGTCTACGCCAAGCACCTGGGTGGATCGTGGTGCCACTGACTGAGAAATGGGGAAACTGGACGAGGGGGAGGTCAGGACCACCCTCGTTTAGATGAACCATGGACCCCACTGTCAGCTGCTCACTGCCCAGTGTGGGGAGGCTGACAGGTAAACACGTCATAAGGAAATGCCCTGTGTACTGGGCAGAGAGGCCAAAGGGGAACATTTGTACCCCACTGGGCTCTCAGAAGCCCTCGTCCCTTGCTGCTGATCTCTCTCCTCTCTGCCTCCATCCTGTTTGCTTCCCAGAACACACTCTTAATTTTGCCACTCTCCTGCTCAAGAGCCTAGGATGACTTCCTACACTCCTTATCAGACAAAGTCCAAACACCATGGCCTTGTACAGGGCCCCCACCAACATGTTTAGTCTGAGAAAAAAGTGTTGAATCCGGAGGGGGTGTACTTTCTGGTGGACAGGCTGGTGGCTGAGTACACATCGCCCCCTGGTGGCTGAAGGCGCAGCAACCGTGGTCCAAATAGGTCCAAAGCCCACCCCAAGGCCCCGGGGGAAGCCAAATCCCAAAGCACTTTGCTTTTGCACCACCGAACCCCCGTCGGGCCTTCCCGTGGCTTCTTCTGCGGAGTGGACGCGGCCCACACCTTGGGAGCAGGGAGGGGCTGCAAGGAGAGCTTCCTTTCTTTTTTCTTTTCTTTAAAAAAAATTTTTTTTTTGCTGTGTTGAACGGCATACGGGATCTCAGTTCCCTGACCAAGGATCAAACCCACACCCCCTGCAGTGGAAGCATGGGAGTCTTAACCACTGGACCGCCAGGGACGTCCCAGGAGAGCTTTCTTTCATTCCCTCCTGGCCAGCCAGGAATGGTTGGGAAGGAGGCGGGGGGTCCAGATGGCTTCTCACCTTTTGAATCTGTTCCTTCATCACCTTGATCTCATTCTCTCGAGGTTCTATTTGCTTCTTCAGCTCCTTTATTTTGTAGTCAAGCACAAACTTGAATTTCTCTAGTTCTTGATTTTTCTTTTTCAGATCATAGATTCGCTTCTCCTGTGCGTGAGAGGAGAGAGAAGTTGAGAGAGCTACCAGGAGGCCCTGGCGCGGAATCCCTTTAGGCAAAGTGCACAGATCCTGTGACCTCCTGATTGAGGAAGCCACAGACTGCTCCCCTTGCTGGGGACACAAAGGCCAGATCCCCCACCAGAGGGAACCCTTGACTTCTTGGCTTCTGTGCCAGGACTACATTCATTCACTCACCCATTCAGACATAGGTTTTGGTCAACTGTGTTTTCCAAAGCTCACCTGGGCAGCATCTCCTGTCGTACATGCTCTTCTACAAGAGAAGAGCGTGCTTCTTGTGCTTCTCCATCAGGAGGTGGCGTCTAACTCCCTCCCCTTGCATCTGGCTGGACTTACGGTTTGCTTGTATCCAACGAATGAAACTCAAGTGATGCTGCATAGCTTCCCAGGCTAGCTTGGAAAAGGCCGAGCAGATTCCACCTGGTTCTCTTGGAACACGTGCTCTGGGAGGCCATCTGCTACGTGAAAAGTCCTCCTACACTGAGACCTCCAGGCTGGAGAGCATGTTTGGTGCTCTGTCAACAGTCCCAGCTAAACTCAGCCTCCCAGCCATGCTGGTCAAGGGGCTGGACATGGGGATGAAGAAGCCACCTTGGAGGCTGTTCTTCCAGCCCCCTGCTGCGGGAGTCACCCAACTGAGGCCCCACTAGGACCCAGACATCGGGGACACAGACAAGCCATCCCGTTGTACCCTGTCCAAATTCCAGACCCACAAAATCTGCAAGCATAATAAAACAGTTGTTTTTCACCACTACGTTTTGGGGTAATTTGTTGCAAGGCAATTGTAGTTGGAATGTAGGTCTATCCATTATCACACATTTACTGCACAAAGATCTTTTGCCAAGGTCGGAGATTCCAAATAGAAATACGCCACGGTCCCTACCCTTACAGGGAAACACACTAGCTGGGAAAGCAGATGTGTCAACAAATGTAAACCTACACTGTGACAGGTATTGTGGGAGAGGGAGGCACGTGGAAGGCGTGGTGTGTATTGAGGGTGCTGAGAACAACTTGTGTGAGTCAGGGTGGTGGTTCATGGGGACAGTGAAAGGTGAGCCTGGAGGGGAGGAGGGGAGAGAGGCAAGGGTCTTCCATGTTGGGTTAAAGAGTTGAGAATTTATCCCGGAGGCCAGGAGTTGGTAAGCTATAGCACTTGGGCCAAATCTGACCTGCCGCCTGTTCTCATAAAGTTTTTTTTTTATACTTAAAAAAAATTATTTATTTTCGCTGCGTTGGGTCTTTGTTGCTGCGCGCGGGCTGTTCTCTAGTTGCAGCGAGCAGGGGTTACTCTTCGTTGTGGTGGGCGGGCTTCTCATTGCGGTGGCTTCTCTTGTTGCGGAGCACGGGCTCTAGGTGCACGGGCTTCAGTAGTTGTGGCACGCGGGCTCAGTAGTTGTGGCTCACGGGCTTAGTTGCTCCACGGCATGTGGGATCTTCCCGGCCCATGCCTTGGATCCGTGTCCCCTGCATTGGCAGGCAGATTCTTAACCACTGCGCCACTAGGGAAGCCCATGTTTTCATAAAGTTTGGCTGGAATGTAGCCAAGCCCATTCATCGATGTCTTGTCTATGGTTGATTTTATGCTACTGTGGCAGAACTGAGCAACTGTGGCAGAGACCACACTGCTTGAAAATATTTACTACCTTGCCCTTTATAGAAAGAAAAATTTTGCTGCCCCTTGCCACAGGCAGTTGGGACGTGTGAAAGAATTTTAAGTGGAAGAGTGACAATAATTACAGAGTGTGGTGGCAGGGAGCCCGGATGGGAAGTGGGAAGGAAGGCCGTTAGACCCGTTAGGAGGCTGGTGCAATTTTCTAGAGGTCTTAACCTCTTTCTTGTCAAAAACCCACTTTGAGTTGGGGGGAGCAGTAAATTGGGAGATTGGGGTTGACATAAACACACTACTATATATAAAATAGATAACTAATAAGGACCTACTGTATAGCACAGGGAACTCCACTCAATACTCTGTAGTGACCTATATGGGAAAAGAATCTAAAAAAGAGTGGGTATAGGTATATGTATAAGTGATTCACTTTGCTGTACACCTGAAACTAATACAGCTTTGTAAATCAACTCTACTCCAATAAAATTTAAATTAAAAAAAAAAACCCTTTGAGACTCTGTGGAGAGCTTTGACTCCTCCCTAAAAAATGCCCAGATACAAATGCAAACGCTCACTTGCAGAAATGATATGTGTGCACTGTCTCATTTCATCCTCATCAGAGCCCCTGAGGGCCGCATCCACAGGTGGGGAAACAAGGCTTGGATCAGTTGCCTGAGGTCCTGTGGCCAATTGCAGAGGCTGCCCTGGCACCTAGCTCACTAGGCTGAAACCTGCGTTCTCAACCACCCAGGAGTTGTGTCCAACTAAGGCAGCAATGGCAGAGGGGCTGGAGAGGAGGGCACGGAGCCTGGATTTGCTCAGGAGGGGGATATGAGATTTTGGATACGGAGGTGGTGTGCCTTACAAAATGTGATGTGTTTGCTTTAGTGTTTTGTGAGAAAGCCATCCAGAAAAATGATACCACTTTCTGGGGTATCCAGTGGTTACAGGGCCAACCACGGGGGAGTTCCTCTCTGACCAGGGGGACCACATGGGCGATGGGGTGAGTGAGCTGCCCCCAGTCCATGGGATAGTCACCCTGGGATGCCTGGCGCAGTGGTGAGCAGGGGCCTGGCAGTCAGCACTCAGGTTGTTACCCCAAGTCCGTCATCTATGAACAAGATACTTACCCCTCGGAACCAGTTTCCTGAGCTAAACAACTGGGTGGCTCATGGTCCCTGGGGTCGTTGGGGGAATTGAATGGTATGTGTTTACAGCAGTTAGCCCAGTGCCAAGCACACAGTAGGTCCTTCACCCCGCCCCCCTCCATCAAGTTCAATAAATGGGTTCCAGGAAGGCAGGGACCCTGTCTCTTGAGCTGTGTCCTCATTGCCTGGGTCTGTCTAGGCGGGAGTTGAGGCGGGACACAGGATATGCCTTTACCTTATCCTGAATCGTCTCGTCTCTTTCCTGGATCTCCTGCTTGAGACCCAGGATGTCCTTCTCCAGGGACTTGATGACTACTTGCAGCTTCACCTGTTCTCCCTTCAGAATCTCAGTGTCGTTGGTTCGCTCTTCAATCTCTTTCTGCAGGCTGCTGAACTAGAGGAACAAACAGCAACGACAGAGACCACCAGAGCCTGTGAACTCATCTCCATTCCTCCTGACTGCCTGTAGACTTTAAGAGCTCCCCATCAGAATTTGGGACAGTCAGGAATTTCCCAGGGGACAATTCTGTCCCACAAGATCCAGTCCCATCCCCTTATGTGAAGAAGGACTGTCTGCCTTAAGAGGCTCCAGAGAGACCAGTTCTCCCAGCAGATGCAGAGTTTTCCATGACCACACTGACCCTGAAAGGCTGGGATCCATGCCCCATCGAGGTTGCAGAGGTTGGGCCCTAAGTGATGAGCCATCTCAGTCATGTCCAAGAAGGGAAGATGTGATTGTCCCCTGGATTGACTAGTAGTGTGATTTCTAATAGGAAAGAACATGAGCTTGCTTTGAACTTGGCTTCTCTAAGGTTAAACGTTTCGGGGCAACTGGCAGTTCTATAAGGATCTATGAATTGAATGCCTCCTCACTCAGCCATCAGTGACTACAAACATCTCCCCTGCCTTATAACCTAAGCATCCTGTACTCCCAATCTTTCTCCCGCCCACAGAGTCTGAGCAGGAGCTCCCCTGAATCCCTGCACTGAGAGCCTGAGGACACCTCCAGGTGAAGACTTTATCTATCTCACCTCCAAAGACTGCATGTCCACTATTAAATGTTTAGCTCTGAAAACTCGAAATCCCACTTGCCAATAAATGAAAGCCCAGGGTGTCCACCAGTGTCATGGTGAACCTCACCGTCCCTGCAAACAGGAAAGAGGAGGGGGAGCCCCGATGGTTACCCCATCAGACGATGTGGTAAGGATCTGTCTGCCTGTCTGGGCAGGGGGAACCCTCACACCAGCCAGTGCTGTTTTCCTAACCCGTTTGCTGGAGATGAGGACGTTCAGATGGGATCTTGCCAGGTCATCCCGGGGCAGAGCCGCCATCAGCCGGCTCCGTGTCCATCTACCCACCCCGTGCTTTCTCTGTAGTGGGCCCTGGTCTGCCCCCAGGCCTCTCGGGAACAGCCCGGTACCTTCTTCCTCATGATGCCCGTTTCTCCTTTGAGCCGCAGGTTTGATTCCTTTTCATCCCGAAGCTTCTTCTCATACTTGGTTTTGATATCTTGGATCTCACGGTCTTCGTCTTCTTCAATCTGCTTCTTGGTCTCTTCAAACTCGCGCAGCTGCTGCCTGATATCCTCCTGGGCCTGGCTCGGAGAGAGGGAGAGTGTGTGCCCAGGGCAGAGGGGACACGCGGCACCCTTGTGCTCAGAGGGCCTGGGACGAGGTGAACGTACAAGGCCTATCATGGGGATGGGAGACCGAGTGTTAGTACAGCAGTGGAAACCAAGGCCATGGGTCCCTTGACCCTTCCACTTTCTTTCTGTCCTTCTGTTTCCCTACCAGATCAGGCCTTGGGCTCTATCACTTCAACCACTGTCCCACCAACATCCCCCAACCCTGTTCCACCTCTGGTCTTCTTCATACTGACACCAGCCCCCTTCTATCCTTCCCTCACTAAACTTGTGACGCTTGTAACTTTATATTTATTTGTGGAATTACTTGATTGTCTCTCCCATTAGATGTAAGCTCCTCGAGGGTAAAAACCCAGTCTATCACGCCCACCAGGAGTTCCCAGTGTACAACGCACACTGACACACAGTAGGTACTCAATAAATATCTGAATGAATGAGTGAAGCTCTAATTCCACCCTCCCCCTCCTTAATCCAACCAATCCCGTCCTTTTCACCTCTTGAATCCATCCACTTTATGCCTCTGCCACTGCCCAGGCCCCTGTCATCTCTTGCCTGGACTGTTGTCAGCCTCCTAGCCAGCCTCCTGCCTCTGGTTATGCTTCCCTCCAGTCGGATCTCATTCTCTAGTCGAGGGGAGCTTTCTAAACCACACAGCTGGTCATGCCAACCCCCACTTGCAAGCCTTCTCTGGCTCACCCTTGTCCTCATGGTAGAGTCCAGACTCTTGAAATGGGTCCACAGGGTCTCAGGAGGCAGTTCTGGTGCATCTCCCTGGCCTCTGCCGTCACTCCCACCCCAAGCTCTCTCCAGTGTGAACTAACTTCAGATCCCCCAGTGTGCAAGGTCCTCAGCTGCTGAGCCTTGATACCTGCTGTCCCTCTGACTCCAGCGTCTTCCCGTGGCTCTCTCTTATTCTTCCTCCCGCTCTTGGTTCAGCTATCATTTCCCGTGTGAACATTGTACGTCCCCCATCACTTTACATTATATTGTAAATGCCTGTTTGACACGGAGGCTCCTTGACGGCAGGGCCACATCTCCACCCACTGCAGTGAACACCCAGCACATATCTGGTACATGTCGGTGCTGAATGAGGAAAAGCCTAGAGCCCAGATGCTAGGAAAACGAGCTCTGCCTGGTGGAGTTTGGGGAGTGACTGGGGTAGGGCTCCTCCTTGCTCACTGCTGCCCAAGGGTGGACATTTAGATCACGGTAGAGTCAATGTCTTTCTTCTCACACTGACCCTGGTATTCTCCCAGGCTGCACGTACCATCCCTGGACTGAGTGTTTTGGAGGTTGAGTGAGACAAGGTGGTTTTAAAACTGGGCTCAATGGCCTCCTGAGAAAGGCTTCTCTTTGCCCATCACGTCACCAGACCCTTGCTGGACAGAATCCTGGCCAGGGCGGCTCTGATTGCAGCCTAGAGGGGCCCGCAAGCCCCTGCTCTTGGTCTGGGAGATGTTGCTAAAAAGTAGAAGCAGCCCAGCCAGTAGTAAGATGGCACTTGGGAGGAATCTCCCTAGGAATGTTCTGAGTTGAAATCTTACTGACTCAAAAGAAGAAAAGCCTTGTCATCACTGTGGGAGGAAGGCTGGCCTCTCTCCCCTCTGCGAGGATCGATCCATTCACCCTAAAATCAGAGCCCAGCAAACCACGATGTTGCTGTGTAAGCCACATGGGCGAAAGGGGCCCGGGGGTCCTGAGAACGCAGAGGAGGGATGCTTAGCCCTGTGGGAGGGAAGGGTTAGGGAGGAATCGTCAAGGAGTTAGCTCTTGTCCTGAGTCCCTGAGGGGGCAAACAAGTGCCTAGATGAAGAGGCATCACCCTGAGCAGGGGCTCAGAGATTGTGCAGGAAACTCCCAGAGGCTCCACATCACTGGACAGGGGCAGCTGGAAATGGGGCTGCGGAGGTGGGCAGGGCAGTGAAGGAACATTCCTCACACCGTGGAACTGGAAGCAGGCTGGGCTCAGGTGGGGGTGGAATCTCTTAGCTCCCCCTCTGCTATCGGAGCTCAACCTCTGCCAGGTCTGCGGGACCTCCACTTTACTTCTCACCACCTATATATCCCCCACTGCCTGGTCACCCTCCCTGTTCACCGAAGACTTCTGGATGTCAACTCACCATCTTCCCTGCCATCACCAGGCTGGTTACAGAGGATCCTAGAACGTCTCCTGGTGCTTTGACCCTTATCTTCCCGCACCCACTCTCAGGTCCACCCCCTGGAATGGTGCCGCCTCTGAAGTCTTAAAATACAGGGCCTGCTCGCTGAGCACAAGTGACTTCTCTGTTGGATCCCAGGTGTGCCATCACAGCTCTCAACCTCATCACGTCCCCTCGCCTGGTCACGATTCCTCCACTGACTCTTGGTGCCTTACTGACCCTCTCTGGCCTGGACCCCGTGGCAGGTCACCAGCCAACCTTTATTTTCACCACCCAGAGAAGCCCCAGCTCTGGCTCAGGGCGGCTCCAGGCCTTCCTCTCTCACACACCTATTTGCTGAGCCCTGCTGTGGAAAAGCGCACAGCCTGGTGGGTGAACGCCGCCAGAATTCGCCTCTCAGACCTCAGCTGGGCCTTCAGCTACAGACCTGCCCGTCCCCTTCTTAGTCACTCCCTTCCTCATTCCCTTCAAAAATCACTCCATACTTTCGTGACTCTCCTTCCCTCTCACTGTCAGCAACAACGTCTGTCAGAATTTCGTGCCAAAAAGGACACCATCTGGCCTCTCTCATTTTCCCTTCATCTTGGGAAACGAGATACTTTGGCAACCCAACTGCTTGAATATTCGATGACTTTGCCCTGCCTGTATGTTCTTAACCTCCTGCATTTCCCAGTCTCCTGGTTAATTCCAGCTTCCAAGCCTCCTGGATCTCGGTAGCTCCTGCCAGCCTTTCCAGACCTTGCAGGCCAGGGTGGGTGCTCTGTGTCTGCATTCCCCACTGTCCCGTCTACACCTTGATGAATATCAGCCTGTGTGACCGCCTTTCTCATCCACTGAGAACCTGACCCTATGTTTCACTTTGCTTCACCACCCAGCACTCAGGCTGGTAAACCAATAAGACACTGTCTGTGTTTGTTGAGTCAGCGCAGGAATGATTTCACTGGCTTACAATGTCTTGCAAGACATAAGAAGTTACGAAGGGGTTTCAGGCAACCACCTTTCCCATGGTTCAGGTCCCTGTTCCTCTACAGTTCTAGAGGCTTCTTATAGAAAGCTCTCCCCAGTGCTTAAGGCTCGAAGGTACAGTTAGGAGAGAACAATAGTTATGAACTTAGTCTATCCAAGGAACTTTAGTTTCAAAAGCTGAGCACCTCCCAGCTCAGGGAGTCCCTTGGCCGCCAGGGAAACAAACATATAAACAGCACGAAACAAGGCCAAACGAAACACACTTGGAAAGGAAGGTGGGGAAGGAAATGGAGGTCAAGTGAGGCTTCCCACAGCTCTCTGGGCTGTTCCCAGGCCAGGTCTGCAGGATGGCACCGTGACAGGGAGACACAGCTTGGCTTCCTGTGAGTACCTCTTCCAGGAGGGTGGTTTTCTCCTGCAGTTTGGTCTCGTAAAACTCAGTCAGCTCCTCCAGGGCCTGGCTCTTGGTCTCATCGTTATCCCGAAGCTGTTTCTCATACTCTTCCTGCATCCTCTGGGACTTGAGCTGCAACTCCTGGTACTTCTCATATTCTAGAAGCAACTTTTGGTTGTTGCAACATTCTGGAGAGAAGCAAGGAAGGTTATTTCAGGAGGGACAGTAGCATCAGCCTCAGGGACACCCAGGGGAGCCTTGGGTGCTTTTCCAGCCTTGGGCCCCCTTCCAGCACCAGCTAGAGCTTCTGCCTCCACAGGCGAGATACAAATGCACACCTGTCTTCCTCACGGGCCCCCCACGCCATCGTCTTGTCTGGCAGCCCGATTTCCTCCCTTCACCGTCTAGGCAGAAAGGTTTCCAGGAAAGTGCAGAAGGGTATTTGGGGGTTCAGGGCCAAGAAGAATGCCCTGAGTGTGCAAAACGGGTACTAGTACCCCCATTTTATGGGACAGTAAACTGAGGCTTGGTGAGCTTAGGTGATTCCCTAGAGCACCCAGCAAGTCCAGGTGAATATGGGACCCAAGGCAGCCTATCAGGCTCCAAACCCACACTTTTCCTATCTCCTACTGGCATGCAGTAGGTGTTTAATTTGTGTTTAATCAATGAGTAAATACACAGGAGCAAAAACCATGGTGAGTTCCAGGGGATAAATGTAGGCTGTTTATAGACTGGGGCTTCTGCTGAATCTGGAGGACTCTCAGACTTTGCTCCCAGTCAACTGCCCTCTGCCCAGTGGCCTCCACTGACGGCCTCACCCAAGTCCTGCAGTTCCTGGCTCTGTTTTTCCAGGAGGTCTTCCATGCGTTCACGATGGAGTGCATCCTGCTTTTCTTTTTCTGCTCTTAAAACCTAAGACACAGAGTAAAATGCTCTCATTTCTACACATCTGCTGAAAGCACCACCATGAGAAGCACCAATTGTACAAGTGAGAGCCTCCTTCACTCACAAACATTTCCCAAGCCCTTACTTTGCACCAAGCACTGTTCTACAATCAACATGCAAGCTATCACTTTTATTTGCATTATATTCTGCTCTGAAAGTTCTATACTATCTCTATTTATATCCTTCTACGAAATGAATCTTGTCAATGATGAGTTCAGTTTTGGACATGCACCAAATGGATTTCTGGGTGGAAAAGGTAAGGATTGATTTGAATTCTCTGTTGTCAGCACATTGCTCTCAAGGAAATCCTTGGCTATGTTAATGTATCAGCTTCTAAGAAAGTGTTTTCTTTAATGGAGCAGGAAAGCTCCTTGCAGGAAGGGGAGGTATCTAACTTTGTGCTCAGATTACAGAAGGCACCAATGTTTGTTGATTAAATGAATGAAATAATAAAATTAACTGCCAGGGTGTTTTTAGACCCATGGAGATAACATAAAAGAACAAATATCACTTGAGCAAAAAACTGGCTGTTCTGGTGAAGGGCCAGGCAGATTTGTACAGAACAGAGAAATCATTCTGGGAGAGTCCTGGACCATCTTTAACTACAGGAAGGCCATTTAGACTATGTATTTTTTAAATTAATAATTATTTTATTTTTTGGCTGCGTTGGGTCTTCGTTGCTGCGCACGGGCTTTCTCTAGTTGCAACGAGTGGGGGTTACTCTTTGTGGTGCATGGGCTTCTCATTGTGGTGGCTTCTCTTTGTTGCAGAGCACGGGCTCTAGGCACACAGGCTTCAGTAGTTGTGGCATGCGGGCTCCGTAGCTGTGGCCTGCGGGCTCTAGAGCGCAGGCTCAGTAGTTGTGGTGCAAAGGCTTAGTTGCTCCGAGGCATGTGGGATCTTCCCGGACCAGGACTCAAACGCGTGTCCCCTGCATTGGCAGGTGGATTCTCAACCACTGCGCCACCAGGGAAGCCAATTTAGACTAATTTTACTTAACCTACTGACAATTCTGAGGTCAATATCCTGCTAGCTCTTCTCTTTCCATACTTTATTTTTCTTGTTACTTTTCCTTTTGCTTTTAAATAAGTTTCTCTTGACCACAAAGGTAATATATTCTCATGGTGGAGAATTTGGAAATTATAGAAAAGCATAAAGAACCAAACTTAAACTATCCACAATCCCAACTTCCAGAGATAATCACACTGCTAGCTATTCTCTTAAAAATTGTTCTGTGTGTATTTATTTTACATCATTAATAGCATTCACTATAGAGAGCTCTATATTCTGCTTTTTTTTCCCACTTAGCACTTTGTTGTAAGCATTTCTGATGTTATCAACTATGCTTTAAAATCGCACATTATCATACGTCTTATTGTTTGACCGCGAGTGAGCAGGACATTTCTTGTTATTCACCGTTGTTGGTTCAACAGACCTGGTTTTTCATTTCCAAGGACTCCATTTCCTGGAGGAACTTGTCTGTTAGTTCCTTAACCTTCTCAGAATAGTTCATATCCTTTAGTCGAAGTTGATACGCATTCTCCATTTTTAATTCTTCCACACGAGTCTTCAGCTCCAACATAATCTGAACCTTTGGGAGAAGGACACAGAATCAACAACAATCACAGTGCGGGTGAATCAGACTGTTTAAACCCGTGGCCTTGAGCTCTCTGAGACCTACAGCTCCGCTCAGCCTCCAACGCATGTGTCATCTTTCTGCACAAGACACACAGACCAGACACTAGGAGAAGTATGAGCTTCTTCCTCTACCCTCAAAACGTGTAATCAGTGAGCTCCACTGTGCCACAGGCAGTGTGCTAATAACGCACATCTCCTTCAGCTATGCTTAGATGTCACCTCAGTGAGGTCTACACAGACCACAGGACTTAATCCTGCTTCCTTCCCCTTCCCATTCCCGGCACCTCTGACTCCCCCCACCCCCTTACTCTGCTCTACTTTTTTATTATTCCCTTAAATCTTGGCACTTTTAAATGTTACTTATTATTTTAGGGTCTTCTGTTTTCATCCCCCACTAGAATTTAATCTCCAAGAAGGCTGAGATCTTTGTTGGTTTTGTATGCTGATGTACCCCAAGTACTTAGAACGGTGCCTGACACAGAGTAGGCGCTCGAAAAATATGTGTTGAATCATGACTCCTGACCCCAAGGAGCTTACAGTCTACTGAGACAGCCAAGGAGACTTAACATTACCAATTGTTACAAGTGCCCAAAGCCAGGGAGTGTGCACACAGGCTAGGGTAGAGAAGGACTGAAGGCAGATGCATTGGTTGGGGGGTCTGCATAGCTCAGGTGGGGGACGGTAAGGGCCTGACCAGAGGTGGGGAGCAGAGCAGAAGGGAAAGATCCCAGAGAAAGAGGTTTTAGGGAACGTGGTGCCTGATGGGTTGTGGGGTGAAGTGAGAGGACTGTGGATGGAGACCGTCTCCCTGGCCCAGACAATTCCCTGAGGGTTGCATTGGCCTGTCTTGCTTCACTGCTTTATCCTGGGAGCCCAGCACAGGACCGGCACTAAACAAATATGTATCAGATGAATACACGGCCCTGGGAGCCCGCCGCGGACGAGTGGGACACATTTTGGTGGGAATGACCTGGTTCTGACAGGTTGCATTGGAGGCACCTGCTCATTGCCCTTCTCCATCCTTCTCCACATTGCTGCTACAGAGCAGTCTCTTCAGACACAAATCTACTGAGTCATCCCCTGACTTAGATCATCAGTGGGGCCTTAGGAAGCATTTCCAAAGTCTAAAACATGGTGTAAAATGCCCCTCACTATCTCTCTGTTTCACCTCCAATGCTTCTCTCCGGCACCCCCTCTACTCTCCAGCCCCACCAGCTAGGAGCATCCTCCCCAGAGCATCCCCCCTCATCCGTTTGCACACACTCATTCCTCGGGGTGGAAGGCCCTTTGCAACTTGTTCTGGAGGCTCCATTCAAGGCTCACTTCCCCTGGCACCAGCTGGCCTGGGTCAGGGTCCCTTCCCTGTGTTCCCACAGCACAGTTTCTTCATAACACTCATTACACACTTGGTTCCCTTTTAAAATTTTACCTATACTTCTTCCCGTGATATAAGCTCCAGGACCATCAATGTCTTTCATTTCTGTAATCCCAGACCTAGTACAGTGTCTGGTACATAGCACATCTTTCTGCAAATACTAGTTAGGTGCATGAATAAATGAATGACTGAATGAGTGGGTAAATCATGATAGTTACGTAGAATGTAAAGAAAAAGAGGGAGCTGGGAATTCTGGGCAATGTGGCTTTTAAGGCCAGTTGAAGGAAGAGCCAGGAAGGGAGCTGGGGAGGAACAGTCCGAGAGGCACACAGGTAATGATGTGGTGTGGTCTCCTGGAGCCCGAGAGAGAAGGGAATTTCAAGAAGTGAGCGGAACATACACTAGTCACTTCCAGCTTGGCAGCCGTGCTGTCAGGCCTAGCTGGGGGCTGGGGGCTGAGGTCAGGAGTCAGCCCAGACACCTCAGGCTTTTGGTGCAGCCTGGTGTCTCCTACTTGGTGTCTTCCCCTCTCCTTGGGGAACAAGAGAGAAAATAGAGAAGAAGGAAGAGGAGGAGACACATTTGCCTGCAGGTCAGACTCCTAACTCTCACAGCCTCTCCCTCAGCCTTTCCTCCCACTTCCCTTTCCTGCAGAAAGTTCCAGGGAGCTCTAGGAGGGCTCTCCAGCAATCGCCAGGGGCCTGTCATCCTGCTCTGGGGCCATTGTGGTCCTGTTGGCTTCGCTTGTCTCTGCCCCTCACTTGGAGTTTTGTTTTGTTTTGTTTTGTTTTGTTTGGCGGTACGCGGGCCTCTCACTGTCGTGGCCTCTCCCGCTGCGGAGCACAGGCTCCGGACGCGCAGGCTCAGCGGCCATGGCTCACGGTCCCAGCCGCTCTGCGGCATGTGGGATCTTCCCGGACCGGGGCACGAACCCGTGTCCCCTGCATCGGCAGGCGGACCCTCAACCACTACGCCACCAGGGAAACCCCTCTGTCCTTCACTTGACTGTGAGTTTCCTGATCACAGGGCCCATCCTGTCTTCTCCCACATGCATCCACAGTGACCAGCAAACAGTAGGTACTCAATGAAGGCACTTTAAACTCTGGATGAACAGCAGTGAGCTCGCAGCTGTGCACCCTCTGTGAGCCCCGTGAGGTTACCACCCAGTCGGTTTCTCCCTCGGGGAGCGCAGCACTCAGAGCGCTCAAGACACATCTTAACGGACTGTTAGCTGCATCAACAGGAGGGAAGGTGCTCTGAGGTCACGATTAGGAGAGCACGCTCCAGATGAGGTCTGGATTGGAACTCTGGGCCTACACCTAATTAGCTCAGAGACTTTGGACACGTCACCCAACCTCTCCAAAACCATTTTTTGAAACGTGGGGAAAACAACAGTATCTTCTCCATAGAGATATTGGGAGATTTAAATGAGAAAATACTTATAAAGTAATTATCACAGTGTCTGCTTCGTGGCTAACCTAAAAAAAAGTTCGTGATTGGTTATTATTACTGTTATTGTTTTATTATTGAGAGAAGTGGGTTTCAGGACTGTTTTATAAATATCTTTGTTTTCTTTTTAAAGAAGTTTCCAGATACCAGCAGTTATTAAGTTTCACAGATACAACTGGAATATACAAGTTTGTCACTTTAATTTTGTAAATATTTATTGGAAATATTTATGTAAATATTTATTTATGCCTTGCACGAGCTGGAAACTGCTGGTCATACAAGCGAATTATATGTCGTGGTTCCTGCCCTCAAAGAGTGGGAGAGGAAAGATAGGTCATAGGCTAGAAGTAGAGCTCAGCGTAAGTCAAGACGATCACGTGGCAGAAGGACAGGTGGGGTGGGGAGGACACAGAATGCAGTGGTGGTGGTGTGGGCGAGCATGTACAGGGAGCTGTGGGGGTCTGTGCTGCGCACAGGGGAAGCCGGGCTAGAGAAGGGCTCTATGCCGGTCCCAGGACTTTGGATGCAGCCTGGTACGGAATTTCCATGTCCCTCTTCACTAGATCCAATTCTTACCTTCTCTTCCATGTCCGTCTTGGTAACCAGCACCTCTTCAGCAAAGCCCACCTCCCTCTCTCGCTTGATTCCCGGACCATCCTTATCAAAGACCTTCCAGGTGAACAGGCAGCCATCCTCGGCGACGCTCAGCAGGAACTGGTCATCAAAGGTGAGCGACATCTGAGGAGACAGAGCATGGACAGGAGGCTTTCACAGGCCGTGGAGAGCAGGACTGAGCCAGCTGTTGTGCAAGCCCTCCCTCCAGGCCAGCCTGGGTACAGCCTCCTGGGGAGGAAGACTCTATCTCAGAAAAGACATGAGACAAGAACCCTCATGGGCTTCTGGGAATGAATAAAAGAATAAGACTATATATATGTTCTCTGTGGATTTGGAATCTTTAGAGTCAATTATTATGTACACTATATAAAAACTCTCAAAACTCAGCAGTAAAAGAACTCGATAATCCAACTAGAAAGTGGGCAAAAGACACAGAGACATTTCACTGGAGAAGTTATACAAATGGAAAATAAGCAGATGAAAAGATGTTCAACATTATTAGCCATTAGGGAAATGTGAATTAAGACTATGACGAGATGTCACTATACACCTATTAGAACAGCTAAAATAAAAAATAGTGATAATACCAAATGCTGGCAATGATGCAGAGAAACTGGATCTCTCATGCATTGCTGGTAGGAATGGAAAACAGCTTGGTAGTTTCTTAAAAAACTAAATAAACACACTTGTAATATATGATCCAGCAATAGTATTCCTGGGCATTTACCCCAGAGAAATGAAAACATGTCATCCTAAAAGCCAGTACATAATTGTTCATAGCAGTTTTATTCGTAATAGCCCAAAACTGGGGGAAAAAAAATCAAATATCCCACAAGAGGTAGATGGTTAAACAAATCACGGTACATCCTTACCATGGAATTCTACTCAGCAAAAATGGAATAAAGTATTGATACATGAAATAACTTGCATGGAGCTCAAGGGTATTATGCTGAGTGAAAAAGCTCCTCT
>NW_020173200.1:1936019-1948968 GCF_003031525.2 Neophocaena asiaeorientalis asiaeorientalis | reverse complement strand
AAAAAAAAAAAAAAAAAGCTCCTCTCAAACGGTCACATACTGTATGATTATTTATATAAAATTCTCAAGATGTCAAAATTATAGAAATGGAAAGCAAATTAGTGGTTGCTGAGGACTAGGTATGGTGTTGGGTGACTATGAAGGGTAGCACGAGGGAGCTGCTGTGGCACAGGAATAGTTCTGTGTCTTCCGTGCAGTGGTGGTTACACACATTTATGCATCTATGTGAAAAAATGATACAGAACCCCACACATAATGTACCAGTGTCAGTCTTCTGGTCTGACACTGTACAGTAGTTACATTAGATGTAACTATTGGGGGAAATTGGGTGAAGGGCACACAGGACCTTGATGCTATCTTTCAGATTTCCTATGAATCTATAATTACTTCAAAATAAAAAGTGAAAAGTAAAGAATCAGCTATGGAAACTGTCCTCTCACAATCACCAATATGCGTCAAGAACCTTAAAAATGGCAATGCTCTTTCCCTCAGGATTCGCTCTCTGCCTAGGCATTTAGCCTTAGAAAATAATCAGAGATGCTCAGAGAAATCTATAGGCTAGGATAGTCATGAGTTCATGATAATTTAAATGCCCAGTTGTAAGAGAAGAGTTAAATAAGTTACGTTCCATCATTGTGATAGGATATTTGAATAGCTACTAAAATCATGCTTTTGAGGAATATTTAATCATACAAAAAATGCTTACAAGAGCATAAATTTAAAAAAGGCAGCCTACAAGAGCATACGTACAGTATGGTCTTAATTTATTTAAAGCATATGCACAAAAAAGTAGAAGAAAATGCATCACTATGTTAACGATAATGCTATTATGAGCATTTTTATTCCTAAAATAAACATTTATTGCTTTTATAATCAGAAAAGTAAACATCTTATCCACAAAACTTAGTAGCTCTGAAGCAAAAGGGGGGAATATGTGATAGTAATTTACTTTGGACCCAAGACTCATGCTCAGTATAGGAATGTTCCAGTTTATAATGAAAAAGCCTTTCCTAGTAAAGATGGTGTCTGCAGGCAAGCCGGTACAGAGTTTGGGACATAATTAAAAACCTCAGGTGTTGGTATTGTTCAGTTGGGGATAAGAGAGGCGAGGAGGGAGAGAAAACATATTTTCCCAGTGCCTGTTCTTCAGGAGCCCATGTGTACATAGACACTGCTTTTTTACAAGGGGGAATGGAAGGACAATTTACAAATGTGTGCTCATGCTATGACCCCCAGGGACGGGTGGGGGCTCATCTCCTGGGCCATGACTCCTTTTAGTCCAGAGTGACTCTGTGGAGGGCGAGGAGACCTGTGAGCCTTTAGTAGCCAACATTCGGCAGCTGGGACACGAGGGCACTGGCTGTGGTCAGGGGGCCTATAACATCTCTCGAATGGCCCATAATTATGCGAAATATTATGATGAACAACCTTGTACCTCAATCTTTAGGTGCATCTCTGATTACCTCCTAGAACAAATTCCTGGGAGTAGTTTAAACAAAGAGTATTAAGAGCCAATAAATGTTTATTGAACGTTCGGCTGGAGGAATAAATAAAGGGAGAGAAAAGATGCTGGGAGATTGAAGGGATAAAGGTGGTATGTGGAGGGCAAGACCAGGTGGATCTATTGAGAGCTGGATCTGGGACTGGGCCCTAGGGGAGACGGTTGCCCTCACCTTGGTGATAGGACCGCAATGGGCCTGGTACTCGTTGAATTCTTTCTGCAGAGGCAGCGGGTATTTCATCGCACGAACGGTTCCCACCGAGGTGCCCACGAACATCATGTGTCCGGAGTGGGAGACGACGATGGCTGTGTAGGTGACGTCAAATGCTGATATCTCTCGAAGGACCTGGAACACAGCCAGCTCTGTTCAGGGTGAGGGGCTGAGCCGTGTACCCACTGTCCCCATGTCATTCTCCTCCTTGCTTCTAACAGCAACATTAGGGCAAGTTCTGGATTTTAAACTGTGTTTTTTCCATTCGTTTTAGCATCTGGCATACCATCCAGCACATAAGGGGCAGAAACTAAATATTTCGTGGCTGCTTGACCGATGAGTAAGCAGCTCTAGGAGTTAGGAATAATACTGAAAAAGGGAAACCTTCATAACGCATGTGCCAAGCAGTGTTCTATGGCTTTTACAGGTTGTAACTCATCCAGTCCTCACAAAACCCTTTAAAGGTGCTGAAACAGTCACAGAGATACTAGGTAAGTCGACTCAACTCAACCACCTCCTAGGTAGCAGTCAGGCTCCCAGGACTATGCTCTTGACTGCTATTCTACCACGTATCTCAAACTAAGAATGGGATGTGGATCACCAATTTATTTAGCAAACATTTATTAATGTCCATTATATACACAAAAAACTATTCTATCAGGGAATTCATTCATTACTTTGCTCTTTAATTCACTCATCAACCCACCCACCCAGCTAGCCACGAAATATTTACTGAATGTGTGCTGTGGGCCATGCATTGTGCCAGCTAGTAGGGATACCAAGAGGTGTGAACCATGGCCCTGCCCTAAAGGAAGGAGCTTTGTCCTGGTGCAGCACCGTGGAAGCCACCACAGAGTCAGGACCAAGCTACTTGGGGGCACACTGGAGAGACACCCTACTCTCAGCTGGGCTTGTGGAGAAGGACACAGCCACATTTGCAGGAAGTGTCTTTGCTGAGCTCTTCTCTCCTCCCTCAACTATTTGGAGCCAACATGCTAATTCTAAAATTTCAGAGTAGTTTGGGGATTTCCAAACAAATATGGTAGCAAGCTTAGGTGATAGCCATAACTAGAGTTCTGTTTTTACCCCATGAAAGCATGTGCAGATCAAGGGTTAGAGCACAGTTTAGAGATGCTGCTGACCTCCATCCCTGGAGGGTAGGAGAGAAGTTACAGACAGCAAGCAAAGTAGAAATGGAAAAGGGCCCCACAATTTAACCCACTCAGTTGGACGCTGGGCAGGAAATTCCAGGAGTAACAATTACTGAGCTGACCCTATAGGAATGAGAAGCCAGGTGTTATCCCATGAAGAAGGCACGCTGTTCTCACAGGCCTGCTTTCCATCCCTTTCTGCTGTAAACACAGGAGGCGGTCTTCTGCAAATCAGGGCAGCAGCCCAGAGGAGGGACAGGGGCAGACTTACTGAAGAATCTGCGATCTCCTTGAGAGTCTGGTCTGATCCAACAGCAAAGATGATTTTGCCATCAGGGGAGATGGTAACACAGTTGTAACTGCAGGACTTGAGCACACATTCTGTCTCTCTCTTTCCTGTGGACAGATTCCATTCATATACAGCACCATCCGTGCCACAAGAAATCAGTTTGCTGTCATCTGTATTCCATACAACTGAACGAATCTATGGGGGATGAAGATATACCCAATTAGGAGTGTACACACACACACACACACACACACACACACACACACACACGCCTTTCACAGAAAGGAGGATAACTCCTTTCTTTTTTTAAATTATCCTAGGAGGTGAGTCAAAAAGGATCTTGCTGTGATTTATGTCATAGAGTGTTCTGCCTATGTTTTCCTCTAAGAGTTCGATAGTTTCTGGCCTTACATTTAGGTCTTTAATCCATTTTGAGCTTATTTTTGTGTATGGTGTTAGGGAGTGCTCTAATCTCATACTTTTATATGTACCTGTCCAGTTTTCCCAGCACCACTTATTGAAGAGGCTGTCCTTTCTCCACTGTACATTCCTGCCTCCTTTATCAAAGATAAGGTGACCATATGTGTGTGGGTTTATCTCTGGGCTTTCTATCCTGTTCCATTGATCTATCTTTCTGTTTTTGTGCCAGTACCATACTGTCTTGATTACTATAGCTTTGTAGTATGTCTGAAGGAGGATAACTTCTTACGTGTTCCACTAGACTGAGGCAGAATGTCCTTTCCTGGTACATGCCCTTCAGTAAACACTAATCATAGCTTTGTGGGAAAGTTAACATTCTATTTTCTCATATGCTTGCAAAATACTGAAGATGAAACATTCCCATTTCCATTTCACTTTATGAGTGTAAAGATGGAATCATAATAGCTCCTCTAACACTACAATCAATCATTGCTATGTTTTGCAAAACCTTTTTATTTTGAAATAATTATCTATTCACAGGGAGTTGCACAAATTGCACAGAGAGAGGGTTCTTCCAGATGGCAGAGTAAGTACGTCAGCTGACCTAACCCCCACACAATAAGGTAACTGTTAAAAACAATAAAAACAGTTATGTAAAGTCTTTGGAAATTGTCCTAAGGGCATGCAGCAAATGTAGAAACATTCATTCAGGAAAATCTCCTCAATCTCAGTAGGAACAGAGACTGTGGCATATGAGCCATAATCGGCTCCTTTACCCTCTTCAGCTTCAAACACTTTATTCCTGTGTACTCTGGGCAGGTGTGGCTCCCTTTCTTCCTGGATCTCAGTCTTTGGCTATGGCTTCACCCTGGGAAACCTGCTGGTGTTTCTTATCCCCACCTAGAAGCTCTATTCCAGGCAGGTGTGGCCAAGAAGACCTCATCTTCCTTCCCCCAGCCAATTCCCACCTGTTGGTGGAAGCTCTACTCCAAGTGCAGAAGCACGAGAATACCGGTGCCCTGACTGCCCTGCCCCAGCTAACTCATATGGTGAGGGTTCCGCACCATGAGGGGGGAGCTGAAAAGATGAGGGATTCCACCCCCTTTCCACCTGCAAGTGCCACTCACGGAGTAGGGATGTCACTCTTGGAAAAGAAGGTCCCTACCCCCGGCTCTGGTGCAGTGGAGCAGGGGCTCTTCCCAGAGGGAAGTCAGCCATAAGACAAAGGAGCCCTACAGCTCTGCCTGAGGAGACTGACTTATTTGGAACAGAGCATGGAGAATTCCATCCACGGGCATCATCTAAATCAATGGAGATCTAGGTAGAGGGCGATTAAGAGAAGGCTGGTAACTCCTTGATATAAGCAAGATGGCAGAATAACAGAATTGTAATAGAGAGGACAAGGGAAAGAGACAGTCAGGAGAGCCCTTCTGGGATCATAGACAACTCTGGGGATCGGGAAGGCTGTATGTACGTGCAAGGCTGCACCCACTCAAGAGCAATCAGAGCAGGATATGGGGAACACTTGAAAGCATCTCCTAAGCTGCACAATGACTCATTAACACAGGGCGGAAGCATCACAGGCACAAGGGGTTTAAACACATCTGACCAAACACTAACTGAATACTAAGCACCTGACCCAGGGGCATTTCCCAGGAAGTCAGGCTTAGAAATAAAACCATGCTTATATCTGGCAGCCTGGAAGGCTGTGTGCATGGCTAAGGCTGCACCCTCTCAGGTACAATCAGAGAGGGAATCTCCAAACCGCTAGTCTCTGGCTAAACATGGAGCAAAAGCATAAACTCAATGAACTGTGACAGCAGCCTCTAAGCCAAACACAAATCCAACAGTAAAGGGTGAACATCTAACTGGCTAAGGGGCCTTAAGCACCATCCTAGGTCAACCAGGGGCAAGCCCTAGGTAGCCAGGCTAAAAGATCAAAATAGAAAAACATCCAAGCAGAGACATCCGAGGCTGCCCACTGTAGGAGAAAAAAAAGATTTCTCAGAATTAGTTCAGCCAAGTTGCTAAACAAAACAACCAAATAAAAACTTTCTAGCCTTTTCCCCTTTTCGTATTTGTAACTCCATTCTCCCATAGAGAGAGACTGGCTCCCATGAACTCCAATACGTTAATGGATTTTCTCAGTCTCCTTATAAGTAACAAACCTGCTGACCCACTGGTTACCTCTTTGGGTGTTCCCATGACTACAGTCCTGTCAGCCACATCTCAGTCCTAGCTCTACCATGTCTCAGTCCTAGCTCTACCTCTTAAATTGCATTTTCTAATTGTTTTCTACTACCATGTAAAAACGCACTTAAATATAGTTATTTCCAACAATATTCTTAGATTCACTAATTTTAATAGTTTATCTGCAAATTCTCTGAATTTTCAACATACCTGATTATGTCTGTGGTGATAGTTTTATTTCGTCCCGTCCAACCTTCATGCCTTTTATTTTGCTATGGCCTGAATGTCTACCTCCTCACCCCAAAATTCATATTTTGAAATCCTGACCCTCAAAGATGATGGTATTAGGAGCTAGGGCCTTCGGGAGGTGATTAGGTCCTCAGTGCTTCCCTCATGAGCCCTTAATAAAAGAGGCTCCAGAGAGCTAGCTTGCTCCTCCCACCATGTGAGGATACAAGAAGTCTGCAGGCAGGAAAGAGGGCCCTCTTCTGACCATGCTGGCACCTTGATCTTGGACTTCCCACACTCCAAACTGTGAGGAAAATTTTCTGTTGTTTATAAGCTATCCAGTCTATGCTATTTTGTTATGGCAGCCCCATGGACTAATGCATAGTTCATTTCCTTGCCTTATTGCACTGGATAGGACTCAGTACAAGGCTAACAGAAGGCATCGTGTTTTGTCCTCTATCTCACAGGGAATGCTTTCATAATCAAGTGTGCTGTTTGTTGTAGGTTTTCTGTGTCTTTTTTTTCTCCAGGCTGTACTTTTTTTTTTTTTTACTATTTATTTATTTATTTGGTTTCACTGGGTCTTAGTTGTGGCAGGCGGGCTCCTTAGTTGCAGCACGTAGGCTCTTTGGTTGCAGCAGGCAGGCTCCTTAGTTGTGGTTTGCCGGCTACTTAGTTGTGGCCTGCAGGCTCCTTAGTTGTGGCATGTGAACTCTTAGTTGTGGCATGCATGTGGGATCTAGTTCCCTGACTGGGGATCGAACCCAGGCCCCTTGCATTGGGAGCGCAGAGTATTACCCACTGTGCCACAAGGGAAGTCCCTGTAAATGCCTTATATAAGATTTTTAGGGACTTCCGTGGTGGTCCAGTGGTTGAGAATCCGCCTTTCAATGCAGGGGACATGGCTCGAGCCCTGGTCAGGGAACTAATATCCCACATGCCTCAGGGCAAAAAGCCTGCACTCTCTAGAGCCCGCGTGCCACAACTAGTGAGCCCGTGCACTGCTACTGAGCCCGTGAACTCTGGAGCCCACACGCCACAACTAGAGAGAAGCCTGCACGCCACAACAAAAAGCCCGCATGCTGCAACGAAGATCCGTGTGCCACAGCTAAAGACCCAGTGCGGCCAAATAAAATATTTTTTTAAAGTACCTAAAATTTTTTTTATAATATAATAAGTTCCCCATTATTTTTAGTTTGTTTTTTAAAATCATGAATGCACGTTAATGGTATAGATTTTTATTATATCTGGATTTATAGAGATAAGCATATGCTTTTTTATCCTTACTACGTTAATGTGGTATTCACTAATTGATTTCAAAATCTAAAATAACCTTGCATTCCTGGAATAAATCAACATGGTCATGCTGTATTATCCTTTTAATATATTGCTTGATTGGTTTGATGATAATTTATGTAGGACTTTTTATGTTCATACAAAAGACTGGCTTATCATTTTCCTTTCTTGTGATGTCTTTGACAGGTATCACAATTATGCTCACCTCCGAGAACAATGTTGGAAGTATTTGCTTTTTTTTTTTAATTCTCTAGAAGAGTTTTTTCAAGATTCGTGTCATGTTTTCCTTAAAACTTGATATACTTCTCCAGTGATAGTTTTCTTTGTCAGAAGGTTTTAAATTACAGATTCAATTTTTCTAGGAATTTGTCAGTTCGTCTATGTATTCACATTTATTTACATAAAGTTGTTCATAATATCTTCTTATGATCTTTTTTAATGTCTGTAGGACCTGTACTGATATCCCCTTTTCATTCCTCACATTGGTTACTTATATCTTCTCTCTTTTTTTCCCCTTAATCAGCTATGCTAACGGTTTGTTCATTTTGAGTTTTCAAAAAATCAAGTTTTGTCATGTACCGCAATGTTCATTGCAGCTCTATTTACAATAGTCAGGACATGGAAGCAACCTAAGTGTCCAATGACAGATGAATGGATAAAGAAGATGTGGCACATATATACAATAGAATATTACTCAGCCATAAAAAGAAACAAAATTGAGTTAGTTGTAGTGAGGTAGATGGACCTAGAGTCTGTCATACAGAGTGAAGTAAGTCAGAAAGAGAAAAACAAATCCTGTATGCTAACACATATATATGGAATCTAAAAAAAAAAAAAGGTTCTGAAGAACATAGGGGCAGGACAGGCATAAAGACTCAGACGTAGAGAATGGACTTGAGGACATGGGGAGGGGGAAGGGTAAGCTGGGAAGAAGTGAGAGTGGCATGGACATATATATACTACCAAATGTAAAATTGATAGCTAGTGGGAAGCAGCTGTATAGCACAGGGAGATCAGTGCTCAGTGCTCTCTGACCACCTAGAGGGGTGGAATAGGGAGGGTGGGAGGGGAGACGCAAAAGGGAGGGTTAGGGGCAGGACAGCAATAAAGATGCAGACGTAGAGAATGGACTTGAGGACATGGGGAGGGGGAAGGGTAAGCTGGGAAGAAGTGAGAGTGGCATGGACATATATATACTACCAAATGTAAAATTGATAGCTAGTGGGAAGCAGCTGTATAGCACAGGGAGATCAGTGCTCAGTGCTCTCTGACCACCTAGAGGGGTGGAATAGGGAGGGTGGGAGGGGAGACGCAAAAGGGAGGGGATATGGGGATGTATGTATAGGTATAGCTGATTCACTTTGTTATACAGCAGAAACTAACACACCATTGTAAAGCAATTATACTCCAATAAAGATGTTAAAAAGATAAAAATTAAAAAAAAATCAAGTTTTGGCTTTGATGATCTTCTATGTGTGAACGTTCTCTGTTTCATTAACTCCTGCTCTTATCCTGATGACGTCCTTTCTTTTGTTTTCTTTGAATTAATTTGCTGTTCTATTTCTAATTTATTGAGCTGGATGGTTATATCACTGATTTTCATCTTTTTCACTTTTCCAATACATGTATTTAATGTCATAAATTTCCCTGTATGCATGGCTTTAGCTGCATGCTTCATCTATATTTTCTTTTTGTTTTTTCTTGCAGTATTACACATGTAAGCCTAACATATATCCGTGGTTGGAGACAAGTGTTATAAATTCTTGTAAAGTGATGAAACATGGCTGCTCTCCTGGGTTGGTGAGGTAGGGCCTCCTATGGGGGTGTGCGTGGTCCTGGAAAGAGCATCACATTCACCTGGTGTGCTTTCCTCCGCATCTCCGCAGTCACACTGTTGGAGCTGAGGAAACGCAGCAACTCTCAGTACTGCTTGTGCTTAACAGCACTTTTGCTTGTGACCTGTTAATTGCTAAACTCAGTGGTCACTTTTTAGTATTCACACCCCACTCTCTGACATTTAATACCACTGACTACTTTATCCTTTTGGAAACCAGTTCCCTGGCTTCTTTGATACAATTCCTCGATTCCAGGTTCTCTTTGTACTTCATTTGCAGTCTCTCTCTTCTCTACCAGTCCCTTGGTCACTCATCTCCTGCCCAAGATCTCAGATTCCGCATGAGCCCTTGGTGATCTAATCTATGCCTCTGACTTCTACTGACTACCACCTAATCCCCTGAATTGGAATTTTTAGCCTTGACTTCTTTCTGACCTCTGCACTCATATATCACACTCCTGGACACATCAAATATAACGTGTCCAAAATGGAGCTTAATATCTTTTTTCTCTCTGTCCCTACTACTAAAGCCATGGTTTAGTTCCTAGCTCCTTTTTCACCCTCATTTCCTAGCTGATCTCCTTCACTCCAACTTCCCTCCCCTCTAATCCATCCTCAGTACTGTTTGGAGAATTATCTTTCTGATACCATTACTTCCTTTCTTAAATCCTTCCGATTGTTTCTCATCACCTACCGACTAATGTTCAACTCCTTGGCATGGCATACACACTCCATGGTGCAGCAGACTTCTCCAGCTCCTCCTTCTATCACTCCTTAAATGTGCCCTATAAACCACAAACCACCATCCTATTCTATACTCCCATTCCTTCATCTACAACACATCCTGCTGCTTAGAATGCTTTTCTTTTCCCATTGCTTGTTCTCTCCAAATTCATCTGCTGACTTCTTACCCTTTCAATCTTTAGTCTCTCCGTTTTCTGCATGCTCCATATCTACTTTATCTTTAGGAACTACTGGTTTTACTTCCTAAATATCTTTTGAATCCATCCATTTCTTCCTATTAGTACCACCTCCATCCTGGTCTAAAATACTAATCATTTATCATGTAGATAACAATTTCCTTACCATTTCCACTCTCGTCCTTTTCAATACAATCTTCATTCTGCAGCCAAAGTAATGTTTTAAAATGTAGATATGGTCATATCATTTCTTGTCCTAAAAGTCTTCAATGATTTCATGGAACAGGAAGGATAAAGTATAAAATCCTTAAAAGGCCTACAAGGTTCCATGAGCAAGGTTCCATGAACTTGGGTCGCTGCTAACCTCACCAATCTCAGTTTCATTGCTGATACCTATGCTTCAGTCTCACAGATGGTTCCTCTTATACCCTTAGAAATCTCCCATCTCAGGGTCTTTGTTTATTTATTTATTTTTGGCTGCTTTGAGTCTTTGTTGCTGAACATTGGCTTTTCTCTGGTTGCAGTGAGAGGAGGCTACTCTTGGTTGCGGTGCGTGGGCTTCTCATTGTGGTGGCTTCTCTTGTTGCGGAGCATGGGCTCTAGGCACGCAGGCTCAGTAGTTGTGGTGTGCGGGCTTCAGTAGTTGTGGCACGTGGGCTCAGTAGTTGTGGCTCACGGCCTCTAGAGCACAGGCTCAGTAGCTGTGGCAACGGGCTTAGTTGCACTGCGGCATTTGGGATCTTCCTGGACCAGCGCTTGAACCTGTGTCCCCTGCGTTGGCAGGCGGATTCTTAACACTGTGCCACCAGGGAAGCCCAGGGTCTTTGGATCTCTATCTGCAATGATTTTCCCCACCAGCTCTGTCTGATTAATTCCGAGCCACTCCTTAGGACCAAGCCTTCGTGAACATCCCAATTTCCCTCATCATGCCCACTCCTCAACCACTTCCTCTCATAACAACCCATATTTTTCTTTCATTGAGTTTACTACAGTTAGTACTTAAATCTGTCTGTGCATTTGTTTTATTGTCATTTCCCCCAACTAGACAGGGACCTTCGAGGGAAAGGAATCACTTCTCTTTTGTTCACTTATACCCCATTGGCTAGCATGATGCTTGGCTCTGAGTCCTTGTTTCCTTGGACACTGTTCACTCACTTACCTTCCCTGTGTGTCCTTTCAGATTCGAGATGTTCTCCAGGCTGGTGGTGGAAAAAATGTGAATCACATTCCCATTGACTGCAGCAAACAGGTGACCTCCATTGCTAAAGCAACACTACCAGGAAATACAGGAAGAGAGCAAGAATGAAAGACAGTAGTCTATCTGGAGGTTACAGTTGAGTTCAGGGTGAAACCATGCATAGGATTGGGAATCAGGGGAAGGTGCAAATAGGACTGAGAAGTGCTGACATCTCCACTTTCACTATTCCTGTAGCTCATATTGGCCAAGATGCTGACACTACCATGTGCACGAATCATGAAGGTGCTTGGGTCAGAGAATAGAACACTCATTTTGTCTGCAGAAGAAGTTTCAGAACAGGGGAGCAATTCCTCAAATCACTGTCTTGATTCCACAAGTCATCTCAGGGGGAAATCTGATGGGCTATTTTCTCTCCCTGTTGCTCATTTTCCCTGGCCCCTCCCAATCGCCAAACTCGCCTTCCCAGCTATGACTCCGATTCTGTGATAACTTTCTTTTTAATGTTTTTAAAAAAAATATTACTCCACAGTCACAGAGTGGACTGATCACAGGTGGGATCTCACATGGTTTGGTTCAGTGATATATTTGGTGGGCATAAAAGAAAGAGGATAGAACCAACATACTCAATAAGTTTGGTGGGAGAATTGGATTTCTTTTTAAGCCACCAGAATTCTCTAAGACAGTCTTTGGTCCTACCTCCCCAGTTGTGCTAGTTCTTGATATTTCAACTCTGGCTTTCCAAGAAACTGGACCTTTATCTCCAGCAGTTCTTACCTCTTTGCACCCTCTGACAGGGTATTCTTTGAAAGAACGTATATCATCAATGAGTAGATTCATAAGGCGTAGTTTGTCAGCAAACCCTACTACAACGTAGTGTCCAGATGGGTGAAGGCTGATTGTATAAGCTTCTTCTTGGTATTCCTTAAATAGTTCCAGGGTGCTGTGAAAAAGATAAATTATTGAATATAAGTCTAGCCCACTGAGTCCCTCAAGTCCTCCATTGTATCTGGTACATATTTTTATCCTAGCGTTTGAGATACTTTATTACTTGCAATTATTGGTGCCTCTTTTTCTAGATTTTGGTTACTTGAGGGTAGTGTCCAGCAATGAGTATGGCAAGTAAGGGGACTGAATATGGCGTTGTCTAGACATGTTGAAGGCACAGCTCCATTTAGATTTCCAAATCAGAAGTATTGCACAATTTTTTTTCCAGCAGCCCCAGCAGCTATATACAAGAGCAAAGAAGTTACGTCATGGGGCCAATCTAGGCTGGAGATTCTCAAGGAAGCTGTGCCAGGAGGATAAAATCACTGGGAGCTGAAGGTGGTTGGGGCAGTGATCTGGATTCAAAGGGCAAATCAATGGTCTGGAGAGCTCCGTGGGGCAAAAAGCAGGTCTAGTGGGGGTGAGGGGATAGGAAAGCTAAAAGGACACAGGAGGGTATGTAAGGACGGGAGATATTGGGATGTTTCTTTATGTCCCACGTGCCAAGCATGGTGTCTGGCACGTAGCAAGCACTGAATAAAGTATAAAGTGATTTTCTAGCTCATGCAAGAGTGAAAAGTAAAGAGAATAAGGTAGTTTGACTGACTTGATTAAAAAAAAAAACTTTTCCAACTGAAAGCTTTTAAGTAATTAAAATTTCAAACCTCTAATTAAAATAATTCGCATGGAAATTTTTTTTTTTTTTTTTTTTTTTTTTTTTTTTACA
>NW_020173200.1:1932599-1935980 GCF_003031525.2 Neophocaena asiaeorientalis asiaeorientalis | reverse complement strand
TCCCCTGCATCGGCAGGCGGACTCTCAACCACTGCGCCACCAGGGAAGCCCTACATGGAAAATTTAACAGCTGAAATCGTGCATATCACAGTAGCAAAGCCTTTCACTCCTTACTTTGATTCGTAATTCCAGATGCGAACAGACCGATCCACAGAGCAGGTGGCAATGAGGGGTTTGCGGATGCAAGTAGCTAGACCAGTGATGGATGCTGAGTGTAACGGGTACATCAGATACTCAAAGCGGGCAGGCTCCCCCTGGAGAAATCACACAGAATGAGATTGGGCAGAGGAAGCAAAAGGCTGGTAATGCACTCCAGCTCTCATTACTACTTATGGACGTTAATTAGCCCAGATGCCCAGAAATCAGGCTGTGGGCAAACTGCTTTAACATTATGCATATTTTCCTATACCATTATTATTTTAAAACATCATTTTAATGTCAATAAAGTATTTTATTCTATGAATATACCAGAATTTAATTTATCTATCCTTCTACTATAGGAACATTTAAGTGGTCTCTGATTTTTGTTAGTTAGGGGTAACACTAGACTAAATATTCTTACATGTAAGTCTGTGTTCCTCTCTGATTACTTCCTTAGATGCTGTAGGGTAAGTGCCCGACATTAAGCTTTTGAGTCTCAAGGCATCTATTTCAAAGGACATCCATCTTGAATAAACATATTGCCGGTTGTATGACACAGCTACCAGCCAAATAATCTGCCAAGGAATTAAGCCGTCCCCACCCTTGAAGATCTCTTTTGCAGAAAGTCCTGGATAACTTAAATAACTGACTTCTTGAGTGACCCCACTTTTCTCTTCCTGTGGCCTAATTCTCACTCTCATGGCTAAATGACCATTAAATCAATAGTGAACTCGCAAAACCCTAGACACCCCACCTTCAAACCTTAATAAATGCAGAGCCCCAGGTCCACCTCTCTCTTTAACCATGGCCTCACTGTGTGGCCCTTGGGCTTGCTCTGTACCCTCCAGGACCTGTGAGTAAGAAATCTTGTTCCTCAAAGTTCCCTGATGGCTTTTTTTTTTTGCGGTACGCGGGCCTCTCACTGCTGTGGCTTCTCCCGTTGCGGAGCACAGGCTCCGGACGCGCAGGCTCAGCAGCCATGGCTCACGGGCCTCGCCGCTCCATGGCATGTGGGATCCTCCCGGACCGGGGCACGAACCCGTGTCCCCTGCATCGGCAGGCGGACTCTCAACCACTGCGCCACCAAGGAGGCCCCCCTGATGGTTTTTGATGAAGTACATCCTACAATCACAATAGGAACCAAAGGGCCAGTCAGGCCACAGCATTGGCCCTGGTTGGGGGAGTGTATGTGGGGCCTTAGCTAGGAGTAATACCGCTCCCGGGGAGTGCCTCCGGCATTCCTAGCTGATGGCATCACCACCAATAGGTTGGGACCCACACAACAGATATATTTCTAGAAGTGGAATACAGGGCAAAATGGTGTGAATGATTTTCAAGATCTTAATGAGAACTCCCAAATTTCTCTGCAGGGAGACTATGTTACTCCACAAGCAGCAGCAAGGAGAGTTGGGTGAATGATTTTAAGTTAATATTTATCCTATTGCACTGCTTGTGTAGATTCCAGGTGTCTGTCATCAGAGACATTACACCTGGGACACCTGAATGAGGAGTGATGACTGGGGAGTTTAATGAGGTGTACATACTTTGTTCACAAGCCAAGGCAAAGGCTGAGCTGGCAATCCCCTCAAATTCAGACGCTTCCCTTCTCTACTGTGTCAGAAAGAGGTGCTGGGCTGGGGTCGGGGTAGGCACAGATTATTCCCATTCTTCTCCATCTGCTTCCCCTTCTTTCTCCAATATCGTCAATCTTGCTGTCTCTACTAGCACATTTCTATTAGCTTTTTTTTTTTCCCCTGAAGGATGAGCAAGAACTAATGTGGGGAAGGGGACAATATAAGAGTGCCCCAGGCGGAGGTAGGAGCATACTGAAGCCTTTTGGCAGAGGGAAATTGCAGACTCATGGTGATCAGAAAGGCCAGTCCTATCAGGTGGAATGATGGGATGGGGCTGCGGAGACATTGCCCAGCCCTGTGCACCTAGTTCAGTTCTTCTCAGAGCACCAGGAAGCCAATGAAGGATCGCAGCTGTGATGACGGTGGAGGTGGTGGAGGATGTGTATTTTGCGATAACCACATCTGGGATTTGAAAAGATCACTCTGGCAGCCAAACAGAATATAAATCAGGTGCTGGAGGGCAGACTGTACATGCAGAGACAAGCAGGAAACTTTTCCAGCCTGGGAGAGAGAGTGGAAACACTCCCCTCCACAGAAGGTCCCACTCTCTGGTCTAGTTCTCTCCTCCCTACACAGCCTTCCTTCTGAGAGGCCCTGCCCACCAGCAGGGAGAGAAGCTCTATGCAATGAGCTCACCCTTCTACACAGAGAAAGTGGACAGAGTGGAGATCCAGCCATCAAATTAGTCCTTTCTGAGTCCTTGTGAATGAAGTGTCCCCAGGTGAAATGATAAAAATGTCTTAGTTTGGGGTATACAACATAATGACTTATATACTAGCCGACAAGCTTTTAAGTACACTCAAATTCCTGTTATGTTAAAACAAAAGCAATTCCCTCTTTTCCGCCATGTCTCTGCACCTCATTCTATGAGGCCAGTATTACCTGGATACCAGAAGCAGATAATGGCATCACAAGAAAACTACAGAGCAACATCCATTATGAATGTAATTTGTTTTTGAATTTTATTTTATTTATTTTTTTATACAGCAGGTTCTTATTAGTTATCCATTTTATACATATTAGTGTATACACGTCAATCCCAATCTCCCAATTCATCCCACCAGCACCCCCCGCTCCCCGCCACTTTCCCTCCTTGGTGTCCATATGTTTGTTCTCTACATCTGTGTCTCAATTTCTGCCCTGCAAACAGGTTCATCTGTACCATTTTTCTAGGTTCCACATATATGTGTTAATATACGATATTTGTTTTTCTCTTTCTGATTTAGGTCCCATTTGTTTATTTTTGTTTTTACTTCCATTACTTGAGGAGGTGGATCAAAAAAGATCTTGCTGTGATTTATGTCAAAGAGTGTTCTTCCTATGTTTTCCTCGAAAAGTTTTATATGTCCAGCCTTACATTTAGGTCTCTAATCCATTTTGAGTTTATTTTTGTGTATGGTGTTAGGGAGTGTTCGAATTTCATTCTTTTATATGTAGCTGTCCAGTTTTCCCAGCACCATTTATTGAAGACACCGTCTTTTCTCCATTGTATATCCTCGCATCCTTTTTCATAGATTACTTGACCATAGGTGCGTGGGTTTACCTCTGGGCTTTCTATCCTGTTCCATTGATCTATATCTCTGTTTTTGTGCCAGTACCATACTGT
>NW_020173200.1:1916095-1932476 GCF_003031525.2 Neophocaena asiaeorientalis asiaeorientalis | reverse complement strand
CTAGGACTTCCAAAACTATGTTGAATAATAGCAGTGAGAGTGGACATCCTTATCTTGTTCCTGATCTTAGAGGAAATGCTTTCAGTTTTTCACCACTGAGAATGATGTTTGCTGTGGGTTCGTCATATATGTCCTTTATTATGTTGAGGTAGGTTCCCTCTATGCCCACTTTCTGGAGAGTTTTTATCATAACTGGGTGTTGAGTTTCGTCTAAAACTTTTTCTGCATCTATTGAGATGATCATACGGTTTTTATTCTTCAATTTGTTAATATGGTGTATCACATTCATTGATTTGCATATATTGAAGAATCCTTGCATCCCTGGGATAAATCCCACTTGATCATGGTGTATGATCCTTTTAATGTGTTGTTGGATTCTGTTTGCTAGTATTTTGTTGAGGATTTTTGCATCTATGTTTATCAGTGATATTGGTCTGTAATTTTCTTTTTGTGTAGTATCTTTGTCTGGTTTTGTTATCAGCGTGATTGTGGCCTCATAGAATGAGTTTGGGAGTACTCCTTCCTCTTTCCTGAGGTAGGATTGTATTGCTATAAACCTCCCTCTTAGAACTGCTTTTGCTGCATCCCATAGGTTTTGGGTCATCGTGTTTTCATTGTAATTTGTCTCTAGGTATTTTTTGATTTCCCTGATTTCTTCAATGATCTCTTGGTTATTTACTAACGTACTGTTTAATCTCCATGTGTTTGTGTTTTTTATGTTTTTTCCCCTGTAATTGATTTCTAATCTCATAGCATTGTGGTCAGAAAAGATGCTTGATATGATTTCAATTTTCTTAAATTTACTGAGGCTTGATTTGTGACCCAAGATATGATCTACCCTGGAGAATGTTCCGTTCGCACTTGAGAAGAAAGTGTAATCTGCTGTTTTTGGAAGGAATGTCCTATGAATATCAATTAAATCTCTCTGGTCTGTTGTGTCATTTAAAGCTTGTGTTTCCTTATTAGTTTTCTGTTTGGATGATCTGTCCATTGGGGTAAGTGAGGTGTTAAAAGTCTCCCACTATTATTGTGTTACTGTCGATTTCTTCTTTTATAGCTGTTAGCAGTTGCCTTATGTATTGAGCTGCTCCTATGTTGGGTGCGTATATATTTATAATTGTTATATCTTCTTCTTGGATTCATCCCTTGATCATTATACAGTGTCCTTCCTTGTCTCTTGTAACATTCTTTATTTGAAAGTCTATTTTGTCTTATATGAGTATTGCTACTCCAGCTTTCTTTTGATTTCCATTTGCATAGAATATCTTTTCCATCCCCTCACTTTCAGTCTGTATGTGTCCCTAGGTCTGAAGTGCATCTCTTGTAGACAGCATATAGAGGGGTCTTGTTTTTGTATCCATTCAGCGAGCCTGTGTCTTCTGGTTGGAGCATTTAATCCATACACATTTAAGGTAATTATCTATATGTATGTTCTTATGACCATTTTCTTAATTGTTTTGGGTTTGTTTTTGTAGGTCCTTTTCTTCTCTTGTGTTTCCCACTTAGAGAAGTTCCTTTATCATTTGTTGTAGAGCTCGTTTGGTGGTGCTGACTTCTCTTAGCTTTTGCTTGTCTATAAAGCTTTTGATTTCTCCATAGAATCTGAATGAGATCCTTGCCAGGTAGAGTACTCTTGGTTGTAGGTTCTTCCCTTTCATCAGTTTAAATATGTCATGCCACTACCTTCTGACTTGTAGAGTTTCTGCTGAGAAATCAGCTGCTAACCTTATGGGAGTTCCCTTTTATGTTATTTGTCATTTTTCCCTTGCTGCTTTCAATAATTTTTCTCTCTTTACTTTTTGCCAGTTTGATTACTATGTGTCTCGGCGTGTTTCTCCTTGGGTTTATCCTGTATGGGGCTCTCTGCACTTCCTGGACTTGGGTGGCTATTTCCTTTCCCATGTTAGGGAAGTTTTTAACTATGACCTCTTCAAATATTTTCTCGGGTCCTTTCTCTCTCTCTTCTCTTTCTGGGACCTCTAATAATGTGAATGTTGTTGCCTTTAATGTCCCAGAGGTCTCTTAGGCTGTCTTCATTTCTTTTCATTCTTTTTTCTTTAGCCTGTTCCACAGCAGTGAATTCCACCATTCTGTCTTCCAGGTCATTTATCCATTCTTCTGCCTCAGTTAGTCTACTATTGATTCCTTCTAGTGTATTTTTCATTTCAGTTATTGTATTGTTCATCTCTGTTTGTTTGTTATTTAATTCTTCTAGGTCTTTGTTAAACATTTCTTGCATCTTCTCGATCTTTGCCTCCATTCCTTTTCTGAGGTCCTGGATCGTCTTCACTATCATTATTCTGAATTCTTTTTCCGGAATGTTGACTATCTCCACTTCATTTAGTTGTTTTTCTGGGGTTTTATCTTGTTCCTTCATCTGGTACATAGCTCTCTGCCTTTTCATCTTGTCTATTTTTCTGTGAATGTGGTTTTTGTTCCACAGGCTGCAGGATTGTAGCTCTTCTTGTTTCTGCTGTCTGCCTTCTGGTGGGTGAGGCTATCTAAGAGGCTTGCGCAAGTTTCCTCATGGAAGGGACTGGTGGTGGGTAGAGCTGGCTGTTGCTCTGGTGGGCAGAGCTCAGTAAAACTTTAATCCACTTGTCTGCTGTTGGGTGGGGCTGGGTTCCCTCCCTGTTGGTTGTTTGACCCAACACTGGAGCCTACCCAGGCTCTTTGGTGAGGCTGATGGCGGACTCTGGGAGGGCTCACAACAAGGATTACTTCCCAGAACTTCTGCTGCCAGTGTCCTTGTCCTCATGGTGAGACAGAGCCACCCCCCGCCTCTGCAGGAGACCCTCCAACACTAGCAGGTAGGTCTGATTCAGTCTCCTGTGGGGTCACGGCTCCTTCCCGTGGGTTCCAGTACACACACTCCTTTGTGTGTGCCCTCCAAGAGTGGAGTCTCTGTTTCCCCCAGTCCTGTTGTAGTCCTGCCATCAAATCCTGCTAGCCTTCGAACTCTGATTCTCTAGGAATTCCTCCTCCTGTTGCCGGACCCTCAGGTTGGGAAGCCTGATGTGTCGCTCAGAATCTTCACTCCAGTGGGTGGACTTCTGTGGTGTAAGTGTTCTCCAGTCTGTGGGTCACCCACCCAGCAGTTACGGGCTTTGACTTTATTGTGATTGCGCCCCTCCTACCGTCTCACTGCGGCTTCTCCTTTGTCTTTGGATGTGGGGTATCTTTTTTGGTGAGTTCCAGTGTCTTCCTGTTGATGATTGCCCAGCAGTTAGTTGTGATTCCGGTGCTCTTGCAGGAAGGAGTGAGTGTAATTTAAAAATTAGATAAGAACAAATGTTGGCAAAAATAGAAATGAGAACACTCGTACACAGCTGATAGGAATATAAATGGTGCAGCACCTTGGAAAACTATCTGGCAGTCCCTTAAATGTTTAAATATTGAGTTACTACGTGACCCAGGAATTCCACTCCTAGGTATACACCCAGAAGGATAAAAACATATGTCTACAGAAAAACTTGTACACAGATGTTTATAGCAGCAGTATTTATAATATCTAAAAGTTAGAAACAGCCCAAATGTTCATCAACTGATGATTAGACCGACAAAAGTGGTACAGCCATGCAATAGAATATTATTTGGACATGAAAAGGAATGGAGTACAAGGGACTTCCTTGGTGGTCCAGTGGTAAAGAATCTGCCTTCCAATGCAGGGGACGCAGGTACAATCTCTGATCGGGGACCTAAGATTCCACATGCTGTGAAGCAACTAAGCCCATGCGCTGCAACTACTGAGCTCATGCACCTCAAGGAGAGAGCCCACGTGCCGCAAACTGCAGTGCCCACGCGCCCTGGAGCCTGCACGACAGAATTAGAGAGGGAAAACCCACATGCCACAACTAGAGAAAAGCCCGAGCACCGCAACGAAAGATCCTGCATGCCAAGCACCACAACGAAAGATCCTGAATGCCTCAACGACCCGACGCAGACAAAAATAAAAAAGGAGTGGAGTACTGATACATGCTACCACATGGATGAAACTTAAAAACATTGTGCTAAATGAAAGAAGCCAGTCCCAAGAGTCCACATATTGGTATGCAATGTTCAGAAAAGGCAAATCTATACAGACACAAGACAGTAGTGGTTGGCTACAGCTGGGAGGGAGGCAGATAGGATGGTGGGAGCATAATAGCTAAAGGGCATATATTTTTTTTAAGTGATGAAAGTGTTCTAAAATTGATGGAGGTAATGGCTGCACAACTCTGAATATACTAAAAACCATTGTATGGTACACTTTAAATAGGTGAACTGTATAATGAATTATAACTCAATACAGCTGTTATTTAGAAAACCACAATTACTGAGAAAGATATATTAAAATCTCCTACAATTGTAGGTGGTTTATTTTCCTTGTTGTTCTGCCAAAGTTTGCTGGATATATTTTGAGTCCATGCTATTAGGTGCATACAAATTTAAAACTAATGTCTGCTTGATGAAGTGAACCTTTTATAAGTACAAAGTGCTTCTTTTTATCTTTAATACCGCTTTTTTGTTGCAATGTCTGCGGTGTATTCATACTGGCTTTCTTTGTTATTTAAAAACAAAAAGCAATGATAAACCTTTACATATATACATCTCTGTGCACAGAAGCAGGTATAGCCGTACATTAAATACCTGAAGTACACTTGCTTGCTGGGTTAAAGACAGGTACAATTTAAATCTGACAGATGTCTCCAGGGTGTTCTCCAAAGAGGCTGCAGCAATCACATTCCCGGGCACCCCTCTGCCCGCCGCCCAGGGTATCGGAGCGCTCCTTACATGGACAACTTGAAATTTGAGTTTCTTTTGCTCTGTTATGAAGTGGTGAGTGAGCCTGCACTCAGGAATTGGATTAAAAATTTCCCACATGGTGACCAGTCTCCAGGCTGGAAGGAAGCGCTGCTGGGAGACTCACCTTGCTGATCTCCATCAGGGACATGGTGATGCTGTAGAGCTGGTTCTTGCTGGTGCTGGCGATCAGCATTTCCTCAGAGGGGCTGAAGCACATGCAGAGCACGTCCTGTTTGTCTGACTGACTCGGGTCATTGCTCTGTGGGTCCACAGGAATCTGCCCAAGACACAGAACAGCGGTCAGCAATGGCCTCACATTGTCAGGGTGTCCTTGGGCTTTCAGATTCTCTCAGATACTGTAGCTTATAGACTCCTGACCATGCTTCCGGGATCCTCCTCAGATGTGGAGAAGGGAGGGCTTGAGGGGCCTCCGTTCCTGTGGGTTTCCTACTCACCTTTAAGTGATTAGTGGCTGAATAATAAGGCAGCAGCACAGGTGAAACTGATCCATCTGTACGTCTCAGTTTGAGATCCCCCTTCACAACAAGCGTTAGTCTAACCCCGACTCTCACCCAGCTGTTGGGAGCCCAGTGTGGGCGCCCACCTGCACCAGGTACACAGTGTGTGCTCCAGGGCAGTAGAGGGGAAGGTGGCAGCCCTTCTACCACGTGGAGTAGGTGACAGGGCAGAGAGAAGAGAAGGGGTCACACAGCTCCTGCAGCAGTCTCAGAGGGCCGGGAGCTCCTAGTGGACATTATGAAACTAGATTTCCTTTTCCCTGCTATTTCTCTCCTTCCACTAACAACCAAACTTATTGAAAGGCTGGTCTGCACATACCATCTCCACTTCCCTACCACCCACTCAGTTCTTAACTCCTTATAATGTGGCTTCCACCGCATCATTTACTGAAACTGTTCTCATAAACATCACCAAAGCCTGATGTCCCTGCTTGGCCCTCATCTTCTAGGCTTTTCTAGAGCCTGCAGCAGTGACCTCGGCACCTTCCTCCCTAGAAGGCCCCGGCCTCCTGTGCCGCCCTCCCCCTGCCTGGAGTCCTGTCTTCCTATGTACCCCCTAACCTGTCCTCATGAAGTCTACTCTCACTGCCTCACCAGAACAGCAAGGGCTCTGGGAAGCCCTCCCTGACCACCCCGGGCTGAGTGGGCCCTGATGTTCCCTCAATGTGCCCACAGCACCCGGGGTTCCCTCTGCTGTCACACGCATCACACTGTATAAAGTAGAACGGGAGCCCGCAGACCGAGGACCGTGTCTGTCCCCACGTCTGTCTCCTGGTGCTTGGAGCAGTGCCTGACACATAGCAGGCGCTCAGTGACTGCGCGGTGTGGCCTCACGGTCCTCCCCCAGACAGCGAGGTCCACAAGGGAAGTGCCCATGTCTGATTCACCCACCGCAGGCCACACCACAGAGCCTGGCCCATGATAGCTGCACGACGGACGTTTGTTGACTGAATGAGTGAAGGACGACACCTTCTCAGTGCCCTGCTGGATTCTCATCCTGTCTCAGTCTTGAAATTAGGAAATGCTAAGTTTTGTCCTCAGTTCTCTTTTTGGCTCTATATTTTTCTCTCTCAGTGATTTTACCTAATATAAGGGTTCAGCGAAAACAATAGTAGTAAAGTAATTACAATAATAAATACTTAAAATAGTATTGACTATGTGCCAGATACAAGCCAAGCGCTATGGGTGTGTGTGTGTGTGTGTGTGTGTGTGTGTGTGTGTGGTGGATATATCGATCTCACTCCCAAGGTCTAAACCACATATCCAACTGCTTCATTTTATCCTTGTCTCTGGTCAAATGTCAACATTCCTCAGCGAGGCCTCCCCAGGTCACTCCCTCTAGAACAGAAGCCCCTCTTGCACCCCGTCCTTTCCTGGCTTTATTTTCTTCACAGAATGGATCTCATCCAACAATCTGTTCATATTTGTTTGTTTACTTGTTGACTGAGTTCTAAGGGCAAGTCTTAGTGTGGTTACTTCTCATCTGTATCCCAGCCCCGAGCATAGAGCCTGGCACATAGTAAACACTCAATAAATATTTGTTAAATGAATAAACACACAAAAGAATGACCTGTTTTATAGGCAAAGTAAACTCACAGTGGTCCCCCCGAGTCCCCACCCACCTTGCTCTCACCTCCAGTTTTCGTGCCGTGGCATCCTTTCCCAGCATCCAGCACAGAGCCTGGGCATCTTCCCTGAGAGCTCCTTATCTCTGGCCTCCCACATCTGCTCAGGGAACGTCCTACAGACTTAACCTTCACAAAGGCTCTGTCGGTTTCCCACTGCTGTGATCCTAGACCTCGTTGCCTTTTCGCTTCAGTAACAAAAAAGCCTCAGAACTGATTCCTAACGGTGGCAATAATAACTTGTATCATTTATTAAGCACAGGCACTGCATCAGTGATTACAGAGATGTCGTTTAATCCTTTCGATAACCACAAGGGATAGGCTAGTTCCTTAACAAAGAGACACAGGTTTGCTAGATTCAGCAACTCATGTGAAGCCACTCAGCCAGTAAACCTCAGAGTCAAGTCTAACTCATTCATTGCGTATTTAACCACTTCATATCCAATGCCCCCGAATGGCCCACACCATGCATCACAGGCAGATAGATTACTTCTCTGAAGCATAATGCTTCTTCGCTGAAAACAGGATGCCTGCCGACGTACATACACACTCCTCAGGCTGGCTTTGCCATCTTTCACCAGCCTTAGCTCCTCTCTTTCCCTTCAAGTGACTTCAGGCTCTTCCACGGGGCAAGGTGTCTCACAAACACACCACCTGCTCCCTGTCAGTGGTGCCTTTGCTTAATTTTGTTCCTTTCACCTGGAATCCCTGATCTGTTTCTTCCTCTATGACCCTTCCTCAAAGATTATCCTCAAACACCTTGAAGCCTTCCTGGTTCTTCCGCAACCAGATAAGCTCTCTCTCCACAACAGTTTGTGTCACTTATTCTCCGAATATTTACTGAATGCTTGCTGTGTACCAGGTAGTTTTCTTGACATTAAATATCAATATACATTATGGGAACACTGAACTTCAAAGAGAAAATAGAATTTGCCAAAGCCCTCTCCCAGGAGTCAGATCTGGATCTCCTTAATTCTATACTCCAATTCTGTCCAACCCATCCTAAAACTCCCCTCAGGACAAATGGCTCAGCCCTCAGCCCCTCTCCCCGCACCAGACGCCCTGTCAGTGCTCTGCTGTCAGAGAACAAATGCCAGTTGGATCCCAGTATTGCTTCCTCCTCCCCTCCTTACCCGGATTTCCCTGCTCTCACGGTAAAACCCCTTCTCTTCTATCTTCTCAAACAGTAGAACTCTCCCTGGCCCAGCAGAGCAGGCAAATCCCTTGGAATAGGCTGCGATGGCAGACACCTGGGGCAGGGACAGCTGGTGGTGGCTACTGGCCATCACGACCTGCTTGTAGGAAGGGACTGGGGAGGTGATTGTCGGAAATTCGATCAGGCTGGAAAAGAAGACAGCATGTAAAGATAACAGAGACGATTCCAAGGAGATGAATCCTGCTAGGAATGAGAAAGAAGGGCTGTCCTTGGGTGTGGGAGAAACCAGCGTGAGCCCCTTTCCCACGGCCCAAATGCTCCCCTTTGGCTGGGAATGCTACCTGAGCTCCATGGAAGATGGAAGGTTGTGCATTTATGTGGAAGTCTCGCAAACCTGTGTGGTCACTGTTTTCATTGTTATTATCATATTCATTTTGTTGTTTGGAAAAAAGTGGCTCAGAGGGGTTGTTTCCAAGATCACAAAATTAGTAAGGGGAAGAGCTGAGACTTGGGTTTTTTTGTTTGTTTTTTGTTTTGTTTTGTTTTTTGTTTTGGTCTTGTTGCAAGGCATGTGGGATCTTAGTTCCCTGACCAGGGATGGAACCTGTGCCCCCTGCAGTTGAAGCGTGGAGTCCTAACCACTAGACCACCAGGGAAGTCCCAAGAGCTGAGATTTGAATCCAGGTTTCCATTTCCTCCCTGCCTCCCTTCTCCTTCCTCCCTTCCTTCCATTGTTTCTCTTTCATTCATTCACTCATTCATTCATTCATTCATATAACATTTACTGGAGTTATGCTGTGTTAACAGCTCTCTGGAACAATGGTAAATAAGTTGACACAGTTTCTGCCCTGAGAAGCTGATGGTCTAGGGGGCATATGATAAGGACTGTTAAGGGCAGCTGAGTAGGATGGGAGCAACCAGTCAGCAGCTAACAAGGGTTTTCTGAGGACAGTTACAGAGGAGCACGACCTATTTGAGATGAGCAGAGGCTGAGAGCTCCCAGCTGAGAAGTGAAGGACAAAGAGGACTGTGTCAGGCATGTGTCTATGTCCGGGGGAGTGGGGTCGGGGTGGGGGCAGACCAAGCCCAGAAGCAGGAGAGTACACGAGGCATGTGCGGTAGACAGGGGTAAGAGCTGATGCTGCAGATGTAAAGAAGGGTCCGAGCAGCAGGGACATGTGGGCCAGGCTCAGGAGTCTGAGCTTTATTCTTGGAGCCCTGGACCCACTGAAGGATGGTGAACCCAGAAAACTGGAGGGCATATGGTCTTATTAGGAAGTTCTCAACATAATCACGATAAAAAAAGGAGACGTTATTGGCATGGAGGATGGTGAAAATGGGTGAAACCAAAGTCACTGAGGAAGAGGCATCTACAGTGTGCCATTGTGGTTGAGGGCTCAGGCTCTGGGGTCAGACAGGTCTGGGTTTGAATCCTGACCTGTCATTTAACAGTGCTGTGATACTGGGTGAGGCACTTAACCTCTTTGAGCCTCAGTTTCCTCATCTATAAAATGGGCATGATAATAATATATACTTTTTAGGGTAAGACTCAAATGAGGATATATATAAAGTGCTTAAGGCAGTGTCTAGAACACACAATGGTACTTTCCAATATGGGTGAGATACGACTGTTATTGGTTGCAGTAGAGGTGAAATAGACAGCTCTATCCTGACCCCCCACTTTAGCCCATATGCTTTGTCAGATTGACCGACAACATTTCCTTGCACTTCCTTGTTGGTCTGGTGCCTCCCACTGAATTGTAAGGTCCTATGGACCTGTGTCCCCAGCACCTAGCAAGATGCCTTGCACACTGCAAGGGCTTGGTGGACATTCATTTAATTGATTCAGTAAATTAGGCAGCCATTAGAAAACATATTTTTGAAAATCTGTTGTTTTGAAGACATCATACTAAAACGTTTATAAAATGAGGTTAGGTATAAAAATAAAAAGGATTGTATCTAGGTTACGGTCATAACTTTCAAATTTGTGCTTGAATATGGAAGAACACTAGAAAGGCAGAGGGAAAATGAAAAGCATTGATTTTTAAGGTAGAGGGGATAGGAGTGATTTTTAAAGTATGCTGTTTTTGGTGTAATGCTATTACCACGATGAGTGTATTTTCCCAAGAGCTCCTGCCCAGAGGGCGCCGTTACCTCTCAGATTCCTGGATCACCCCCAGGTTCTTCATCTCGCTGGTGGGCTCCCTGACCATGATACTTGTCTCCCAGCGTTGATCTCCAGACTCAAAGAGGAAGAGCCTGCCTGTATCAGTGCCAGCAACAATCTTGTCATCAGACACCCAAGTGTGGGCGAGATAGTTTTGGGGTTCTCCCCTCTGAAAATTAGTTTGCTTCAAGGTTCCCTCAGCAAAACGGAGAAGCTTAAACATCCCATTTCCAGTGACACAAATCTGAGCGTTATCCTGGGGATTGAAGCTCACCTGTAAAATGGGAAGGAATTAAAGAAAAAGATATATAAAACTAAACTTGATGGCATTATTTCCCATTTTACTAATTACGAGTTATCCCAAGAAGCTCATAGGATCTTTTAAATATCACTAAATCATATAATTTTAAGACCATATTTGACAAGAGGACAGATCTATATCTATTGTATTTGTACAGCCCATGAGTCTTTAACCTAGGAAACCTTCAAAAGTCATCTGACAAAGGCCGAAAAGCAAGATGAGCAGGTCTTGACAATCACCAAACTCTGTGCCAACAAAATGGAATGAAGGCTCAGCTGGAAGCATAAAATGAGGGTTTGGCAGGCTTACGTGCCCTGTTCAGGGCAAAGGAACCACATGTCAGGGACTAAACTTCCTTTATCTCTACCCTCATCCCAATGCGCAGTCATGGGCAGTCAACCTGTCACCTCTACTGGATGGTGAGCACCTGGTGGGGCTGTGGCTTTTTCATCTCTGTATCCCCAGTGCCGGGTTCAGTGCGGGCATCCAATGAGTGTTTCCTGGATCTGTTTGAGAGGAGGTGCTCCCTGCTCTGAATAGGATGCCATATCATGCCTTACTGTGACCTGGGTGAAATAATCTTCGGGCTCTACCTGCCTTTGCTCTGATTCCGTGATCAGCAAGCAACCTTCTGACTACTAATTTCATCTCCCAAGGACTCTGTTACCAGGGAGGAAATACACTGGATAAATGCTGTGTGTTCTGGTTGTGACATGCTGGTTCACAAGCCAGACTCTTGTGAGAATAACGGAGTCTGTGCCTGAGATGCTGACTAGCAAATATCTCTGAACATGAACAGAACTGAGTGCTTGGCCTTGGCAAACTGAGCACTAGATCCTAGACCAGGTTGACTGCTCCAAGAAAAGCCTCCTTGGGCCCCAATCAGTCCCCCGACACATCCTCTTCATTTTGCCCTCAAACCACGATAGAAACTTCTGCTCCCCACGTAAGTGCAATTTCATGGACAGCTTCCTAAAGACCTACCACTTCACACCACCTTCCTGAAGTCTTCCCACTGCCCCGCAATGCTGCCCGGAAGAGGCCAGGATCAGGGAGAGACAGCAAGTTTGATCAACCTGCCTCTGGGCTTGACCTGGGACCAGAAAGCAGTTCTGGGCCAAAGTGAAGAACACAGTCCCTGGAATCAGGGAGCCCTGGCTCTGCTAAGTCCTTGGAGCCTCAGTTCCTTCATCTTTAAAACAGAGACAATAGGGGCTTCCCTGGTGGCACAGTGGTTGAGAATCTGCCTGCTAATGCAGGGGACATGGGTTCGAGCCCTGGTCTGGGAAGATCCCACATACCGCGGAGCAAGTAGGCCTGTGAGGCACAACTACTGAGCCTGCGCGTCTGGAGCCCATGCTCAGCAACAACAGAGGCCACGATAGTGAGAGGTCCGCACACCGCGATGAAGAGTGGCCCCCGCTTGCCGCAAATAGAGAAAGCCCTCGCACAGAAACGAAGACCCAACACAGCCAAAAATAAATAAATTTAAAATAAATAAATAAATAACACAGACACAATAATTATGCATACCTTATATGGTGTTGTGAGGCAAATTTTAAAATGCATTTTAAGAAATTAGCACTATTCCTGACACAGAAAAAGCATTTAATGAGGGACAGCTTGTACTATTTTTTAATGATTTGCACCATACTTCTCGTGCTGGGTCGTACCTGGTAGACAGCATTGTTCTGAGTATCAGTTCTAACGATGGCCATTACTTTCTGTTTTTCCCACAGCCAATAGACAAGGTTTGACTCTGGAGGTGAGGTCTGGGTCAAGAGGTATTTGGAGTCTGGAGAAAAAGCCATGCAAATGAACTTCTGAACTGGGAAGTCAAAATTATTAAGGACTTTGCGCTTTCGGCAAGGAACGGCTGACAGTTCATAAATGGTGATGACGGGTTTTTCTTGCACAGTCTCAGAGATAGCGAGGTATCGCCGATTGGGACTGATGGACAAGGCCAACATGCCCTGACTCTTGTCTGAGCCTGCAAACAAAGGAGAAGAGCTGGTGAGGGGAGATCATGCATTCACCAAGATTCAGCATGAACCAGGCACTGTGGTGGGCACTGCTGAGGCAAGAGGAGAAAAGTGCAGAAATAGGTCATTGTCAATCCCTGTGTCCCTCGGGGCAACTGTGTCTGGGCTATTATGGAAATAACTAGGATGGGCACCTCACTGAGGCCGTGGTGGGAGGATAAGTCAGGGAAGGATTCCTGAGGGAAGATGAAGTGTGGTGGGGAGGTGGGGGTGGGGCACGTCAGGAAGGGCAAAGGTGTGGATGTGAGAAAGGGTATAGATGGAGGGGGAACTGCACATGGTGGGAGATGGCTGAGCACCCCCTGTGAGCCAGGGGTGACCAAAGATGGGTCTGGAGCATGCAGTAGGGTCAGATCAGAGGCCTATATGCCCTGAGCAGTCAGCACTCAATACTCTTCCTCCACTTTCCAGGCTGGGACGCTAACCACTAGATTCCTCAGCCTCCCTTGCAGTTAAGTGATCTATGTGACATTCTGGCTGAGAGACAGATGCAGAGGTCTGCTGAATGGGCTTTATGGTGAAGCCTGTGCTTCCTTCGAAACCAGGAGGGATGCATTCTATCCATTTTTCAGGAATAAAGAGGCGATATCTGGTGGTCAAGCACTCTTCTTGTCCATGAGGTAACAAGCATGAGAATGAAGTCCATCGGCCTCTAGAGAGCAGAGCCTGATGTAAACATTAAACTGCAAATGCTTTATTTGGGTAATGTAATCAGGTCTGCATTATAATTTTCATGGGCCTTAGGCACTTCTGCTTTCATGGGCCCCTTCCTCCATTAAAATATGGTAAAAATTATACTTTATGACTCATTGGTTTAAAGAAGAATATAATCCATGCTAGATTCACTAGTATTATATTCATTTTTTCCTGATTTTAAAATAAATTAAAATTAAAATATTTTCTTGGGTCCCTAAAAGCATCACGGGCCCCAGGCTGTGCCTCACAGTAATTCGACCTGATACAAGCCCCGGGCGGGGCGGGTGAGAGAGGCAGGGGAAGCTGTGCTAGAAAGTGACACGTTGGACTCCATGCTGCTGTGTCACACAAGCCACAGCAAGTTGCACCAGCCCGCGGGCTTCTCTGGAAGGGCTGCAGAGAATACCTGCACCTCTGAGAAGAACCCAGGGTTTGGGTCACTGAGAGCCTTGCATGAGAGTTTGGACTTTACCAGGGAGGCCAATGGGAAGGCCCTGGGAAATTTTAGGAAGGCCCAATGTGTGTTGTAGAAAGATCCCTCTGGCAACTGTATGGAAGACAATCCTGGAGGGAAGGAAACTTCAGCATGTTATTTCAAAAACCGGGACACATGGCAGCAATGAGCAACAGGAAGGCAGTAGGGGCAATGGGAACAGGCGGTTAGAGAAATGCTAAGGGGTAAAACCAGGAGGACTCAGTGAAGGTGGGGTGAGGGGCTGATGGAGAGAGAGGAGCAATGAATGACATTTAGGTTTCTGGTTTGGTGATGGGAGTGGTGGTGACAACTGGGATGGAACACAGGCTAAGGGAGCTAGGGGCCGTGGTGAAGGTCACGTCCACTGTTTTTCACGGAAAATAGCTCATGCAAATATTTCTGATTTAATCGTGCTTATTTGCTTTCAGTTTTTTATGATTTCTTATTTAGTTATTTATTTTTTTGCACTGAAGTCTTTAATCCATCTCAGGTTCATGGTGACTCCCCTTTCCCAAACATCAATACCTAACTGGTTATCCCAGCACTAACTACTAATGCCACCTTTATGTTGTATTAAATTCATTTATCCATTGTGTTCATTTATGTGTGTATTACTGGGTTCTGGGATATTTATACTAGGACTAGATTATTTTTGTAATCATATCCTTATCATGTGTTTGGATAGCTGGCATAGTAGGCTCTTAAGGAAAGAGGGAGAAAAAAGGAAGTGATAAATTCCATTCTGGATATATTGTGTGTGAGGTACATACTGCAGAACTTTAAAGAGGTCTAGCAGGCAGCTGGATATGATGAAAGCTGGGGGAGATGTTTGGACTGAAATATAGATTTGAGATAAAAGTCATGGGGCTATAAGATATTGATGAAAGAAATAAAAGATGACACAAACAGATGGAGAGACATACTATGTTCTTGGATTGGAAGAATCAATATTGTGACAATGACTATACTACCCAAAGGAATCTACATATTCAATGCAATCCCTATCAAATTACCAATGGCATTTTTCACAGAATTAGAACCGAAAATTTTTACAATTTGTATGGAAACACAAAAGACCACAAATAGCCAAAGCAATCTTGAGAAAGAAAAACAGAGCTGGAGGAATCAGGTTCCCTGACTTCAGACTATACTACAAGGCTACAGTCATCAAAACAGTATGGTACTGGCACAAAAACAGAAATATAGATCAATGGAACAGGATAGAAAGTCCAGAGATAAACCCATGCACTTATGGTCACCTAATCTATGGCAAAGGAGGCAAGAATATACAACAGAGAAAAGACAGGCTCTTCAATAAGTGGTGCTGGGAAAACTGGAGAGTTACATGTAAACAAATGAAATTAGAACACACCCTAACACTATAAACAAAAATAAACTCAAAATGGATTAAAGACCTAAATGTAAGGCCAGATGCTAAAAAAACTTTTAGAGGAAAACATAGGGAGAACACTTCTGACATAAGCTGCAACAAAATCTTTTTCAATCTACCTCCTAGAGTAATGAAAATAAAAACAAAAATAAACAAATGGGACCTAATTAAACTTAAAAGCTTTTGCACAGCAAAGGAAACCATAAACAAAAAGAAAAGAAAACCCTCAGAATGGGAGAAAATATTTGCAGATGAAACAGTCAACAAGGGATTAATCTCCAAAATATATAAACAAGCAGCTCAACATCAAAAAAACAAACAACCCAATCAAAAAATGGGCAGAAGATCTAAATAGACATTTCTTCAAAGACATACAGATGGCCAAGAGGCACCAGAAAAGCTGCTCAACATCACCAATTATTAGAGAAATGCAAATCAAAACTACAGTGAGGTATCACCTCACACCAGTCAGAATGGCCATCATCAAAAAATCTGCAAACAATAAATGCTGGAGAGGGTGTAGAGAAAAAGGAACCCTCTTGCACTGTTGGTGGGAATGTAAATTGATACAGCCACTATGGAGAACAGTAAGGAGGTTCCTTAAAAAACTAAAAATAGAACTACCATATGACACAGCAATCCCACTACTGGGCATATACTCTGAGAAAACCATAATTCAAAAAGAGTCAAGTACCACAATGTCCATTGCAGCTTTATTTACAGTAGCCAGGACATGGAAGCAACCTAAGTGTCCATCGACAGATGAATGGATAAAGAAGATGTGGTGCATATATACAATGGAATATTACTCAGCCATAAAAAGAAACGAAATTGAGTTATTGGTAGTGAGGTGGATGGATCTAGAGTCTGTCATACAGAGTGAAGTAAGTCAGAAAGAGAAAGACAAATACCGTATGCTAACACATATATATGGAATCTAGAAAAAGAAAAAATGGCTCTGAAGAACTGAAGAAGGGCAGGATAAGAATAAAGACGCAGATGTAGAGAATGGACTTGAGGACACAGGGAGGTGGAAGGGTAAGCTGGGATGAAGTGAGAGAGTGGCATGAACATATATACACTACCAAATGTAAAATAGATAGCTAGTGGGAAGCAGCCGCATAGCACAGGGAGATCAGCTTGGTGCTTTGTGACCACCTAGAGGGGTGGGATAGGGAGGGTGGGTGGGAGACGCAAGAGGCAGGAGATATGGGGATATATGTATA
>NW_020173200.1:1911851-1915823 GCF_003031525.2 Neophocaena asiaeorientalis asiaeorientalis | reverse complement strand
ATAGCTAGTGGAAAGCAGCCGCATAGCACAGGGAGATCAGCTTGGTGCTTTGTGACCACCTAGAGGGGTGGGATAGGGAGGGTGGGTGGGAGACGCAAGAGGCAGGAGATATGGGGATATATGTATACATATAGCTGTTTCACTTTGTTATACAGCAGAAACTAACACATCATTGTAAAGCAATTATACCCCAATAAAGATGTTAAAAAATAATCTGCAAACAGTAAACGCTGGAGAGGGTGTGGAGAGAAGGAACCCTCCTACACTGTTGGTGGGAACGCAAACGGGTACAGCCAGTATGGAGAACAGTATGGAGGTTCCTTAAAAAACTGAAAATAGAGTTACCATATGATCCAGCAATCCCACCCTGGGCATATAACTGGAGAAAACCATAACTGGAAAAGATATGTGCACCTCAATGTTCACTGTAGCACTATCACAATAGCCAAGACATGGAAGCAACCTAAATGTCCATAGATAGAGGAATGGATAAAGAAGATGTGGTGCATATATACAATGGAATATTACTCAGCCATAAAAACGAACAAAATCATGCCATTTGCTGCAACATGGATGGACCTAGAGATTCTCATAGTGAATGAAATAAGTCAGATACAGAAAGATAAATAACATATGATATCGCTTATATGTGGAATCTAAAAAAAGGCTACAAATGAACTTATCTATAAAACTGAAATAGAGTTACAGATACAGAAAATAAACTTATGGTTACTGAGGGGTAAGGCAGAGGGAGGGATCATTTGGAAGACTGGGATTGATACATACACACCACTATATATAAAATAGATAACTAATAAGGACCTACTGTATAGCACAGGGAACTCCACTCCGTACTCTGTATTGGCCTATATGGGAAAAGAATCTAAACAAGAGTGGATATATGTATTTGTATAACAGATTCACTTTGCTGTACACCTGAAACTAACACAACATTGTAAATCAATTATACCCCAGTAAAAATTTAAAAAAAGAAAAAAAGAAAGGAAGGTGGAGAAACAAGAAGGAACAGTTAACAAAAAGCTGGTATACAAACAAACACTGTATAAAACAATAAAAGAAATATTTACTTTTGGCCTTTAGAAAAAAATTTTTTAAAAAGTCACGGTGTGGAGTTTAAAGTGTGCACATAGATGAGATTGCCTGGAGGACGGAAAGGGCAACAGTTCACTCCCTCCTCTGTGCTTTTGTACCAGGGCTGTACTTGGCCTAGCAGGTGTGCTGCTCATTTACATAGTCCCGCTCATTTGAATACATACCTGTCCCCACTACAATACTGAGAGCTCCTGGTCTGGCTTTCTTTCTTATTCATTCTTTCAATCACCAGCGCCTGCCACCAATATACGCTGACTGCAGAGTCTGTAAATGCTTTCTCATTGTTTTAACCCAGTCAGTGACTGATTCCTCCTTGAAATACGTTCACCTCTTGCATGGATTTCCTCTTATCTTTCTGGCTACTCCTCCAAAAACTCTTTTGCAGGTTGTTCCTCATTTCCCTGGCACTATATGTCGGAGGGCCCCAGAGCCCAATCTTTCACCTTCTCTTTCATAAACATATTCACTCCTTGGGGGATCCAATCCATTCTAAGGACCTAATATTTCACCTCCATGCTGATGACCCTCAAATTTCTATCACCAGCCTGGACCTCTCTCTCTCTTGAACCCAAACCTGACATCAAAGTGCTTGCTTAGGATCCCATCTGCATATTTAGCAGGCATCTCAGTCTTCCCATGTCAAAAACTAACCTCCTGATACGCTCCACAAAGCCTGCTCATTCTGAAGTCTTTCCTGCTTCAGTTAGCAGCAACTCCATCCTTCTGGTTGCTCAGGCCAAAACCCTTGCTTTTTCCTTTTCTCTTCCACCTACATCAGGTCTATGAGGAAACCTGTCACCTTCACCTTCAAAATACAGGCAGGCTTTGGTCTCTTTTCACCACCCTATTGCCTGCCACCTGCTGCGAGCGACCATGCTCTCTCAGCTGGATTATATTAATAGCAATGGTCTCTCAGCTGGTCTCCTGCTTCCTCCCTTGCCCCTCCTTAAATCTATTCTCTGTACAGTAGCCAGAAGGAACCTGTTGAAACATAAGTCAGATCATGTCACTCTGCTCAGAATCCCCCCTCCTCCCCCGCCCCTGAAAAAGTTGACACATTTGATTTCATTAAAACTAAGAATTTCTGTCCATCATACCATAAGGAGGAAGAAAACACAAGCCTCAAACTGGGAGAAATTATTTGCTTTATATATATATATATATATATATAATACATATATATATATATATATATATCTGACAAAGGATTGGCATAAACTATAAAGTGTGCCCATAAATCAGTAAGAAAATTACCCCAAAAAAACACAGAATATGGATAAAAGACTTAAGACATTTCACAGAATGAGTAGCCCCTTAACCATGTGAAAAGTTATTCGTCCTCATTTGTACTAGATAAATGCACATTAAAACCACAATAAGATGCCCTTTCTCAAGCATCAGATGAGCAAAAATTAGGAAACAGAAACTAGAAAGATAGCAAATGAGGGTGAGGTTGTGGAGGAATGGCAGTGTGAATTGGTACTGCCACATTACCCAGTAATTTTAGTCCTGGTGTGTGCCCTGGAGAATCTCTGCACAAGTGGATAAGTACACATGTGCAACAATGTTTATAGTGGCATCATTTGAAATAGCAAAAAAAGTTCATTCCCAAATGTCCATCAACACTAGAATGGATAAATATAATTGAGAATTAGAGTCCTATGAGTAATAAAATGAACTCACTTAATATGTATCAAGATGCATGAATGTCAAAAGTATGTCGTTGAAAAAAAGAAGCAAGTCACAGAATACATACACTATGGTTACATTTATATAAAGTTGGTGAAGAGCACAAACAAAAAGGATACCTTACATAAGGCCACACAGATAGAGATGTGGTAAAATTACGTAGAGAAATAAGGGAATAATTACAAAGTCCAGGGTGGAGTGAGAGTCTGCATGTGTGAGAAGAATGAAGTCAGGGAGAAACACTGGAACTGGTAATGTTCTATTTACTCTCCTGTTGGTGGGTTCACAGATCTTCATTTTATTATATATAGTTCTTTAAATATTACATATATGTAGTGCACAGTCTTTTGTATGCAAGTCACAATAAAACATGTTGAGTGCAAAAAAGAGTGGAAAAAGAGAGTAGGTGGTTAAGCTGTGGAAATCATGTATATTATTAGCAGCACCAATGCAAACGAAACCAAATGTTACAGTATACAGACGGTTATGTGTGACTTGGGCTGAAATCTCCAGTGTCTTCACCATACATGGGTTCAAAAGGTGCTGTCATGAAAGTGGTGTACTCTGGAAAACTGTTAGAAAACTCAAAAAGTGGCCCTGGTGACGACAAAGACAATGATATTGAAGATGCATGAAACTCTTTAAAAGAATTTTTTTCATTAAATCACAGTGAAAAAAAGTACTTTTAAATTAACATGATTTTACATGTGATTTTAACTATGTATGTGTGATTCATTAATCTATACATTAAATATGGCAAGTAGACATGTATTTCTTCTACATTTATAGAACTATATATATATTCAAGTTGGCCAAAAAAGTTTCCTTTCAATCGTCGTGTCGGTATTATGGGGTTATATGTGGCATACACGGTTACGTATGCGTCAGATTGGAAAGCGTTTTACCTGGAATGAATTTTTGCCACTTCTGATCCACATTGTACTTCACACAGTGATTTCCTGAAGGAAATATAATGATCTGTTCATCGAAGAAGAACACATTGTTGGACACGTGGGATCGAAGACCAAAAACATGCAGCGACTGAGCTACCACAGTGGACATGGTCCCAGTAAGGAGTTTCGCTGAAGATGCAGCGCAGCTGGTGAGCCTGGAGAAGCGCGTCACCCCGCCCACATTACCGTCCCCGCCCCCGCGACACGCCTCTAGATC
>NW_020173200.1:1901933-1911801 GCF_003031525.2 Neophocaena asiaeorientalis asiaeorientalis | reverse complement strand
CCCTCCCCCCAGCAACCTTCTCCCGCGCCCCCGACCCCGCTCCTGCCTCTCCTCTTTCCTTTGGCCTTCGTGGCTTCCTGCTCCTCCGGACGACCCCGAGGGACCGTTCCCACCTGTCACTTCTGCTCTCTAGATCACCAGAGCACGCGTGTATACAGGGTACTACGCCTACGAATCCCAAGCAACGCTGCACTCCCAGACGCCGGAGCGGTTCCTATAGCAACGGGAAACCGGAAGTGTGTCAGCAGCCGGAAGCGGAACTCCTATCAGAAAGTTCAGCTGCACCTGGGGGCTTTCGGGAGCTGGTGCTGTTCGAGTCCACGTGGAGCAGCGGGCGGGAGGGCAGGGGGCTGAAAGCGGGCGGAGGTGGCGACGAGGGGAGCCCATTTCCAGGCGCGGGGGCCTCGGGCGCCTTCGCTTCCTCCGGCGGGTGTGGACGTGCGTGCTGGGAGATGGACACTCCCCCGCTCTCAGGTTCGGACTCGGATTCTGACGACTCCCTTGTCACAGACAGAGAGGTAGGTGTCATCCGAGCTCGTGGGGCTGCGCGCAGGAGAGGGGTCCTCACTGCCCGGTACTGACCGCCGATCGTGCCCTGTAGTTGCAGGAGGCGTTTTCCCGAGGGCTTCTGAAGCCAGGCCTCAACGTGGTGCTAGAGGGGCCGAAGAAGGCCGTGAACGACGTGGTGAGCTCGGGCGCCCGGTTGGAGGGTGCTGGACTTGGGATGCGCGCGAGGCACCGTTGTGCTCGGGAGGCTGCGTTCTAGTCCCAGGAAAGACACAACCTGCGTATTGCCAAGAGGGTCAACTACCTGTCGGGGTCTTGGGGGTTAGCTCTTCGTCCACTGGCCTGTTACTGTCTTGCGAGCTTAGTGTCTGAATTTCCTAGAATGGCCTGAAGCAGTGTTTGGCTGAATTCAAACGGGATCTGGAATGGGTTGAAAGGCTTGATGTGACCCTGGGTCCGGTACCGGCAATCCGTGGACCGCAGGCAACATCTCAGAACAAGGATCAGAAAGCTGTTGATCCAGAAGATGACTTTCAGCGTGAGATGAGCTTGTATGTATGTTTTCAGATGTGGCAGAGGTTGTGGGTTCTTGTGCTGGAGAGGGGGAAGCCGTGAGCCCGTACTCCTCAGAGGTGTCGTATCGTAGGCCGGGGTGTAGGGAGGAAGGCTTCTTTGGACTGAAGAGCTAGGAGATTCTCCCTGGTTGAGAGAAGAGCCCCTTTGTCCAGCAATCACAATTTAAAGTCCAGTTTATTTTCAAATACCCAGTTTTAAAGTTTGTGTGTGTGTGTGTGCAGTTAATTATTAGAACAAAAATTTGCTTACGGAATGCCCTTATATAGGCTCTTCTTAGTGACCAAATAAGAATGTGTAATTAGCATTTGTTTGTAAGTTAATGGGCACTTCTAAAGTGGTCATTCTCTTAAACTACTAATTTATTTTTAGCAATACTCCCCACTCCTTTTAAAAAGAGTGTACATCTCAATTTCTCCCATTAAGTTAATGAGGTTTTATTACTGTTTTTGTTTGTGTGTGTGTTCTTGCTGGTGGAGGTCAGATGTTGAGAGTCCTGACCTTGGATGCCTCATGAGAGCAGTGAAAAGGATGTAAGGCCTCTCTCCCTTAGCTTATTTTACACTTTTGTCCTACATCCTCAGCTACTGTCAGGCCCAGGCAGCAGTGCTTGCAGTATTGCCCCGCCTCCATCAGCTCAAAGTCCCTACCAAGCGGCCCACGGATTATTTTGCAGAGATGGCCAAGTCTGATCAGCAGATGCAGAAGGTGAGAAACAGAAATGGTTTTCTCTGGATAGCTGAGGCGTTGTACTTAAGGGTATTCAGCTGGCTTATCTCCTTTAACATTTACACATAGGCATAAGCCCACTGATAGGGAATGGGTTGTCAGTGGACAATTATTATCTCAGTTATCTACATCAGATTCGTGCCAATCGCCACCAGTTGGATAAATGTAAGGGTGACATTTTCCCAATTTAAACAGTTAAGGGGAGGAAAGTACTGTAAGAAGTGTGGTCCCTGAAGTAAAGATGGCCTTTATGCATTTCCTAACTGGCTTGGTCATGGCATGATGCGTGGAAAAGACAATAGTTCTTTCCTGCCAATGCCTGGGGGCAGCACTATAACTGGTAGACAGTTACCTTTCTCTGGGCCTCAGTTTTCCTTTTCTGTAAAATGAAGGATTAATATATGGCTCAGATTTGATATAATTTAGAGTTAGGTAGAATTTGCCCTCATTCAACTTTGGGAGGCAGAGAATTACCAACATCTAATCCAAGATATACCTAAATAATTCCCTTGGGTCTCAAGCTGGATTTTCTTTTCTCAGTGTACTCAGGGAAGCTAATCTAGAGACGAGCCCAGACCCATCTCTGCACATTCAAACTGACAACTGCTCATCCTTTAACTGAAATGTGTATGTTTAATGCATGCTGCTAGGTACCTGATATCTGTTTGAGCTTTTATTGTGTACGTGGTGTATTGGAGAAGGGGGCCGAAGCTGCAGACTGGTTTCACCACAGTCTGCCGACAGTAGGGATGGAGAGAAGTTAGTCTTCTCTCCTGGTACCATGCCATTTTGCGTAATGGATCAAACAGCACACTGGGAGGAGGGAGGTCGCTTTGATATTCTGGTTGCAAGGCTGAGACTTTTGGTGTCTTGGACAAAGTGGTCAGCCTCTGGGCCTTATCGTCCTTGTGTGTAGAACGCAGGGCTTGAAGTAGATGATTCACAAGGTCCCTTTGAGCCCCATAGTTTGCAGAGCTGGAGATAACTGCTCCCTGCTGCAGTGCGTCCTAAGCAGCAGTCATCCCATTTTCAAATAACATAAGCTGATAATATTTTGTGTTTTAGATTCGACAGAAGCTGCAGGCTAAACAGGTCGCCATGGAGAGGTCGGAAAAGGCTAAGCAGCTGCGAGCACTTAGGAAATACGGAAAGAAGGTGGGAAGGAAAAGGAGCGGGGTTGGGATGGGGCCGAGTGTGTTTGTCGGTAGATTGCTTGGTCTGCGTTGGTTCCGTGCCCCGTGTGTGTTCCATCGTGTGTTTACTGTTTCACAGTGGCATGGGTGCTAGTGTCCGTGAGCACAATCCCTCCTGGACACCTGTGTGTAGCCAGAGGTAGTGTGGTCACTACCGGCAAGTCATGTGCTTCTCTGGGCTGCAGTTTGCACACCTGTACAGCAGAGAATTGGGTCCAGATCAATGGTTTCCCAACCTGACCTCACAGCACAGTCAACTGGGGAAACTTCAAAGCAGATTTCTAGGCTTTGGGAACTTTGGGAATCTGTATGTTCTCATCCCTTGCCCCTAAATCTTCTCAGATGTTTCCAATACACATCCTGGTTTGAGACTCACTGGCCTAGATGATTATAAAGTCCTTGAAGGAATCAATCATATTATTGATTGTTATCCAATCAGAAAAAATGGCACCAGTATGTTTGAACTGTGACTGAGTTCTAATGTAAAGCCAGAAGGCATATACCGTGAAACTTTCCTTGATTTCCTTATTTATTTCATGGTTACCTAAGAAGGAAGATGACAGGAACTAAACTTAGGGTTGTGGGAAGAAATGACTGTGAAGAGGATCAGCATGGGTGTTAAGACCTTGTTAACATTTTGGACGTAAACACTCGTGATCTGGGTGCTGAGCTGCCGTCCACAGTTGCAGTTATTTCCCTGATGGATCCTCAGCAGGGTATGAGCAGATTAGCATCCTGGGCTCTGCACGAGGGCAGCTGTGGATCTATTGGATGGATGTGGTTGGTGGTTGAGATCAACTCAAAGACTTGGGCAATTGGTTTAACATAACTTAAATTATCAAAGGAAAGAATAACTTGGTCGGGTCCATTAGCCCCTTGTTTCTAATGTGAGGAAACCTCAGGGCTGTGTTTCTCAGTGGGGGACAATTCTGCTTACCGGGGAACATTTGGCAATGCTGGAGACATTTTTGGTCGTCGCGTCCTGGTGGGGAGCGTCCTGTTGGCAGCTGGTGGCTAGAGGGCAGGGAGGCTGCTGAACACCCTACGGTGCCCAGGGCAGGCCGTGCCCCCACACACACACAGTGATCCTGCCGCAGCTGTCATAGTGTTGAGATGGAGGAGTGCTGCCTTAGAGTTCAATCATCTCTTTTTGTCCTTAAAGCTTTTTTTCTTTGTTTATCAGGGAGATTGTTTTCTCTGTTGGTACTTTCATGCCTAGCAACAGTAGGTTAGATATTTAATCTGCCCAAATATAATTAGTGGGAGAATTGGATGTAGACATAAACATGATTTGTGCAGTTTTGTAGGCAGGTTGTGTCATGGGGTAAGGGTGCAGACTGCCTGGGTGTGAATCTCAGCTCCGCACTTTCTCGTGTGTGACTCAGTCAAGTTGTGTAACCTCTCTGTGCTTCAGTTTCGGGGTCATAAGAATTTCTACTTCACTGGGTGGTTGAGACGAGAAATAGAGAATATCCTTAGAGCTTTAGTGTAGTCGTGGCACATAGTCAGTGTTCAGCGGTGGTGGTAATGTCACAGCGTGGCTACTGAGAGAATGTAGACACTTGTAGTGCCGGCTTGGAGTGGGTTTGACAGTCCTGTGTCCACGTCCAGGTGCAAACAGAAGTTCTTCAGAAGCGGCAGCGGGAGAAAGCACACATGATGAGTGCCATTAAGAAATATCAGAAAGGTGAGTACATTCTCTCCTAAGGCTGCAGAGGAGCAGGGGTACCTGCTAATTCTAACAAACACATAGTGTTCTAGAGGCTTGATTGATTGGGAACTACTGGACCTAAGGCTTGGGAATGGTGTGGGGAGCAAGATGGGCCTCTTAATACCAATTCCATAAGTAACATCCTTCTTTCGAAGCTTAACCTTTTCTTAAAATGTGATGGCGCTGATCAAAGTACTTCTTCACTCCCAGGCTTCTCTGATAAACTGGACTTCCTGGAGGGAGATCAGAAGCCCGTCGCACGGAGCACGAAAGAAGGAGCCAAAGGCCAGCAGATGAAGAAGGGGTATGGGTGCCGGGTTCTGTTTTGGTGGTGGTGCATGCAGGGCCACAGTTCACAGTGTGACCTCAGTGCAGAGAGTGTGGCCACAGCTACAGGCCGTGTGATGGGCCCGTTCAGCCACATCAGTCTTTGAAGTTTAAAATGAGGCGATTTCAGGATTTGGCACGTTTTGAGTGAACACTCGGTAGAAGTTGATTCCTCACGTGTGACGGTTAAGTGTACAGACCTAAGGTTCCCATCTGGACTCTGCCGCTCATTAGGAGGGTGGCTTTGAGCAGGTTACTTCACCTTTCTAAATGTTAATTTCCTTATCTATGAAAATGAGAAAATTGTAAGTGCCTCTTAATATTAGGAAGATTGAAAGGGATAATGTTGGATATTATTACTGGTTCTTTTCGTTTACCTTTATGCATTTCTGGACACCCGTCCTGGGGGAAATGGTCATTTCTGTATAATATAGTACATGCTGTGATAGAGGCATTAGATATAGTAGTCTGGAAGCACATTTTAGAAATATGTGACATGGTCCAGGGGTCAGGGTCAGGTGATGACTTCCTGGAGGAGGGTCCACCTGAGCTTAATGTGAGGCATGAATAGGAAGGAATTAACCAGAACGGGAGAGACACGGGGTTTCGGGAAGAAAGAAGAACACTAATGAGCAGGAGCGTAGAGATGAGAGCAGCCAGCATTCGGTATCACAGGGACACAGCGTGGGCAAGGAGTGGCGCGGTGTAGCTGGGGGGACCTGGGCCGGGCACAGGGCAGCGTTCGTTGGCCTTGTGAAGAGCCTGGGCTGTATCCAGCAGTCAGTGGGGAGCCGCTGATGGGCTTTATTCAAAATAGCGAGCAGGTCACGTTCATATTTTAAATATTTCAGTGTTGCTTGTGTAAGTGAAGGAGGCGGGGACTGTTACAGAAGTCCAGAGAACAAGATAATGACATAGAAGTGTTAACGGGGGTAGAGAAGAGAAAATGGGTTGAAGAAATATTCAGGAGGTTAAATGAGCAGGTCTCAGTAACTGAGCTGGGTGTAGAAAATGAAAGAAGGAAGAATCAAGGCCCACTCCAGGTTCACAGTGTGGGTGGCTGAGTAGATGGTAGGACCACCAGCCTCAAGTTAGGACATAGATACAGGAGCTGAAACCAGTCTAGAAGGGAGGTGACGTGTGACTTTGGATATGGTGAATTGAGATTCCTGTGGGACGACCAGTTTTAAAATGTATGGCACCTGAATGTTAACTGCATTTAATATACTTGAGAGGAACTGAAACAACTGAGGATGATTTAGCAAGATTTAGTGTAAGTAGAAAGGTTTCTGAAGATAAGTGGTAAAAGCCACACGACATATCTGGGTCTTTTCCTGATTCTTGCTTTGTTTTCCTGCTTTGGTGGTTAAGACTGTAAAGAGATGAGCTTGCCTGGGGAGTTGGTAGAGTAGAAATGTAGGGCCAAGGATGAGATTCTAGGTACAGTAGTACCTGTACAGATAGGAAACTGAGGGTATTCTTGGGTAATTACATTCATCAGGATTTGCAGTGCTGAGGGTAACGTGTAAGACTGCTTTTTTCCAGGCCCAGTGCCAAGCGACGCTATAAAAACCAGAGGTTTGGTTATGGTGGGAAGAAGAAAGGCTCCAAGTGGAACACTCGTGAGAGCTATGATGATGTATCCGGCTTCCGGGCCAAGATAGCTCATGGCAAGGGCCTCAAGAGGCCTGGAAAGAAAGGATCAAATGTAAGTGAGCTGGGGGCGCAGGTGAGGGGCCAGAGCAGCTTCCTCTCCCACCCCGCCCCTCCCCTTCCCTTTCTTTCCCTGTATCCTGACCCTGAGGCAGAAGGCCAACTGCTGTGTGAATACATGTGGTGTTTCCTTTTCTGCAGAAGAGACCCGGAAAACGGACAAGAGAGAAAATGAAGAGCAGAACACGCTAAATAGGCAGCATCTTTGTATACAAAGACCAAGAAAAAGGGATGGAGACTTGGGATTTCACAATGCAATTGGATCCCTTCTGTTGGTTTCCTTTTGTAAAAATTCTTTCAATAAACTAAAGAAAAATTTTCAGAGAAATATATATTCTTGGTTAAAAACTCAAGACTAAAAGATTTAGAAGTTACTTTTTACATATTAAATAATACTGCCATTTGTTGATAATAAATAAGTGAGCCCTGTTTAAGTTAAAAGCATGGATTCTGGGGCCAGACTGCTCGGTTTGGCACCTGGCTCTGCTGCATACTTGCTGCTTGACCTTGGGCCAGTTAATTTTTCTGTGCTTTGTCATCTCCATGTAGACGTGGTAATAGTATCTACCAAAGAGGGTTCCTTTCAGCCTTGAGTTAATATGTGTAAAATGCTTAGGACACTGCCTGCCATATGAGAGTGTATACCTGCGTAGGCTTATTTTGCTGGGGGGGGTGGCTCTCCCTAATGTCTGCTGAGCCATGGTGGTGCACGTTTGAAGCTTCTCCACTGCTGGCTGGGAGCTGTGCACGGGTTGGATGTGGTGGGCGGGCCGTGTTTGGGCTTTCCTGTATCTTGAAAGGTGGGAAAGGAAGACAGCTTCCCTGCCCTCCTCTCTCTATTCCAGTTCAGAAGCCATACTTTAAGGAGGCCACAGATATCTAAGAGCTCTATATGCTTAGGCAGAAAAAACAACTGATTTTCACATTGTTTCCTTGTAGCATCATTGGGACTTAAAAAAGGATCTCTCTGGTTTCCTATGATATTGAGTTTCTAGAACAAAAAGAATGAATTTAGTTTTTGTAAACTAATTTCAATGAGCAAAATTCCAAGCAAACAAGTCGTGTTCTCAGAAGACCACCATGTTTAACCCTGACCTATTTTGACAGTCTGTACAATGGCAGTGAATGGGGTAACGTATAGTAATTCCAATAAGGAGCCTCAGCTCAGAGACTTTGAATTAAATGTGGAACATATTGAGAGCTTTAAGAAAGGTGAACACAGATTGCCAGAGTTCACACTGGTAGGGACAAAAGTAAATTACTGATTTGAGTACTTCTAAAGGTTTTGAAAACAATGTACCTTCTTTCCTTTTTTTTTTTCTTTATAGCAAATGGAATCACTTTCCTTAATTTCAGAGGTATACTTTATAGAACTCAGCATTAGCCCCCATACTGCTTTAAAATGCAATTCCATGCATTGAAAGATAAGTAGGAGCTAGCAGTTCCCATTACCGAGTCCAGGCTGTTCTTGCTTTGCTTTGTTCCAATATACGTGGACTTCAGCTATCAAGGTGCAGTTGTAGCAGCAGTGTTCCTCGACAAGACTGTTCATGTTTCAGTTACCAAAGTATTGTTAACCAAGTAATTGCAGAAAGTAGAAACTTTGCTGCTGGCTCTTCAGTTCATAAACCACTGCATAAAAGAAACATAATGAATAGTGTCCAAATACCACTGCTTTTGAAGCATGTGGGTGATTGGCCACTGCACACCTGTTATTTAGTTCATGCACAGGTGGCAAGGAGTGCACTTGTGTTGTCTCATCTCCAGCGAAAACCCACATGGTGTTTTACAAAAGTAAGTCATTGAAAGAGGGAATTGACCAACAGATGAAAGTGCGGCAAAGAAATGAAAAGTGGTAAGGTTGGAAGTAAAATGGAATAGAATGCAAATGGAGTTATAGGAGAGACAGGTGATGGGGGGATGGAGACAAGGCTGCTGTTGTAGAGACTAGATAGAGATGCAGCCAGAGAAATAGTGAATGTGAACTTAACAGAATGAGGAAAATGATGGAAAGGATGATGATGTCCCAGAGGAAGTGACACTGGCAGAAAACTTCCCATTAAAGGGACTCTTGGAGATATTTTGTGGCATTGAAAGTACAAATGATAAAATGTTGGAGGTGAATCTGATAGGGATAGAGTAGGACAATTCGTTTAGAAATCCCACTAGGGGATCAAAGACAGGGAATTTTAAAGGCATTCAGGAGGCTGTTGTAAGCTAATGACCACTCAAGAAAATCCAGTAATGTAGCAATAATCAACACTACCTTAAAGGAAGACCAGGTGCATCCAAATATCAGGCACACTCAAGCCACAAATCCTGATAGTTAAAATACTGCCACCCCCCAGCACCTTGATGTGTTCACCCACCCAGAAGCTCTCCAAACCCTGCAGTCTAGGGGTCTTTGGAGGTTTCATTATGTGGGCGTGATTGATGAAATCATGGGCCATTGGTGATTAATTCAATCTTGAGCTCCTCCTCCCTCCCCAGAGGTTGGGTGGTGGGGCTGAAAGTTGCAAGTTTCTAACCAAGACTTGGTCTTCCTGGGGAGCAGCCCCCATGCTGAAGCTGTCTAGAGGCTGCTAAGAGTCACCTCATTAGAACAAAAGACCCTCCTACCACCCCTATCCTTTAGGAAATTACAAAGGATTTAGGAGCTCTGCGTCAGGAACTAGGAAAAGACCAAATCTCTTTCTATGATATCACAGGTCACCCTTTGGTCATTGACCATGGATTCCTTAGAGCAAAAAGTTTGTAACAGTTACGAGATACTGGCCCCCTTCTAGATTCCCATGTAGTCACTAATAATTGGTCTAGTCCAGCCTTGTATGAAAATGGCTGTCAGGGTGAGGCCACTCAGCGTTGGAGCTTCCATTCAGTCTTGGCAGGATACAAAAGCAGGAGTGACTGCAGCAATATATGGCTTCACCCCTCAAGGCATAAGTCAGGAAGAGCCAGATGGAAGAGATACAGAGAGCAAGGGATTCGGGGGCAGGGTGGGGGGCAGTGCACAGAGCGTCCATGCCCTCCCTGGGCGAGTGACTCTCCCAGCACCTCCGTGTGTTCATCTACCTGGACGTTCCCCGGTTCTTGTTTCCCAGGACCTTGTTTCCCA
>NW_020173200.1:1858346-1901825 GCF_003031525.2 Neophocaena asiaeorientalis asiaeorientalis | reverse complement strand
GGGTCTTTTCTTTAGAGCTGTTTCATTTTTTTCAGAAAGGAGCCCTCTAGCTTCAAACCCGGGGTAAAAACACAGCATGTGCGAGTGAGAGGTTCAACCTCCTTTTCACAGATGGTCATTGTCTTCAGCCTGACACCTCACTCTGACCCCACGTCTTACTTAGTGTCCCTGAGCCCTGGGCTTTGCCCATTTCTCCAAGAGTAAACCTCCAGCGTGGGAGCTGTTACACGCCTGGTGCTGGGGTGTGTGGAGGAGACTCCCTGCAGAGCCCCCCTCCCAGTGGCCATTTCAGTTCCCTCCCACACACCCCACTCTGTCCAGAGTCCTGACCTCCCTCCAGAGTTCTGGGGGACGGAGCTCTGTGCTCAGAGGTGTCCCGCTCGCATTTTGTGGTCTCCTCCACCCTCTTCCATCAGCTTTCCGTCTTTTAAACATGGCTTCAGTCTTCTTGGCTGCTAAGGTTTCTCTCTCATTTTCTCTGTTGTGGGTTCATACCTTTTAAAAAATCCATGTATTGTCCTTTACTGGGGTCTGGAAGGCAGAGGAGATATTGTAGGCCTTCAGTTTGCCATCTTTAACTGGAATTCTCCCCCTAGTTTATTAAATTAAGGATATGAACCAGAAGGGAGAAATGTGAGACTCAGGACGGTAAATGTCAGACCTAGGCTTTAAAGTGTCTTTTTTTAACCTGGGAAGCACACACTCTGGGCATTAACGACAGCGATTGACAGCACTGCGGGAATACTACTTGTGGTGACCATCTTCTCCCAAGCTCCACATTTTAGCCTTGTATAGAGTGATGTCACTGTAGACCCTGAAGTGGTTCAGCCTGTGGTCATCGCGTTGTGGGTTGACCTAGAGAGGGGAAGGCAGACATCAGAAAGAAGCCAGTGGGGAAGGAGGAAGACCTGGGCTTGTAGGGACCTGGACTCGAATCAGGCCTCAGTCTCCTGATGTGCAGCCTCTGGTGCTTTTCCTTGCTAAACCTGTTTGTGAAATAAAGACAACATTTCCACCAAAAGACTTGCAGGGTTGCATGAGAATCTCAACTGTGCAGAGTTGCTGCACTGCCCTTTCCCGCTGCCTACAGTGGAGGCCTGTGGACTCTTCCCCCCACTGGCATGGACGCTCCATGAGGGGGGGTGCTGCATCTATATCCCAGCGCCCGGAACAGTATCCAGCACACACAGGGGACTCAAGACATATTTGCTGAATGAAAGATTGGATATTGTTGAAGTAGTTACACAGAGAACTGAGTAAGAGTGAGTCCCGGGACACACAAATCTCACAGAAGCTACACTGTGCCATTAGCTAAAAGGTTATACTTTCAGCAAATGTTACCAGGAGACCAGAGGCTGAGCGATACTCACTGAGTGTGGCTTCCCCAGAGTCCCAGTATTGGGGTTGGAGTTCTCTGCCTGTGTGGGGCGAGGTGCTGCTGGGGGCAGGAGCCCTGTGTTAAGTTGGGGCTGATCAAACCTCTTCTGCCCCCAAACACATCATTCTGAAAGCTTAATTACCTTTTATGGTTGCATGACCCCTGGATCTAACTTTTCTGGGTACGCTTTCTTACTTTGCCACCAGTGCCATCTGATGGCATTGTCCCCAGGTTTAAAATGAACAGGTGCGGTGTATTTCCAGACCCTCTGAAACCCCACAGTGACTAGTGATCTGGAGGCCCACGCAGGGCAGGGCTAGCCGAGCCAGTCTCCTATCATGGCTGGTGGGCCTGCCCTGAGATGTGCTGGTCAGAGATGCAACACTTCTACCCATACACTTTGTACCCATGGGAGCCAGGCTTTTTCTCTTTAAGAAAATGAAGAGTAGTGAGTTAAATGACTTGTGCTTTGTGATATTTTTCTACATTGCTCAGTTATCTAACTTGGAGGACTTTTTCTTCACTCCGCCTTCCTTCGTTCACAAGCCCCCTCTCCATTCCCTTAGTCACTGTAAATTATGTGGCCCCGCCTCCCATCCTCCTCCTTTACCCTTTGAGCGTTTATCTCTTCCCCAGCTGCCCAACAGCGCCTCTCCCTCTGGACTCAGTTCTTGGGTAAGAGATGAGGGCTCCTGCTGGAAGCCTCTCCCTGTCTTGCACAGTCTCCTCCCTCCAACGCGATGCCCCATATCTGAAGAGGGGCTGTTACAAGTGAGCAGCTATTTGCGCTCTTCACTGGTAAAAGCCGACTCAGTGAGATGTTTATTCCAATCTCCATGCAGTAGCCCTGCACAGAACCAGGGGTTGCAGAGCCATGCCCAGACTGGAGTTGTATAAATGGGTGAGAAAGGGCTTCCCTGGTGGCGCAGTGGTTGAGTCCGCCTGCCGACGCAGGGGACGCGGGTTCACGCCCCGGTCTGGGAGGATCCCACCTGCCGTGGAGCGGCTGGGCCAGTGAGCCATGGCCGCTGAGCCTGCGCGTCTGGAGCCTGTGCTCCGCAACGGGAAAGGCCACAACAGTGAGAGGCCCGCGAACCACAAAAAAAAAAAAAATAAATGGGTGAGAAAGACAGGTGCCTGTAGAAATATGAGGACTACAGGGTGTGGGGAGTTCTTGGGAAGGGAGCACACTAGAAAATTATTCACCAGATAAAGACAACAGGGATTAAGCCACCAGGCCAGGAGAAGCACTGAGTTGGTCCTCAGTTGGGCCCCATGCCGTCTTGTCTATTCTTCCCCCTCAACATCACAGTAGCCTGCATTTCCTGAGCACATGCTGTGTGCTAGGTACCATTTTAAGCAGTTTATATATGTCTCAGTTCATCCACACAACAAACCTTCAAGTGTTGACACTATTATCCCCACGTTAATGCAGATGAATGGAAGTTAAGAGAGGTGGAGTTCACAAAGCTAGAGAACATTGGAGCTGGGATTTGAACGCAGGCTGTCTGGCTCCAGGGTCACCAGGTTACATTGATGCGCTGATACTGAGCTGCAGCTCAGCAGGAGCACATGGTGCGCAAGAAGCCCAGGGGCAGTGGGGGACAGAAGTGTCTTGATGGGCTTTAGGGAGGAGGTGACTCCTGGATTTCATGTAGGGTGAGTGGGACTTCTCAAGGAGTGAGGGCTGGGGGCCAGGAGGCATCGGCAGGGCAGCAAATATAAAGACAGGGTGTGCAGGTCTTGGTGCCTTTGAGGTAATGAAGGAAATTCTGACACAGCCGAGGAACAGTGTCTCCAGCCTCACATCTTCCACAAAAGAAACAGATGGGCTCAGAGCCAAATCTTAACAACAGTAATAATAACTTAGGGGGAAATACAGAGCAAAATTAGGTGTTTTGTAACTCTGGTTTTTGAAGGTTTTCCTAAATAAGGCACAAAACCCAGAAGTCAAAATGGAAACAATTGACACATTTGACTACTTAAAAATTAAAACCTTCTATATGAGGAAAGACATAATCAGAGTTGAAAGACAAGTGTAGCAGGAAGCTCTTCAAGTTGTCTATTCAAAACCCTGCATTTGGGCTTCCCTGGTGGCGCAGTGGTTGAGAGTCCACCTGCCGATGCAGGGGACACGGGTTCGTGCCCCTGTCCGGGAGGATCCCACATGCCGCGGAGTGGCTGGGCCTGTGAGCCATGGCCGCTGAGCCTGTACGTCCGGAGCCTGTGCTCCGCAACGGGAGAGGCCACAACGGTGAGAGGCCCGCGTACCGCAAAAAAACAAACAAAAAAACCCCGAAAACAAAACCCTGCATTTCTTCCTCAGAAACAGAAGCCCTATATCATTTAGGGAGATCACATGCTAAAGACTGCGTTGGCCAGGCTCCTTGCACCTAGGATTGATTGCTCCAATCAACGAGGCAAATATGTTACGGGCATTTGCATTTTCCAGAGAAGGGGACAGAATTTAGAGATGTAGGTGATGTGCCCGAGACCACTCTACTAACACCTGGGAGAGCAAACTCAGGCCGTCTGTCATCAGCAAGCTTTGCTTAATCCACACTTACCAGCATTCACTACATGCCACGCGCTGTTCTAAGCACCTTACAAACACCACCCCATTTAAGCCTCGGAGCAATCTTATGAGATAAGTGCTGTGATATCTCCACTGTACTAGGAGGAAACTTAGTCCCAAAAGAGCTTAGTCCCTTACCAGGGTCACACAACTAGTACATGGTAGTCAGAGGTCAAAGCCCAGGCAGTCAGCTCCATACTCTGTTCTCTGAGCCACCACTGGATTACCTCTGACCTTCCAAGTGAAGGAGACACACTTACCAATGGCTCTGAGTCCCATCCAATCTCTTGACTTTCAGTCTGTGTCTCGGGGTATTTCCTCCTTGGTCCCTGGGCAGCATGGTGGATAAGACTTAGGAACCTGGCTGGGAGACGAGGCATGAGTTATGAAGGCGTCAGGCTTTGGGACCAAACGAGAGATCCTGTGCCCTTGACTCTGGCACATCCTTTCTTAGAGGCAGAGCATCGGCCTCAGACGCTTGCCTAGGCCTCGCGACACAGGTATCTGGCTCCTCCACTCATCTCTCAACAAACATCTGTTGAGCACAAACTCTGTGCCAGGCACTGTTTGGGCCCTGGAGGTAGAGCAAAGTGAGATAGACATGGTCCCCGGTCTCCTGGAGAGGTAGTCTAGGTGAGGGGACAGGGGACACAATATACACCTATAAAAACAAACCCAATGGTGGTAGACAGTGATGCAAACTCTGAGGAAGGGAGTTGGCAAAGGGCCATGTCGGGGCAGGGCTGGCTACTCAGTAGGAAGGCTCGCAGGAGCCAGCCCTGAGAGAGGCAGAGGAAAAGCACGCCACAGGCGGCAAGAACAAATGTCCTGGGGCATGAGCGAGTTTGGGCGATGTACCTGCAGCACAGAGAGTGAGGAGCTGGGCTGTACCAGGTGAGGTCAGATCCTTCTGGATTGAAATCAGCATGGCTGTCAACACCAGGTATATCTGTAACTCCACGGCTTAAGGACTTAGACACATTTCATTTGCAATCTATCCTATCCAGTCTCAATTTGAGAGAGGCAGTCTGACAAGGGGAAGAAGCTGGCTTGGTAGTTGGGTATTCGTGGCCCTTCCACTACTAGCTTGACAGGTGGTTTAATTCTCTGGGCCTCACTTTGTTTGTCTGCAAAATGGGAGGAAAATATCTACCTCAGCAAGATGTCTGAGAAGTAAATGAAGGACTGTGAATACAGGACCTGGCCTCGGGGCGAGCTTATCCTGAATACAAGGCAGCTAGTAATGAACTCCTGCCCGGTGTTTGAGCCCCTCACCACCTGTTATTTCCCTTATTGCTGCAAGTCCCCAGCTCCTATCCTTCATTCTAGCCAGGCTGATGTCTCCACTGCAGATAACAACCTTACTTTCTTGGATTGTTCTCTATTAGTCTATTTACTTGTCTGTCTCTGTGATGCTATGAGATCCTCACTCCTCCTTCCCACCCCTCACTTCCCACCCTGTCCTTCTACAAATATCACACATCTATCCTCTATCAAGCTCCACTCTAAGAAGGTAGAGGCGAAGGAGTAGAGCTTGCCAGAAGGATTAGGCTTCCCATCACGTATCTCTCTTCCCGCATTCCCAAACGTGGCCCCCACTCACCCATACATCCCAGCCATGCCAAACTCCTCACAGTCCGTGGACCATGCTGTTATCTCATTTCTGTGCTTTTCCATATACCTGGAATGTCCTTCCACATTCTTCTCACCCTGACATACTCCACCTCACCCTCTCATCCCCTCCTCCAAGAAGACTTCCCAGAACTCCACTGCCTGAGGTGGGCACCTGTTTTCTATGCTGCTGCCATCCCAATCTTGTTCTCTGTTTACCTGTGTATTTACTAGTCTGTCTCCTTGACTATGGTATGAGATCCCCAGCCCCATCCTAGTGACTATCACATGGTAATAATGAAAATAATAACATGTTCTGACCACCAGTGTACCAGATACTGTTCTAAGCACTTGGGTCATTCTGTTTAATCTTCACAATGCCCCTAACAGATAGGCTTAGAGGGGTTAAAAAACTTGCTCGAAGTCACACAGTTAACGAGTGGCAGAACCAGGATTTAAACTCAGTTAGTTACTAGGACTCCAGAACCTGTGCTTGTAACAGCTAAGTATTGGATGGATGAATGACCGTAATGTCAGGGCCATTAGGAACATGTTTTTGGCTTGACAGTTAATGAACTGGCTGTGTATTTGAATGTGTCAGTCTCTTGTGAGCTCTGTCAGTATGAGCCCTGTTTTCAGATGATCAAACAGAGGACTGAGGTCTGCCCCAAAAAACCACTGCCCTGAGAGACTCCCAGCCGGCTGCCTCTCCATGCTCTGTCTCAACGGTATTCTCAGACCCCAGACTTACCATCTGCAGGTTCCTCCAGGTTATCATGCCAAGACATGGGCTTTCTGGCGATTGTGTGAACTAGAGAAAAACAGCATCACAGATTCAAGTTAAAAAACGATCTTCCTGGCCTCTCTGAGACCCACCCTAGGCCAGACACCCAGTCAGCCTTTTCTGAGTGTCTGTCATGTGTCAGGTATTGTGCTGGGCACTAGGGCATTTAAGACCTTCGGGGACCTCACAATCTGAGAGGCACTGTCCTGTATGGTGGCTACCAGCCACATGCAGTGACTTGAATTTGAATAAGTTAAATTTAATACAATTGAAAATTCATTCCTCTGTCCCATCAGCTGTATTTCAAATGATCAACAGCCATATGTGGCTACTGGCTACCATTTAGGGCAACACAGATAGAGAACATTCTCATCATCACAGAATGTTCTCTGGGACAGACTGGTCTATGGGGATGCAGACATGCCAGGCAGCCGGAGGTAGTGATATATACCCAGCAGGCCATGCGATAACAGAGGTGTAGGATCCACGGACATCTATTCAGCCTGTAATTACTGGTGCACTGGAGGTAGGGCTGCAAACAAGAAAGAGGAGGTCCCCGTACTCCCTGGGCTTCCACTCTGTTTGTGGTGGGGTATAGTGTGGGTGGTATGTCTCTAAGGACATACCTTAGAGCAGAGTCCTGAATAAATTTGCTGTGTGAGGATATGTGGGAGGGATCCCAGAGTGAGGTTGGTGAGTTAGAGAAACATCGAGAGGCAGAGTAGCTCTAGTGGAAGGAGCTAGGAGGAGAGTAGTAGTAAATGAGCAGAGGCCAGAAGGAACCAGTGATCTCCAAGTGTTTTATCTCAAACTCCTACCAGTCAAAAAACTTCCGCATATGAATACTTATATAGTCTCTATGCACTGTTGTCATATATTAACAAAGCACCATTTCTTTCTTTATACATAAGTGTAAACATAGATACAAATTCTGATATTTCCTCACTTAATCCCAATGGATCATATTAGTCCTGTGCCCAAGGACCGTGAGCTGGGAGCCCAAGCGCTTTTCCTAGGAAGCCTGGATGCCCCTTGAAGGGATTGAAATAGACCAAGTTTAAACAGAATTGGACGTTAAGTGGTTTTCTTGGAATTAGTAGCTGGCGGCTCCAGAGGAAAACCAGGTTCGTTATAAGCTAAATGAAGACGTACATTTTCTGTACTCTCATCCCGCCCCCCGCAATGTAAGTGTGTGAGCAGGTGGATATAGCGGTCGCCATCACTTCACTGTGTATACGTATATGTATATCTAAACATCACGTGGTACACCTTAACTATATGCAGATTCTATTTTTAGAAATGACATTACATTTTCTTTACAAAGCTGGGCTGCAGTGGACTGCAGTTAATCGGGCCCAGGACTGGGGGAGAAGTTCGGAAAGAAGGAGCAGTATTTATGAAACTGAAGATGATTTAGGAAATCCATGCATCTAAATATGGTGGGATAGAAAATCTGTGGCTGGTGCAGACCAGGCACTAACATTTTTATTAAAGGAAGAGTGTGCGGGTTGGGAGGGGAGTCAGGATGAAGCTGGGTGGGCAGCAGAGCTAGATCCACCGGGACCTTAGGTACTGATCAGGTTAAACCTTAGCTCAGAATCTGTGGGACCACTGAGGATTTTACAGAGGGACTGGATGATCAAATCCCCTTTAGCACAGCTTTCGCCAGCAGTGGTGTGGGGGAGGGTTGGAGAGCTGGGCCTGGAGGGAAAGAGAGAGTTAAGAGCCCATCAGACCAATGCAGGCAGGATTGATGAGGGCCTGGGAGTGAGGATGGAGAGAGAGCGGAGACAAATGAGGTGAGGCAGAGAGACCTCGCCATGCATGATGGTGTTTCCCACTCAGGCGGGAACATGGGAACCATCACGTGAGAGAAAGGATAAGGAACAAACAGGACAGTGCCTACTCAGCTGTGTGGAGGGAGGGAGAGAGTGAGAGACTGAGGATGACTCCCAAGCTTCTAACTTGGGAGAGAGAAGGGCTGTGGTGCCTTTGGCTAAAACCAAATATTCTGGAGTAGCTGCAGGTGGGGGAGGGGTGCAGGACGTGCCCGGGTTTTCTGAACCAGTGCGTCTGAGGTGCCTAAGGGATGTCCCGGGGAACAGAGCCGGGAGGTGGATGGGGACGTGGGTCTGGGGCTCCATTTGAGACTCGGTAGCATTTAGGGGGAGCTGATGTTACAGGACCAGATGAAACCGGCCCAGGAATGTGCAAAGTGAGGAGTGGGGGTGTGGCCATTTTATGGGGGGGGGCACGTTGGACCCTGAGTCTGCTCCCCTTGAACTTTCTGAAGGTCTTAAGACAATGTTAGAAGACGGAAAGAAATCCTTTGATAGCAGCAAACCAAAACACATGCAAAAGAAAACATAAAACCTGCAAAATATTTCAAAAGCAATTTACAACAAAATGTTTTTACAACAAAATGTTATTTAATCAGGACGTGGATGCATTTTAATGTATCTAATACTTTCAATGTGATGGGGGGTGAGACCCCTCTCCAACCCCAAAGTCATAGTTCCTGAAGGCTATGAAGGGATGAGAGGTCACAGGAGGCGTCTCCTACTGTGCTCCACCCAGCACCCCGCCCGCATCTCTGCCGGCTCCTTCCTGGGGGCGCCCCCTTTCCCTTCCTCCATCCCGCAGCTCCCCTCACCCTTGCGGAGTGGATTCACATGATACTGCGTGTGGAGTTTCTGGGTTCGTAACTCTTTGAGGTACAATTCCCGCAGGATCTGGTTCTGGTGGACCTCATCTGCGATCGCCTTCTCCTTCTGGTGTCCAGCCATGGCCTTGGCTCTGCTGTGTCTGGTCAGTACCTAACCCCCTCTCACCGCCCTTTGGACTCTCACCGGCTGCCAGGTCTCCAGGCAACAGAGTCCCAAGCCGTCTCCAGGCAACACATGCTAGCTCACCCTCCTCCCTTGGACCTCACTCCTGCCGGTCCACCCCAATCCTCCCCAAATCTTATAACGCGCGGCCCGCCCCTTTGGCTGCTCAACTCACCTTCCCAGCTTCTCTGGACCTAGTCTGGTTACAGAATCGCGGCTGGACACCGCCAGAAAACGACTGGCCGTGAAGTGATAGACTCAAGAGGTAATGAGCTTAGGATTGGACCTCACCTTGGCCAGTCATTTCCTAAAAAAGATTTTGGAAGTAGTCAGAAACCTCTCCCACTTGTGTTTTGTTTGTTTGCTTTCTGTTTTTGTTTTGGAGGCGCTGTGGCATGTGGGATCTTAGTTGCACAACCAGGGATTGAACCTATGCCCCCTGCATTGGAAACTGGAGTCTTAACCACTGGACCACCAGGGAAGTCCCATCCTCTCCCACTTTAAAGCAGTTGCCCAGAACTGAGACTTTCTATGTCTGTCTCACAAACAGTGGAGGTTTCCTATCTGAGAAGACATTCTGGCCCATATCAGCCGTGTGATAATATAGACAGAATAACCCTAAAAGTACCTTAGGGACTTTACAGTTTATTTATTTAAATTTTTTAAATTGTGGTAAACACACATAAAATTTACCTTCTGAACTTTTTTTTTTTTTTTTTCGGTACGCAGGCCTCTCACTGTTGTGGCCTCTCCCGTTGCGGAGCACAGGCTCCAGACGCACAGGCTCAGCGACCATGGCTCACGGGCCTAGCCACTCCACGGCATGTGGGATCTTCCTGGACCGGGGCACGAACCCGTGTCCCCTGCATCGGCAGGCGGACTCTCAACCACTGTGCCACCAGGGAAGCCCTGAACCATTTTTAAGTATTGTAGTTCAGTAGTGTATAGTCACATACACTATGGTGTGAAACCCATCTCCAGAAAGTTTTTATATGCATTAAACAGCTCCCCATTGCCTCCTATCCCTAGCCCTTGGCAGCCACCACTACTGAGCCTGTGCTCTAGAGCTTGCAAGCCACAACTACTGAGCCCACGTGCCACAACTACTGAAGCCCACGGGCCTAGAGCCCATGCTCCACAACAAGAGAAGCCACCTCAATGAGAAGTCTGTGCACCTCAATGACGAATAGCCCCTGTTCGCCTCAACTAGAGAAAGCCTGCATGTGACAACGAAGACCCAAGGCAGCAAAAAATAAATAAATAAATAAAAATAAAAAACAAAACAAAACACATAAAGCAAAAATTGTAGAACTGCCAACGTTTCTATCTTAGTAATTGATAAAGCAAGTAAACAGAAAATCTGTGAGTATATAGAAGACTTGAAAACACTACCAATCATTTGAACTAATTGACAATTAGAGCACATTGACCCATTGATATCAGGCTATGCATTCTTTTAAATTGCATGTAGACTACTAACCAGTATAGACCATATGTTATGCCAGAAAACAAGTTTCAATAAATTTAAAAGGAATGAATCATACAAATATGTACTCTGACCACAACACATTTAATTTAGAGGTCAATTACCAAAAGATAGAACATTCAAATTACTTGTAAATTACACAACACATTCCTAAATGTCTTGAATCAAAGAAAATCATGATAAATTAGAAAATATTTTGAACTGATAAAAAGTGAACACACAGCTATTAAGACTTTTAGAACATATATAAACCAGTGCTTAGAGGGGAATTTATAGCTTTAATTGCTGGTACCAGGAAAGAATCAAAGTACAATATCGATGGATTAGGCTTATACCTTGGAAGGTGGTAAAAGAAGAGCAAATTTTAATAAAAAATAAGTAGAATTAAAGAAATAATAAAGAGTGGAAATGAATAATATGGGAAACAAGTACTCAATAGGTAAAACCAATAAAATCAAAAGCTAGTTTGTAGAAAATTCAACAATACAAATAAACTAATCAAGAGAAAAAAAGAAGACACAAATGATCTATATAATGAATAAAAGTGGGACATCACTACACATCCTACAGACATTAATTGGAGAGAAAGGAAATATCATAAAGAATTTTGTCAATAAATTTGACAACTTAGATGAAATGGATAACTTTTGTGAAGATATAAATTTCCAGAACAGAAAAGAGAGAGAGAAAGAGAGAGAATATGCATAACTTTATATGTATTTAAAAAATTGAATTTGTAGTTGAAAAACTTCCTGCAATATACCTTCCAGGGCCAGATGGTTCTTCTGATTAATCTGTCAAACACAAATTGAAGAAAATACCAATACTACACACACCCTCTCAGAAAACAGAGGTTGAGGGAACAATTCCCACCTCATTTTACAAGGTGAGCATTACATTGATACTAAAACCAGACAAGTTATTACAAAAAGGACAGCTAAGGATAAATATACCTTATGAATATAGATGCAAAAATTCTTAACCAAGTATTAGAAAATAATATCCAGTAACATATAAAAAGAATAATACATCATGACCAAATGAGATTTTTCAGAGATGCAAAGTTGGTTCAATATTTGGAAATACTCACCATATTTTGAATATCACCATATTAACACATAAAAGAGAAAAGCCATATTATCCCCTCTATACAGCTGGCAGATGGGGAGGAAAGTAAAAGTGGAGAGCTTCTGGGTTATGAGAGATCCTTGCATTTCCCTCCTGGCACCATAAATTGTCAGAACTCAGATTTCCAAGTTAGGAATTCTTGATAAGCACTCACATTTAAAAAACAATATAAAACAAAACCTTTTTCTTGTGAGATATCACACATAGACATAGAAAAGTGTTCTTCTCCAAAATGTACAGCTCACACTGATTTACCACAAAGTGTTAAATCATTTGTCACCATCACACAAGCCAAGAAATCGATATCGACAGCACCCCAGAAGCCTCTCTCATGCGCCTTCCCAAACACTGTCTTCTTTTCTCCTCAAAGGTAACCACTGTCCTGACTTCTAACACTATAGATTACTTTGGCTGTTTTTTCACTTTCTATAAATGGAATCATATGGTATGCATGCTTTGTGTCTGGCTTCTTTTGGTCAACATTATGTTTGTGAAATTCATCATTGCTGTTGCATGTAGATAGCTATGGTTTCATTACTTTTTATTTCTGTGTGGCGCTCCCTTTTGTGATTATACCGCAATTTATTTATTTCTTTTAATACTGATGAACATTGGATTTTTCAATACAAGCTATAACAAATAATGCTGTACGAACATTTTAGTAGATGTCTCTTGGTGCACATATACAAACATTTTGTTGAAGTGGAATTACTGGATTGTAGGGACTGCCTATGGTTCAGTTTTAGTAGGTGGTATCAAGTTGTTTTACAAAATAGTGGAACTGATTTACTCCACCAGGGTTCTTATTGTTCCCATCTTTGCCAACACTTGACATTGTCAGTCTTTTTAATTATGGCCATTCTGGTGGGTATGTAGTGGCATCTCACTATGGTTTAATTTGCATTTTCCTATTGAGTGGTGAGATTGACCAACTTTTATTTATTTATTTATTTTTTTTTTGCGGTACGTGGTCCTCTCACTGTCGTGGCCTCTCCTGCTGCGGAGCACAGGCTCCAGACCCGCAGGCCCGGCAGCCACGGCCCACGGGCCCAGCCGCTCCGCGGCACGTGGGATCCTCCTGGACTGGGGCACGAACCCGTGTCCCCTGCATCGGCAGGCAGACTCCCAACCACTGTGCCACCAGGGAAGCCCCAACTTTTATTTTTTGTATATTTATTGTTCATTTGAAAAGCCTCTTTTGTGAAATGACAGTTCCAAATATTTTCCTATTTTCTTTTGGATGGTTTGTTTTTTTTTTTTACCAACTTGTTGGAGTTCTTTATATATTATTGATATAAGCCCTTTGAGAGTTGCATGTGCTACAAATTTATTTTTCCCACTGCATGGCTTGCCTTTTTAATCTGTTAACATTGTCTTTTTGGTAACTTAGAAGACACCTAAGACTGTCTTTTAAAAATTTACATGTGATCAAATGTATCAGTCTTTCCCTTTGTGATTAGTGCTTTTTAATGTCACTTAAGAAATTTTTTCCTAACTTGACATTGTGAAGATATTTTATTATATTACCTTCTAGATCAGTGCAGTCCAATAACATGAAGCAAGTCACAATTTAAAATGTTCTAGTATCTAAAAGAGCAAAAATAGGGCTTCCCTGGTGGCACAGTGGTTGAGAGTCCGCCTGCTGATGCAGGGGACATGGGTTCGTGCCCCGGTCCAGGAAGATCCCATATGCCGCGGAGCGGCTGGGCCCGTGAGCCACGGCTGCTGAGCCTGCGCGTCCAGAGCCTGTGCTCCACAACGGGAGAGGCCACAACAGTGAGAGGCCCACGTAACGCTAAAAAAAAATAAAATAAAATAAAATAAAATAAACACACACACACACACAAAAGAGCAAAAACAGATAAAATTTTAAAATGTTTTACTTGACCCAATATATTCAAATTATTATCAGTTCAACATTTCAATATAAACATTAAGGTATTTTATTTTTTCATACTAAGTGTTTAAAATCCACTTAATAGCACATCTCAAGTGCTTAATAGCCAAGTATCACTCCAGCAATTCTAAAAGATTTATGTTTTTACCTTTTCACTTTAGATCTACATTCTACTTGAAACTGATTTTTGAGTGTAGTGTGAAGTAGGAAACTAGCTTAGTTTTTTTTTCCATAAGAGTATCCAGTTGACCCAGAATCAATGTATTGAATAGATAGTCCTAGCCCCACTTTTTTTCTGTGATACTTTTGTCTTAAATCAAGTGTTCATGTAGGTATGAATCTGTTTCTGGACTCTATTCTATGCCATTTGTTCATTAAGGTAGGGTGGCAGGAAGGGATGACACTTCCTGTGGCAGGAGGGAAATGGGTAGGGCTGAAGTCTGAAAGAGGTGGATGAGGCTGGGGAGTAGGCTGAGGGCTAAAAGATTGAGGAGACAAGGGAGGAAGCGGCATTGGATAATGAGAACAAAAGGAACAGAAAGAGGAGGTGGAAGCTGGGGTTGAGATGGGGAAATTAGAGGTAACTTCCTTGTCATTTTTTCAAATGGCATATGTCTCATTAGTCATCTTGTGAAAATGAGAAACTGGCAGAAGCTCACACACTACCACTCACATCTCCCCATGTGGGAATGCCCATTATGAAGCATACATACTCCTCCCTTTGGAGCCAATAAGAAGGCCCCACAAACCAGAGCAATGGTCCCAGTTTCTAGGTTGAAGAGTGGTTATGGGGAATGGCAAAGAGAAGAAATGGAGCTATAAGAGTAGTCCCTATTCCTTGGGATAACATGTAGTTTTTCCCCTCAGTAGGCAGAGATTGATCCAAGGGCTAGGATAGAGTTGGGGGTTGGGACCAAAGAGAATGGATCTGAAGTAGAAATGACCAAAGTGGGGAAAAGTCAGTGCCCCCATGTACTTAACTTACTACATTTTCCAAAGCCCTTTCACATCATTTATATCACTCCATGAAGATGAGGTAATCAGAGTGGGTGACAAAGTCAGGAAGTAGGGGGCATGCAGGAGGGAGCACAAAATGACACAGAGCACTGATAGTCAGCATGACCCCCTCCCATGTTTCTGGACAGAATCTTGTAGGGGTGCTTCAGAGCAGAACTTTACAATATAGCTTTCCTCTTGGTCCTTGTGATCCCTTGGTATTTTGCCTGACCCTTATATGGAAGCAGAAACACAAGGCCAATGCTGACAGAATGACTGGCCATTCCTGAGTGCCTAATGAATAGGTTTGGACTTTCCTGTTCACTACCTGAGACTCCTAACTCCACGTCAGATGATTTAGGAGGCTACTGCAACTCCCTTTTCCCTCTGTCTGATTTAGCAATTCTCTCTGCTTAGCATTCCTTGTTTCTTTGATTACCATCCAAATCATAATTCCCATTTGGTCTCCTATTCTCTCTTATAGCATTATATTCTGATCATTCTCCCTTGACCCAATAACTTTGCCTCCCAGGTTTCACAAAACTTTTCCTTGTACTCTCTGGAAGTCTAGCTGCATGACTGGAAAACTACCCTATTCTTTAGATTGTTTCTTCATTGACTGTTCTTTGCATCTCTTGGCTTTAACAGTAACCTGGATCTCCCTTGAGGACGTTGTTTCCCTGTATATCTCTCAAGTAGAGACTGTTCATTCTCTCAAACTCTAAGGTACTTCAGGGTGGGAATGGGGTGTATTCTCCTTGTTCCTTCTGACTCCTTCTAAACCATTATTCATCTCTTCCAATTAGGAGATCCCTTGTTCCTTAGAAGCTGGTGCTACCCACCACCATTTTCCTGGTATTGTCACCTTTAGATCTCCTGGATACACTCTTTTTCTATGAAAACTTTGTACTTGTCTCAATGTCTTAGTCTTGAGTCCATCATCCTGAGTGACTTCAGTGTCCATGTAGATGATCCCATTCAATGCTCTGGCCTCTCTTTTCTTTGATTTCTTTATCACTAAAGAGTCCACCACTGATATTCTACTTCAGCCACCTATGGTCACACCTGGTCTTTTCCATTACTGAAAAATTATCCCATTTGTTCAGACATTCTATTCTCTGACCACTACTTCCTGTACTTATGGTGTAATCATTCCATTTCTCCCATTTCCCTGGGGACTCCAACTCACTGATTCTTACTTTCTTCTAATCTACCAACTCTGATTCCTCTGTTTTTATTTCCCTCCTTACCCACTTCAGAATCTATGATTCAAAGTGTCAGTGACTTTCTTACCCTAGTTCTAAACTCTCTTGCCAGAATATCTTTTTATTGTATTTTCCTGAGTGGGGAACCCCTACCTGGATGATTCCAACTATTTGACTTCCCTGTGTTGCTGAATGCTGCTGGGAAAAAAATCTCATACAACCTGAAATATTGGTACTAAATTAATAGTCTAATTTCAACTCTATGCTAAACAATATCCACAAAACCCAATGCCCATCAGAATAGTTACGTCAATACTGCTTAATAGAGTAAAGAAAAAGGAAAACAACCTGAATACTTATAAATAAGGATTTAAGTAAATTATGGTGCAGCCACACCATGGGATATGAAAAGGAAATATCCAGATGCAAAAAATAAAAAGATGTAAGTACTTGAGGTGATATTATGGCAGCCTAGAATGGAGTAGGTGGTGGATTAGTGAATTTGAGTTTACCAGGGGCTTGGCTTTTGGTGCCTATCTAGATGGAACTAAAAATCTATTCACATCACAGGGAAATGATAAAGTCTCTGACTGGGATCCTAGTTTTAAAAAGTTTCTCTTGAGATATTGAAATTCTGTGCCTACCTCTTGCCCTGGTTTTGAACCCAAAATTTAAACTACATTATGTAGAAACCTATAGCCAGTGATTACATTAGTTGCAGGTCAATATTACCTCTGAGGTGTTAGAAAGATGCAAAGCTTATCACTCTGTAGGAACACTACCATAACTCAGGCCACAAAACTTCTCATAGGAAAATCCATCTTAAGATGAATTCACAATCCAAAATTACAAGACACATGAGTAAGCAATTCATATGAATGACAGTCAGCAGATACAACAAAGAATATTTATACATACGTCACAAAAATTTTATATAATTAAAGTCATAAAATAAGGACTTGAAATTCTAAAAAAAAAAAGGAATAAGATACTAAAGAGCAGATGGCAGAAAAAAATTAAGAATGAATGATATGGTCATTGAAATAAAAAACTCAGTGGACAGGATAAACTTTAGTTTGGACAACAATTTCTAATATCAGAATGAAAAATATGGTCATTGAAACAATAATAAGAAAACCTCAGTGAACAGGATATACTTGAGATTAGATGCCATTGAAGAGAGAAAGAGGGGATAAATAACAAGATATAGAACAAAGAGACGAAAAGAAGTAAAACATATGTAATATTGTGATTTATAAGGAATATATATTTGGTCATTCAGTTGACCAAAATATATTTCTTAGATATATTTGATCTTCGTCCACAGTTCCTGGATCACAGCTCTCAAAACCCTTGGATTTTCCTGAGCAATAAGAGCAGTGGGATTATCTTTTGTTATATTTAGCCTCTCATCCTCAGGTCCTGAAATCACTTTAGAGCCATGAAGTGAAATGGGTGTCTTGTCATTCAAGATCCCCCTTTCCACCACAGCTGGGTTTATGTTAATGAGGTGACTTTTGGAAAGCACCAAAGGATAGGTGCTGGTTGCCAGGGGAACCAATTATGTGACTAGAGGAATGAAATATTTAGTCCCACCCCCCTTGACCTCTGGGGTCAGGAGAGGAGTTGGAGGTTGAATCAATCACCAGTGGTCAATAATTTAATCAATTTTGCCTATATATTGAAGCCTCAATAAAAACCTAAAAGAACTGGGCTTGGAGAGCTTCCTGGTTGGTGAACACATGGAAGAGCTGGGAGAATGGTGTGCCTGGAGAGGGCATGAAAGTTCTCTGCCCCTTCCCACATACCTTGCCCTTATACATCTCTTCTATCTGGCTATTCCTGAGTTATAACCTTTTATAATAAATTGGTAATCTAGCAAGTAAAATGTTTCTCTGAGTTCTGTGAGTTACTCTAGCAAATTAATCAAACCCAAAGAGGGGGTTATAGGAATCTCTGATTTCTAGCCATTTGGTCAGAAGCATAGGGGATAAGCTAGACTTGCCATTGCCATCTGAAGTGGAGGTGGGTGGTCTTGAACCCTCACCCTGTGGATTTGGATGCTATGTATGGGTGGACAGTGTCAGAATTGAGTTGAATCGTAGGACATCCAGCTGGTGTTGGAGCATTGATTGGTGGTATGGGGAACCCCCAGCCTACATTGGAATTTGGTGATCAGAACTATTTAATATGAAACATTGAGAGTTATGTAGAATAGAATTTTAAAATCCAACATATGTCTAATAAGAGTACAAGAAAGATAAATGAGAGAGAATGAGAATGAGGTAATATTTGAAGTGATAACTGAGTTTGTTCTAGAAATGATAAACTCATTAATCTTCAGATTCAGGAAACACGATGAATTCTTAACAGAAAACATAAGAAATCCACATCTAGACATAACAGACTGGAACTGTAAACATTAAAGACAAAGAGATCTTAAAAGTAGTAAAAGAGAGTAAACAGGTTATCCATAAAATAATTTAACTAAAAGCAGAATTCTTAAAAGAAAAATGAAAGAAGATAGTGGAATGTTATCTTCCAAGTGCTGAGAAGAAAGGATTATTAATCTAGCATTTCATACCCAGCCAAATATCATTCAAAAGTGAGTGCTAAATAAAGATATGTTCATCATTTAAGACCAAGTGCTGAACAAAGACAGAGTTAACCACTCAAGCTCTTACAAAAAGAAAAACCAAAGGATAATGTGAAAAAACAAAGAAATTTGGCCCTAGGAGGAAGGAAATGCAAGAAGTAAGGCCAGAGAACAGGGAATCATGAGCTAGGATTGGTAAGTAGGGACCTTCCACTAGAGTGTCAGGAAATTTGCTGGAGGGGGCGTACAAACTGGTGGCTATCCCCTTGCTTTTGGAATAAGGAGAAAAGAAATGGAAACTCATTGGAACCAGAAAGACAACCCCCTCCTGCCATGGTGAGCCTCTGGTGTCTGCTACTGACAAAACTTAACATTACATTTTGTCAGCAGGAAAAGGATAAATGTTTACAGGATACAGCTCCATTATCATTAAATGGGGCAATGAAGAGTAGGATTGGAGCCTAGAGGCAATAAACGGGTAACTGACATGACAATGAATGAACAAAGAAACTGGTAAACATAGGTAAATCTAAACAAGCCCCATGTGACTATAAAAACAAAGAGACGAAACATAATAATAATAATAATTTAGGGAACAGAAAATCTGAGGTGAAACAAAATGGTGGACAATACTAACAAGGAAGAAAAGAGAGTGGAGTTAAGTCACACCTTATAAGGCCCTTATAATATGTACCTTTAGAATGAAAATTTCTAACAATTTGCTGCTAGTAGATCCACTTTCAAGATGGTTCACTATATCTCTTTGATGAGAGGTCTCATTTTGTTTGCAGAAGGCCTCAATTCCTTGTTATGTAGTTCTCTTCCCAACTAATTTTATAAGGTCATAATAACCTTGATACCAAAATCTAAAAAGAGCTTTACAAAGATGGTAAACTATAGGCCAATATTAATCATGAACAGAGATGCAAAAATCCTAAACATGATATTAGCTAAACTAAGCCAGCCATACATACAAAGACTAAAATATCAGGACCAAGATGGGTGAATCCAAGACTGAAGATTGACTTAACCTTTGAGAATCAATTAATGTAATTTGCAGTATTAACAGGCAAAAAGTCACGTTGCCATCTATAGATGCAGAAAAAGCATTTGATAAAGTTTAACTATTCATACATTCATGATAAACTTTTTCAAAAATTGGAATAGAAGAGAATTTCCCTAACCTGATAAAAATTTTCTGCAAAAATTTGCTATGGCAAGCCATTGTAAAATATTGATAACTTTCCTTTTGCGATTGGGAATGAGACAAAAATGTTTATCAGCACTTCTTTTCATCATAGTTCCAAATATTCCAGTAGTAGAATGAGGCAAAAAAAAAAAAAAAAGAAAGAAAAAAAGAATAAGATTGGAAAAGAAAAAAATAACATTGACATGACTGCATATGCACAAAATCCAAAAGAATTCACAGAGTAACTAATTCACAGAGTAACTAGAAATAAGTGAATTTATTATTGTCACTAGATCAAGGTCAAAATACAAAAATCAGTTGTATTTCTTCTTACCAAAAATAAAAATTGGAAAGTAAATCTTAGAGAGATCATGCCATTACCAGTAATATCAAACTAATCAAGTATCTAGGAATAAATCAAATAAAAAATGTGCATGAATTTGTTAATTTTATTAAAATTAAATAAGACCTAAATAAATGGAAGGATATAAAATGTTCATGGATTGGAAGACTCTATAGTGTAAATATGATAATTCTCAATTCTGATCCAATAAATAGATTTAGTGCAATAACAAGTAAAATACTAGCAAGTTTAGTTTTTGAAAACAAAATTGGTAGGTGGATGAAATTGACATCCTGACTCTAGAATTTATATAGAAGCACAAAGAATGAAGAAAGACCAAGACAATTTTGAAGAATAATACAGTTGGAACACTTTTTAAAGTAGATATGTAGCTTTATTATAAAGCTACCATAATTAAGAGAGCATGGTGCAGTACTTAAGACAGCAAGGTTAGATAAAAATAGACCAATGAAAAAGAATAGTGTCCAGAAACAGATCTAGGCATATACGGACATTTGATTTATGATGGGGATGCCACTCTGCAGAGCAGTGGGGAAATTATATTCTGTTCAATAAATGGTGATCAGGCAATTGGATATACATATGGGAGAAAATGAAATGGGATCCCTACCTCACACCAGACATAAAAACTAATTCCAGGTAAATTATTGATCCAAATGTGAAAGGGAAAATGAAACAGAAGAAAAATCCAAGAAATAATAGAAAAAAAATATTTTTAAGACATGGGAATAGGGAAAGATTCTTAAAAGAACCCATATTCATTAAGCATAGAGGAAAAGATTGAAAAATTGGACAATCTTAAAATCAAGAACTTCTGGTTATTAAAAGACATCTTTGTGAATAAAAACAAAATACAGAGTGGAAGAAGATATTTTAGGCATTATAATAGACAAATGGCTCCTAACCATAATATATAAAGAACTACAAATTAGTGAAACAGATAGACAATTCAATGGAAAAATGGTAAAAGACTTGAGGAGGAACTTCACCAAGGAGAAGGTCAAAATGCCCAATAAAAATAAAAATATAAAAAGATACACAATTTTATTGACATTCAGGGAACTATACATTAAAATAACAATGAATTAACACTACAGACTCACTACAATGGCTAAGACTAAAGATTGTCAATACCAAATGCTAGTGAGGATGTGAAGCAATTGGAACACTTGTATACTGGTGCCAAATATGTAAATTCATATAACCACTTTGGACAATGTTTAACATTATCTACTGAAATTGAATATACACATATTTTATGATCCAGCAATTTCAAGTCTATCTATAATTTATAAGAGAAATGGTTGCACATGTATACCAGAAAAGCATGAACAGAGGTTCATAGCAGCCTTATTTGTAATGGACACAGACTGAAAACAACTCAATATCCATTAATAGTGTAATAGATAAATAAATGTATATTCATATACTGTAATATTCTACAATAATGAAAAGCACATGAATAATACAGCTACACAGAATAATATTGATAAATCTGTCATACATAATGTACAGTGGATGAAGACAGACACAAGAATGCATGCTGTGATTCCATTTATAAAATGTTCAAAAAAAAGGTGAAACTAATCTATGGTATTTTAGATCAGGATAAGGTTTTCCTTTGGGAATGATGGAGGGGTTAGAGATTTGGAGGAGGTATTGGGTAGGGGGATTTGCTAGTATTGGGTAGGGGGGATTTGCTAGTAATGTTAAAGATGCCCCAATTATTTTTTGTTTGTTTGTTTTATTGAGGCATAGTTGATTTACAATATCATGTAAGTTTCAGGTGCACAACATAGTGATCCACAATTATTAAAAGTTATAATCTGTTTATAGTTATTGTAAAATATTAAATATATTCCCTGTGCTGTACAATATATCCTGTAACTTGTTTATTTATTTAATATTTATGTATTTTTTTTATTTATTTGGTTGCACCAGGTCTTAATTGTGACAGGGGGCCTCCCTAGCTGCGGCTCCAGGGCTCCTTTAGTTGCAACTCACTAACTCCTTAGTTGCGGCATGTGGGCTCCTTAGTTGTGGCATGCGAACTCTTAGTTGCTGCATGCATGTGGGATCTGGTTGCCTGACCAGGGATTGAACCCAGACCCCCTGCATTGGGAGTGCGGAGTCTTATCCACTGCCCCACTGTTGGATTTCCCTCCTTCCCTCTCCCCACTGTTTGATCTCTATACATGTGAATCTGTTTCATTTTGTTGGATTCACTACTTTGTTTTATTTTTTAGATTCCACACATAAGTGATATCATACAGTATTTGTCTTTCTCTGTCTCACTTATTTTGTTAAGCACAATATCCTCCAAGTTCATCCATGTTGTTGCAAATGGCAAAATTTCATTTTTTATGGCTGTGTAGTATTTCATTGTATATATACACCACATCTTCTTTATCCACTCATCTGTTGATGGACACTTAGGTTGCTTCCATATCTTGGCTATTGTAAATAATGCTGGTATGAACATTAGGGTGCATATATCTTTTCAAATTAGTGTTTTCATTCTCTTTGCATATATACCCAGGAGTGGAATTGCTAGGTCACATGGTAGTTCCATTTCTGGTTTTTCAAGAAACCTTTATACTGGTTTCCACAATGGTTGCACCAATTTATATTCCCACCAACAGTGTGCAAGCATTCCCTTTTCTTTTCTCCATATCCTCACCAACATTTGTTATTTGTGGTCTTTTTGAGGACAGCCATTTTGTCAGGTGTGAGATGATATCTCACTGTGGCTTTGATTTGCATTTCTCTGATGATTAATGATGTTGAGCTTCTATTCTTGTGCCTGTCTGCCACCTATATGTCTTTTTTGAAAAATGTCATTCATGTCTTCTGCACATTTTTTTCTCGTCTTTGTTTGCGTATAATTGCTTTACAATATTGTGTTAGTTTCTGCTGTACAACAAAGTGAATCAGCTATATGTATACATATATCCCCATATCCCCTCCCTCCCACCCTCCCTATACCACCCCTCTAGGTCGTCACAAAGCATCAAGTTGATCTCCCTGTGCTATGCAGCAGCTTCCCACTAGCCATCCATTTTACATTTGGTAGTGCATATATGTCAATGCTACTCTCTCACTTTGTCCCAGCTTCCCCTTTCCCCCTGTATCCTCAAGTCTGTTCTCTATGTCAGCATCTTTATTCCTGCCCTGCCACTAGGTTCATCAGTGTGATTTTTTTAGATTCCATGTATATGCGTTAGCATACAGTATTTGTTTTTCTCTTTCTGATTTACTTCACTCTGTATGAGACTCTAGGTCCATCCACCTCACTACAAATAACTCAATTTTATTCCTTTTTATGGCTGAGTAATATTCCATTGTATATATGTTCTGCACATTTTTTAATTGAGCTGTTTGGTTTTTTTGATGTTGAGTTGTATGAGTTGTTTATATATTTCGGAGATTAACCCATTATAAGTCATATCATTTGCAAATTTTCCCCATTCAGTATGATGCCTTTTCATTTTGTCCATGGTTTCCTTTGCTGTGCAAAAGCTTTTAAGTTTCATTAAGACTCATTTGTTTATTTTCGCTTTTGTTTCCTTTGCCTTAGGAGGCAGATCCAAAAAAAAAAATTGCTACAATTTATGTCAAAGAGTCTTCTGCCTATGTTTTCTTCTAAGAGTTTAATGGTTTCTGGTCTTACATTTAGTTCTTTAATCCAATTTGAATTTATTTTTGTATATGGTGTAAGAAAATGTTCTAATTTCATTCTTTTACATGTAGCTGTCCATTTTTCCCAGCACCACTTAGTGAAGAGACTGTCTTTTCTCCATTGTATATTGTTGCATCTTTTGTCATCATGGGTTAATTGACCATAGGTGCATGGGTGTACTTTTGAGCTTTCTGTTCTGTTCCATTAATCTATGTGTCTGTTTCTGTGCCAGTACTACACTGTTTTGATGACTATAGCTTTGTAATGTAGTCTGAAGTCAAAGAGCATGGTATCTCCAGCTCTGCTTTACTTTTTCAAGATTGTTTTGGCTAGTCAGGGTCTTTTGTGTTTACATACAAAATTTAAATAATTTTTTCTAGTTCTGTGAAGAATGCCATTGGTATTTTCATAGGGATTGCATTAACTTTGTAGATTCATTTGGATAGATATGGTAATTTTAACAATATTAATCCTTCCAATCTATGAATATGATATATCTTTCCATCTGTGTCATCTTCCATTTCTTTCATCTGTGTCTTATAGTTTTTCAAGTACAGGCCTTTTACCTCCTTAGGTAGGTTTATTCCTAGGTATTTTATTCTTTTTGATGCAATTGTAAGTGGGATTTTTGTCTTAATTTCTCGTTCTGATAGTTCTTTGTTAGTGTATAGAAATGCAATAGATTTCTGTACATTAATTTTGTATCCTGAGGCCCAAATTATTTTGAAGACAAATTAATCATTCCTGATTAAACATCTAGAAACTTATGAATAAAATTATATTTTCTTAACATAATGATTAATATCTATCTCTAATGGCCCATAACATTACCATTAAAGTTTTAGCAAAAGAAGTCCAATTGCATACCAGATTGTCTATACCAGCAGAGTAGAGGTCAAATTGTTTTTACTTATTAAACTGGTACAGACATTGATTAAACCATTTAGAATGTCTCCATGTTATCTCAAATGAATTAATGTAATTTTAAATTGGTCCAAGCTGTCTGTTTACATAATTAATATCTGATTTTTAAAGTGGAGACTATTATCCTACATTATATAGATGAAGAGGCAGGCTGATAGAGACCATATAGAAAAGAAAAAAAAAGAGAATAGTGAAGGCTTTGGAGTCAGCCTCGTTCTATTACTTACTGTGAACCTAGGCATAGGTTACTTAACTTCTCTAAACCTCATTTCTAAAGGGAATAAAATAATAATACCTATCCAGCAGAATTATTCTGAGGACTAAGGAAATAGACAGGTCATTATGCCTCCCCAACTGGAGTGTAGTTTGCTCCTGCTCTGTCCCCAAGGTCCTCTTCCTTGTGGGGTTCTTGTTGACAAAATTCAGAGAATTCCATCTTGGCATCCCCACCAGGGACAGGGACAGTGCTGGCAGGAGGAAGGGGGATGCCCCCCCCTCCTCTCTCCCAGGAAAGCCTGGTAAGGAGGCAGGACCATCAAGCCTCAGCAGCTTGACCCACTGGGAAGAGCTTGGGCTGGCTGAGGCCCCCTCCATCTGCACCTGAGGACCTGACAGCCAAGGCCTTCAGGAGCCAGGGCTGGGCTGGCCAAGTGCAAAGAGCTGCACAATGGAGAGAAGGCAGGGGGTTCAGCCTTCCACCTCTCAGAAACCTAGCACTTTTATGGAGACTGGGTGGCCTAGAATCCTGGCTCACTGGACTCAGTTTCCCTGGGCATTTCCTGTTCAGTCTTTTTCCCTTAAGAACAAGTGACAGTCTCTCCGTGACTTGTTTCTGTGGATACCAGAGGGGTGAGATGGTCAGTTGGTTTGGGGCTCTGGGTGGCATCCAGGCATCTGTCGGGGCTGGAGGTCAGAGATAGCCAGGTCACCCAGTCACTGGGTCCTCTCTGTGCTTACGTCCCAGCATCCCTCGTTTCCCACTCTTCTTTCCTCACCACCTCACATATCAATCCTCTCCCATTCTTTCATCCTAGACCTCCTTCCTTCTTCCATTTATTCATTTAGTAAATATATATGGATAGTTCCTCTCTGCCAAGCCATGTTCCAGGAGCTAGAAATAGGATATGAATAATATAATTTCCTGAGCTTGAGATCTCCAAGTCCAGCTAAGAGACAACATGAAAGGACAATGATGGTTATGCTGGGAGAAACCTTCATCAATGACATCAGTTACTACAATGATTAGGACTCAGCCCCCTGCTCTCTAGTGGCCTGGGCTATTGCAAATTAAGGCAGAGATTACTGAGCTAATGGAATCTTAGGAGACGTTTTTTTCCCCACCAAATCCCATATCCAAGTGATGGGAGAAAATGGAGGAAATTTTATCATGAGAGATAGTCTGTAGCTGCAACTCTAGCCCTTTGTCCTAGGAGGGGTCTGATCCTGTCTTATCTGGTGTCTATACCTCATAGGCCATGATTCTATAGTAATTCATGCCAAACCTCAAGAAGTTCAACTTAAGGAGCAGATGAGGGAAGTTTGCATTCTTTACCCCTCAGGGTAACTTACAGCCTGTTCACCTGAAGCAGGAGATGATAATGGTTAAGAGTTGTCTATGAAGCCAAACTGCCTTGGTTCAAGTCCCAGGTCCATCACACAAATCGTATAATTTGGTGTGAATCACTTACTTTCTCTGTGACTTAGTTTTCTTTTCTATCTGTAAAAATGGAGGTAATACTTATCTCAACGCGTTATTGTGAGGATGAGATAAAGTTTGTGTAGCAATGCCTGGCACACAGAAATTGTTCATTAAACATTAGCTATTATTAGTATATCTGAAAAGGAGGTTATAAACTCACCTCTTTATCCATACTTTATTGTAGATATTCCAAGTCAATTAGTGGGAATAAAGTTAACATCAGGGAGAGAAAGTTTTCCCAAGACATTAGACCTCAAACTTCATATCAGAATCCTCTAGGATCACTAGGGTTATAACTAGCCAGTAAGCACAAGGGGCTATGAGAAATAAAGCATATAATCAAGGTTTGGGAGTGGGAGATGGTGCACTGGGTCTAGGAAGTCTTCCTGGTGGGAAGCTGAGCTGAGTCCTAATATGGGAATAAAGGTTGGATGTGTAACAGAGTCGGTGTGGGCAGCAGGGATGCAGGGGGTGGTGTTCTTCCATGCTAGAGAACTAGACAAGGGTCTGCAGAGACATACATGAAACTGGGCATGCTTGTATGGAGACTATGCTTGTATGGAAAAGATAGGATAGGGGACAGAGCTGAGTGCTGAGGCTGAACAAGTCTGCAGTGGGCAGGTCATTTATGAAGGGCTCTGTGCGTCTGTCTAATGTGATCGGGAATTGGGAACCTTTAAATGGTTTAAATAGGAGAGAGACAGGACCACTGTTGTATTTTGACCAATCATTTGTAGTAGTCCATATAGAGAATGCAGTAAAGAAAAGAATCCAGAGGCAGGGAGACCAAGGACGGGCTTGTACAGGATTATGGGAGAGAAATGATGGGCTCCTGACCCAGGGCAAAGGAAGGGCTGGCTTTGAGGGATATGTAGGTGGTTCACTGGTCAGGTGAGGAGGTGAGGGCAGGGATAGTGAAGACTGAGGATGGCCTGACATCTCCTGTGAGTTTTTACCCACACAAAAGTTAACCTCTATATGAACATACAACAGTGTTTTTTAACCATTATACTGTTGAATGAAACTTGGGTAGTTCCCTACTTTGAGCTATTTTGACTAGTGTTTTAAACAGTTTTGTACATGTCTTTTCATAGAATATACGCAAGTGTATATAAGTGTGGGGGGATATAGTTAGGAGTAGAATGCTGAGTAATGTGGAATGCATATGTTCAAGTTTAAGAGATACCATCAAACCTTTTCCAGAGGAATTGTACAAATTTAGTCTCCCATCAGCAGTGTAAGAAAATTCTGGTTACTCTTGCCAACTCCTTGTATTTTTCATTTTAGCCATTCTGGTAGGTGTGTAGTGGTGTTACACTGTGGTCTTAACTTGCAGTTCCTGTATGACTAATGACGTCGAGTACATTTTCACTTGATTAATGACTATTTAGATAGCTCCTATTGTGAAGTGTCTTTTTAAATATTTTGTCCATTATTCTATTGGGCAGACTTTGTGTTTTTTGTTTTTGTTTATTTGTAAGAGTTCTTTATTCTGTAAACAAATCTTAAGCTCTTCATTTTAATATAATCTGTGTATATAATTACATGAAATTATATATATAAAATTCTATGTAATTATATATATGTGTAATTATCTTTATAAGTAATTATATAAAAATATATAATTTATCATATTTTTCTCTATGGTTAGTGCTTTTTGGTCCTGTTTAAGAAATCTCTGCCTATTGCAAAGTAACATAGATATTTGTCTGTGTTTGATTTTAAAATTTTTATTATTCTATCTTTACCATTTAAATTTACAATATATCTGGAATTAATTTAATTTCTGTTTACTGTGTGAGATAGGTTTCAACAATTTTTTTTCCTGTGTGAATATCCCCATGATCCAGCAGAATTTTTTGAAAAGACAATGCTTTCCCCATTTCATTATAGGATCAAATTTGTCATGAATCAGGTGACTATGTATTCAGAGGTCTGTTCTGGACTTTATTCGGTTCCATTGATCTATTTGTTTATTTTGTGCCAATTTCATACTTGCTTAATTATTACAGCTTTATAGTAAATCTGAATATTTGTTAAGTCCTCCAGCTTTGATTTTTTTCTTCAAGATTCTTCAGAATTTCCATGTAAATATTATGACTACCTTGTCAATTTTCTGTAGAAAAAACGGCTGGGGTTTAGACAGATTGCGTTGAATCTATAAATCAACTTTACATCTTTATAATGTTGAATTGTCTAACCCATGCATGAATGTGGCATATTCCTCCATTTACTTGGGTCTACCTTAATTTCTCTAAAGAATGTTTTTTTACACATATTTTTTTAGAGTTATTACTACATGTTTGGTTTTCAAAACTGCTCTTATAACTTATTTTCTAATTGCTGGTATAGACAAATATTGATATGTTGGATTTTTGTGTACTTATTAATTCCAGTTTGCCTTGGGTTCTTTTAAATTTTCTACCTACACAATCAGGTGTTCTGTAAATAATGACCGTTTTGTTTCTTCTTTCCCAATCCTTTGTTTTTTTTATTTCTTTCTCTTGACTTATTTCACTGGCTAGGACCACTAGTATAATAGTTAATAAGCATACTAAGAGTGAATATTTTTGTTTCACTTTCAATGTTGGGGAGTAAGTTATCAGTATTTCACCATGTAGTATGATATTTGCTGTAGGTTGCTTCTTTTATTGGGGATAGTATTTATCACATTAAGAAAGTTCCCTTCCATGCTATAAAACACAGGAAGCTCAGGTCAGTGCTCTGTGATGACCTAGATGGGTGGGATGGGGGGAGGTGGGAGGGAGGGCCCAGAGGGAGTGGTTATAGGTACAGATATAGCTGATTCACTTCATTGTACAGCAGAAACTAACACAACATCGTAAAGCAATTTTTAAAAAAAGTTCCCATCTATTTTTACTTTGTTAGGAGGTTTATTTCTAATCTTAATTGATTGTTGACTTTTACCAGATGCTTTTTCTATATCTATTAAGTTAAGCAGATAAATTTTCTCCTTTACTTCATTAATCAGATGATTACATTGTTGCATACCAAATGCTAAACCAACCTTGAATTCTTGTAATAAACCCAATTTGATTGTGATGTGTTATCCTTTTTAATATATTGCTAAATTAAATTGGCTAATATAATGTCAAGGAGTTCTGCAGCATTGCCCATGAGAGAGATTCGTTTATGAGTTTGCCTTCTTGCAATGTCTTTGTTACTTTTTGGTATTGAGTTTATGCTGGTCTCATTAAATGAGTTGGGAAATTTTCACTCTTTTTCTATGCTTTGAAAGAGTTTGTTATGGTTGGTATTGTTCCTCTCTTAAATGTTGGAAAAATTCACCAGTGAACTGTCTGGGCCTAAAGTTTTCTTTCTAGGAAAGTTTAAAATTATAGATTCTTTTTTTTGGGAAAGACAGTGGACTCTTCTTTTAGTTCTTCTTTGTCAGTTTTGTTAATTTGTGTTTTCATTTGCCCATTTTGTCTAATGGTCAAATTTATTGTTATAAAGTTGTTTATAATTTTTTAAATTAGCTTTTAAATCACTGTAGGACCTATGGTAATGTTCCCCTTTCATTTCTGATGTTGGTAATTTGTGTTTTATTTATTTTTCTTTATCAGCCTTGCTAAGGACTTAGATATTATTTCAAAGAATGAACTTTTGGCTCTGTTGATTTTTCTCTGTTGTTAGTTTGTTTACGATTTCATTGTTTTCTCCTCTTATCTTTATTATTTCCTTCCTTCAACTTCATTTTGGGTTTGATTTGTCGTTCCTTTTCTAGCTTCTTGAGATAAAAGTTTAGTTGATTAATTTTTAGCCTTTTAAAAATATTCAAATATATGCAATTATGGGCATACGGCTCCCCCTAAGCACTGACAATGATTTTTTATCATCATTTATTTTAATATATACTAATTTCCATTTTGATTTTTCTTTCTCCCATAAATTATTTAGAAGTATATGCTAATTTCAAAGGAGTAGGGTACTTACCCATGATATGTAATTTGAAATTGATTTCTAGCCAATTTCATGGTTTAGAGAGTATACTCTGAATGATTATCACCCTTTGGGTTTTTTTGAGTTTACATTTATGATGCAGCATAGAGTCAATTTCAACAAATGTTTCATGAAGTTACAATGTTCCTTTTGGTTAATATTTGCATGGTATATTTTCTTCCTACTGTGTCTATGACCTTACATTAAGGTGTATTTCTTTTCTCCCCCAGCTTTGTTGAAATATAACTGATGTAACATTGTTTAAGTTTTAGGTGAACAACAGGTTGATTTGATATATTTATATATTGCAGAATGAACAAGCTATGTTTCTTGTGAATAATATGTGGATTTTAAAAAAAAATTCAGTTTGAAAAGATGCTTTTGATGAAAATATTTAGTCCTTTTGCATTTAAAGTAATTACCTACATACTTAAGTTCCACTTATTTTTTATTGACCTGCCTATTTTATGTTTGGTTTTTTCCTCTCTCAAAAGAGCATTATTTTGTATTAATGAACATTTTTATTAGTTCATTTTCTCCTATTTTAGGTCATTGGCTATACATTATTTATTCTTTTATTGATTTTCCTAGATATTTTAACATAATCTTTGACTTATCGCAGTCTAACAGCAAGTGATTAGTTTTACCCCCTTTCCAATTATGCTAAATATTTAGAACACTATCTCTATATACCTCTTCCATTTCTTGTGCTATTCTTGCCATAATCTTTAGTCTTTCATCTGTTTTATTTTATTTTATTTTATTTAGTTTTTTTAACATCTTTATTGGAGTATAATTGCTTTACAATGGTGTGTTAGTTTCTGCTTTATAACAAAGTGAATCAGTTATACAGATACATATGTCCCCATATCTCTTCCCTCTTGCAACTCCCTTCCTCCCATCCTCCCTATCCCACCCCTCTAGGTGGTCACAAAGCACCGAGCAGATCTTCCTGTGCTATGCAGCTGCTTCCCACTAAATCCCACAAAATTTTATTGGTTTATATTCATTATTCATTTATAATTACCTTTTCCTTGAGGAGCTCTTCATTTCTTTTTGCATTTTTGTGTTTCTGTCACTTTCTTTCTGCTTGAAGAACTCTCTTTAAATAATCCCACTTTTCATTTATCTGAAAAAGTTTTTATTTCACATTAAAATTTTTTTCAAAAGCTCTTTTCGGAAATAATTTCAAAACCCTCAGAAAAGCAGAAAGAATACTACAAAAAAATCCTGTATATCCCATACTTAGATTTATTAAATTTTTAGCATTGTTGTCATTATAATTTCCAGAACTATTTGAGAATAATATGCAAACATCATGTTCCTTTACTTTTAATACTTCAGAGAATAGTTCTTAAGATGTAAGAGAATAAAGATATTCTCTTATATAGTAGTTATCAAATTTGGGAAATTTGATACTGATACACTTATCTAAAGTAATCTAATTCATATTTCAGTTTTATCAATTGTTAAATTAATGTTGTTCATAGCATTCCCCCCTTCCAGGATTACATCTTGCATTAGTTGTTATATTTTATTTAGTCCCCTTGCATCTATTATAGATTATTAGCCTTTCTTTGTCTTTCATGACAGATAGTTTTTGAAGATTAGAAGCTAGTTATTTTATAAAATGTTCTTCATCTTAGGTTTCTATGCTGTTTCCCCATGATTAGATTCAGGTTTTGCTTTTTGGCTGAAATAATATATAGGTGATACATATATTGTTAGGATTTCACATATGGAGACACATTGTGTCTATCTGCTCCTTATTGGTGATATTAATTATAATCACTCAGTTAAGATGCTGTCCAATTTCTCCACTGATAGTTACTACTTTTTATTTTTGTAATTAATAATTACTTTAACAATAGATAGCTTATAACTATGTAACATTCTGTTCCTTATCAAACTCACTCCCCATAGATTTAGCATCTGTATCATTTAGGATCCTGGAAGAAGACAGAACACACCAGTAATATGAAAAGGGAAAATTTAGTATGCAGAATTGTTAACTAGTAAAAGGTAGATAACTGCTAAAAGGGATAAGAGAGAACCAGAGGTAGCAATAAAAAAAAAAAAAAGCAGCTACTACCTCATGGCTGATGACGAGTACACATTGAAGGGACTAAGGATTTAAGAGATACTTCCCTCCCTCCTCCTGATCCTGACACCCCTAATTTCCCCACCCCAAAAAAGACTGAACCCAGACTTTTTCAAAGAGGGTATGACTGCCACAGGAATATACAGTGTGCTACTGGGGGTGGGGGTGGAGCCACAGGCCAGAGCTCCCATGGCAGTAGCCACTGGGTGGTGAGAGTGTGTGTGGCCTGAGTATGTGACTGTGGTTGGTCCCCACCAACCCACTGGCTCTCCCGCTGAGTAACAGAAGAAGGAAGATTGAAGCCCCAACATAAGTGCCTTCCTGCTGCCCTCATCACATTGTCCCTCTATCGACCTCTATTGTTAATGCCTCCCATTGCCAGCTGCCAAAGGAGAAATGTTTACAGGGTGGGGAGAGTCTTGGAGCACATCCAGACAAATATCTCTAAGGCAGAGGGGAAGGCCACCTCCACAAGTTTGGGGCTTGAGCAGATGTGGTATAAATCAATTGTTGTTAGACATTTGAGTGACCAGTTTTTCCACTGGGGGGTGGGGAGTAAGACTGGGGAGATAGCAAACGAGCATTCTACTTCTCTTTAGTGTTTTAAGACATCATATAAGACACTTTTATACATTGCCCCGACTTCTCATAAAAACCCTGAGAGATGAGTAGTATTAGTCACATTTTACAGATGAGAAGATTGAGGCTCAGAGAGTTAAGTCACTGGTTCAAGGCAGTAGGTGAGTCGTGGGTCCAGAATTAAAATCCCCGCCTGTCTGCCTCCAGTTCTTACTAGGCTATCATATTTTAGATGACATTGAAATGAATGTGATTCTCTTATAGGCCCACCATGCGGATGCTTCCAGGGCAGAACCAAAGCTGGGTTTCTGAATTTATCCTGCTTGGCTTCTCCAGTGACCCCACAACCAACAGGATCCTCTTCATTGCCTTCCTTCTCCTTTATCTGAGCTCAGTCCTTGGCAATGGGCTCATCGTCACCCTGATATGCCTGGACATGCATCTCCACACTCCCATGTACTTCTTCCTCTGTATCCTCTCCCTGCTGGATATGGGCTCTGTCACCACCACCATGCCCCAGATGTTGGCGCATCTTCTTGCTCAATCTCAGACCATCTCCTTTGCTGGCTGTTGGCTACAAATGTATATGTTTGGTGCTCTGGGCCTGACCGAGTCCATTTTCTTTGTAGTCATGGCTTATGACCGATATGTGGCCATCTGCTACCCACCGCGTTATGCTGTCATCCTTAGCTGGGGTCTGTGCACATGGCTGTCAGCTGGAACCTGGGCCTGTTGTTTCTTCTTCTCTGTGATCCATACATTTTTCACTATGAGGCTGCCATACTGTGGGCCCAACATGGTCAACCACTACTTCTGTGAGGGTCCCTAAGTACGAAGCTTGGCTTGCATGGATACCAACCTCATTGCAATGGTGGACCTGGTCATCAGTGTCTTCATGGTTGTTGCCCCACTCTCCCTCATTGTGGCTTCCTACATCCGTATTGCCCAGGCCATTCTCAAGATCAAGTCCATGCAGCCCCGCTGCAAGGCTTTCTCTATCTGTGCTTCCCACCTGACTGTGGTCACATTCTTCTATGCTCCAGCCACCTACATCTATATAAGGCCCAATTCAAGATATTCCCCTGAGCAAGACAAGCAGATCTCACTCTTTTATAATGTCTTCACTGTCCTGCTTAACCCTGTGGTCTACATTTTGAGGAACAAGGACATTAAGAGGGCTTTTCTCAAAGTGATGCAGAGCAGTAGATTAGCCTGGTGAACTGGAAGACAGGAGGGGCCTGGGGTGGAGGGGCCTGTGGTAGATTGTCCAATGTTGAGGGACAGCATATATAACATATGAAACAAATATGCATTTGAACCAACATAGAACTTGGTCAATGGAACAAATGTGGTACATGAAACCAAACATGGTTGTCTTGATCAACTTGCTACATTTTGGTTGAGAAACAACTCCATAATCTCAGTGGCTTACAACAGTAAAAGTTCATATATTTCTTATGTTCTATGTCAGTTGTAAGCTGTATCTGGCACATGAAAGTCTTATGAGAGAGAGAAAGCAACAATGGTTGAAATACATGATGACTCTTAAAGCTTCTGCTCAGAAGTAACACACAACTCTTTCCTCACGTCCTATTGACCAAACCAAGCCCTATGTTTAAGCCTGCTGGTAAAAGGGCAGGAAGTATTTCCTTTCCACAGAAAAGTAATGCAGATCACGTGGCAATGGGTATGGATGTATATTTCCTCTACAGTGAGAGCAGCAAATAATGGGGGTGATATTATAATCTACCACAGTGGCACTGGAACCAATAGAATACATGTAACCAACATGAAACATGGTAACTCTAAGTGACATGGTACAGGGACACAGTAGAAAGTCAAGGTGATGTAGGCAATCAAAATGGCACATGTAAACAATAAATATATGTAGCCAACATTGAAAATTAGGCCAATGGTATATGGAACCAATGTAAGCCACAGGTCTGATTTGGTGCATGGGCTGACATGGTATACTCTGCATTGTCTTGTGGAAGGCCACAGAACATGACCTTAAGTGACCTCGGTTCTAGTCCCAACCTTGCTAATTTGCTTTGTGACTTTAAGCAATTTACTTCCTTTCTCTGGATCTTACTTTATTCATCCATAGAATGAGCACCTCAAATTGAAAGGTCCCCAAGACCTCTGTGTCTCTAAAATTCTATGTCACAATAAGTGAAGTGCATAAAACTCAAATGCAGTAAACTTGTGAGCCTTCTGTAAATCCTACGATGAATTAGGAAACCATAGAAAAATTAAAGTTGTTGTATGTTTGCTGCACATTTGAGCAGCACATATAACAGTGCCTCTTATTCTCTCAAGGGAACTAAATGACATATGAGGCTCTCTAAGAGAGAGCATGGGCATCCAACTTTTTTTCAGGCCTCATTGATGGCCCAGATGTCTTGGGCATGAGTCAATTCAATTCCAGTATTTCGTGAGCATCCATTAATTCCCAACCAGTATCAGGCCCTGTGGAAACCAAGAGAGATATGTGGAGAGATTTACAGTCATGAAATTATAATAACACAACCCAAGAAGATGTCACAGTGACCTGTGGGGACTAATGGCCTCATAGGAGTGAGGTTCTCTCATTGGGTGTCAGATACAGAGGATCAGACTACACCTCACCCCACCACTGCATAGCTCAGCACTTTGTAAGCTCTCCAGAGCTTAAAATCAGGAGAGGGGTTGGAAAACCCCAACAAGATTGATATTATTTCTCCCACCAGTGGAAAGATAGGTTAAAATAGAAATTGAGTTTTGTTACTGAAAAATGAAACTCTCAGAAAACAGTGTTCTGTGATATGGAAAAATGGAGGAGGGAAATCTATTTACCAAGAGATGACAGGTAAGGTCTTGGTCAGGAATTAAGATTTAGCTGAGAGTGAGAAAAAGTCACCTATGCAAAGAGCCAAGAGAAGGGCATTTCTGGCCAGGTACAAAGGCTCAAATCAGGAAAGGACTTTGCATTGTCTGCAGAGCTGGAAGAAGGCTTATATGGTCACAGGAAAGGGAGCAGGAGAGGTAGAGATAACATTGAGAAGTAGGCCATGGACAGTCCTAAAGAGCCATATAAGAAGGGTTTACTGTATGCTAAATGCATTAGGAATGCTTAGATTCTTACTGGGGAAGTGATACAATTTTATGGGTGATAAGCTCCACTGTGGGTATGACTTGAGGTGACTGGAAAGGAGGTGGGAGAAAAGGTCATTGGGGATGAGAATGTGAGGGAACTCACAGGCCAGGAGTGAGAAAAAAGAACTTCCCTTCTGGAGAGCTGTAGGGGATGTGGTATCCCAGGGAAAATTCCAGGTTGAAGATATTGGGACAGGTGGTTGCTGATTATGGGGTTGAAGTTGAGAAGACAAAGGGAGAGAAAACTGGGGAAAGGGAGAAGTAGGGATTTGGGCAACTGGGGGCTGAGCAGAGGGGTTAATGAGAAATGGGAGTCTGGGAATAATGAATGACTAGAGAGTCATGAAATTCTGGTGGGATTGAGATTTTGTCTCTAGCACTTAGATGCAAATTTGGGTAGTGGTATAGTTCTAAAGCATTTACTCAGAGATGTAACAGGACTGGGCTAGGCAGGTGATTTGAGTGGGTGAGCACCACTGCACCAATGGTATGGCAAAGTTCCAGGGAGCAGTTCCAGAGGGTTTCAGGCAGAAAGTGAAGGGTCCCATGGACTATTGGAGTGCTCCCTCCATCTGGGGAGTGGGTAGGCAATATGAGGCTGGTGGAAGGGACTTGCATCTGTTAAGAGCTTCCTGCTTCTGGATTTGTGGGGAAGGGTGCTGCCTGGATAATGGGGAAGAGCTTCCTGCTTCCTGGCTGTTGGAGTTCCTTCCAGAGGGTGCAGAGTCTACCTGGTGGCTCTTCTACAAGAGTAAGGAACCAGGGTAGTGGAGAGGTGAGTCTTGTGGATAAAGTGTGATGAGGTGGCTAAAGTGTGATGAGAGAGAGTGCCTCTCTCCTAGGACAGATAGTAACAGAGTTTGTAATTCAGAATGATAATAGATTTTATCTTAAAGATAAGCAACCTCTATTTTTAAGAACCAGGGATGAGGAATGGGGTGGAGGAAAGAGGGAGACACAGTATTTTCAGAAGAATGGCTTGGGAGTACTGATGAGGGGGTTGGATTGAAAAGGAACATTTAGTGGGGGAGACCTAGGCATAATTTATGAAGGTACTAGATTTGGGTGGTGGCAGTGAGTGGGGATATGCTGAAAGATGTGATGAGGAAAGAAGCAAGAGCATGTGATGGCTTGGGTGTTTTGGTGGAAAAGGGAGAAATCAAGGAAGATACCAATGTTCTCAGCCAGATTTACCACTGTCTCTGCAGTTCACTGATGGGCACTGTTAATTGTTTACTGTCATCACTGATCCCTGGCACTGCTGAAAGGAAGTCACAGCACCTGTCCTCAAAGAATTTGCAGTCCACAAACCAACAGTTCTTAGGAAGTGTATAGGTACTTAGAGGTGAGGTTAAAAAATGTTGTTAAATTAATTTTCTGTTAATTGTGGTCTCTATAGGGTTGTCATTTCTTTTTTAACTTTTCCCCTGTGTTTCCTTGAACAAATCAAATGGCAGAGTGGGTAATAACTGCCTGTCAGGTGGGATACAGGTCAGCCATTTGGGGGAGGTATTTTGGTGCTAAACTGAAATGTCTGCCTCTCTAAATTCTTTGCCCTTTAGACCTATTTCTGCACTAATGATCTCAAAGTTTCTGTATGGAAAGATTGGTAAGCTACCACTTATTGGCTGTTGGTTCTTGTGCAAGTAACTTAAGTTTCCCAATGCCATTCTCTCTCTCTTTTTTTTTTCCAATTATGCTATAATTTATTTTTTTAAAACATCTTTATTGGCGTATTATTGCTTTACAATGGTGTGTTAGTTTGTGCTGTATAACAAAGTGAATCAGCTATACATATACATATGTCCTCATATCTCTTCCCTCTTGCATCTCCCTTCCTCCCACCTGCCTTATCCCACCCCTCTAGGTGGTAACAAAGCACCAAGCTGATCTCCATGTGCTATTTAGCTGCTTCCCACTAGCTATCCATTTTACATTTGGTAGTATATATAAGTCCACACCACTCTCTCTCTTCTTCCCAGCTTACACTTCCTCTCCCGTGGGCTCAAGTCCATTCTCTATGTCTGCATTTTATTCCTCTGTCCTGCTGCTAGGTTCTTCAGAACATTTTTTTTGAGATTCGATATATATGTGTTAGCATATGGTATTTGTTTTTCTCTTTCTGACTTACTTCACTCTGAATGACAGACTCTAGGTCCATCCACCTCACTACAAATAACTCAATTTCGTTTCATTTTATGGCTGAGTAATATTCCATTGTATGTATGTGCCATATCTTCTTTATCCATTCATCTGTTGATGGACACTTAGGTTGCTTCCATGTCCTGGCTATTGTAAATAAACCTGCAATGAGCATTGTGGTACATGACTTTTTGAATTATAGTTTTATCAGGGTATATGCCAGGTAGTGGGATTGCTGGGTCATATGGTAGTTGTAGTTTTAGTTTTTTAAGGAACCTCCATACTGTTCTCCATAGTGGCTGTATTGATTTACATCCCCACCAACAGTGCAAGAGGGTTCCCTTTCCTCCACACCCTCTCCAGCACTTATTATTTGTAGATTTTTTGATGGTGGCCATTCTAACTGGTGTAAGGTGATACCTCATTGTAGTTTTGATTTACATTTCTCTAGTGATTAGTGATGTTGAGCGTCCTTTCATGTGTTTGTTGGCAAACTGTATATCTTCTTTAAAGAAATGTATATTTAGGTCTTCTGCCCACTTTTGGATTGGGTTGTTTGTTTTTTCAATATTGAGTTGCATGAGCAGCTTATAAATTTTGGAGGTTAATCCTTAGTCATTTATCATCTTTAATTTCTTTTATCTGTGTCTTATAGTTTTCTGCATACAGGTCTTTTGTCTCTTTAGGTAGGTTTATTCCTAGGTATTTTATTCTTTTTGCTTTGATGGTAAATGGGAGTGTTTCCTAATTTCTCTTTCAGATTTTTCATCATTAGTGTATAGGAATGCAAGAGATTTCTGTGCATTAATTTTGTATCATGCTACTTTACCAAATTCATTGATTAATTCATCATTGAGAACAATGTTGGCTGTGGGTTTGTCATATATGGCTTTTATTATGTTGAGGTAAGTTCCCCCTATGCCTACTTTCTGGAGGGTTTTTATCATCAATGTGTGTTGAGTTTTGTTAAAAGATTTTTCTGCATCTATTGAGTTGATCATATGGTTTTTCTTCTTCAATTTGTCAATATGGTGTATCACACTGATTGATTTGCGTATCTTGAAGAATCCTTGCATTCCTGGGATAAACCCCACTTGATCATGGGGTTTATGATCCTTTTAATCTGATGTTGGATTCTGTTTGCTAGTATTTTGTTGAGGATTTTTGCATCTATGTTCATCAGTGATATTGGCCTGTAGTTTTCTTTCTTTGTGACATCTTTGTCTGGTTTTGGTATCAGGGTGATGGTGGCCTTGTAGAATGAGTTTGAGAGTGTTCCTCCCTCTGCTATATTTTGGAAGAGTTTGAGAAGGATAGGTGTTAGCTCTTCTCTAAATGTTTGATAGAATTCACCTATGAAGCCGTCTGGTCCTGGACTTTTGTTTGTTGGAAGATTTTTAATCACAGTCTCAATTTCAGTGCTTGTGATTGATGTGTTTATATTTTCTATTATTTCCTGGTTCAGATTTGGAAGGTTTTGTCTAAGAATTTGTCCATTTCTTCCAGGTTGTGCATTTTATTGTCATATAGTTGCTTGTAGTAATCTCTCATGATCTTTTGTATTTCTGCAGTGTCAGCTGTTACTTCACCTTTTTCATTTCTAATTCTATTGACTTGAGTCTTCTCCCTTTTTTCTTGATGAGTCTGGCTAATGGTTTATCAATTGTGTTTATCTTCTCAAAGAACCAGCTTTTAGTTTTATTGATCTTTGCTATTGTTTCCTTCATTTCTTTTTCATTTATTTCTGATTTGATCTTTATGATTTCTTTCCTTCTGCTAACTTTAGGGTTTTGTTATTCTTCTTTCTCTAATTGCTTTAGGTATAAGGTTAGGTTGTTTATTTGAGATGTTTCTTGTTTCTTGAGGTAGGATTGTATTGCTACATATTTCCCTCTTAGAACTGCTTTTTGCTACATCCCCTAGGATTTGGGTCATCATGTTTTCATTGTCACTTGTTTCTTGGTATTTTTTTATTTCTTCTTTGATTTCTTCAGTGGTCCCTTGGTTATTAAATAGTGTATTGTTTAGCCTCCATGTGTTTGTGTTTTTTACAGATGTTTTCCTGTAATTGATATTTAATCTCATAGCGTTGTGGTCAGAAAAGATACTTGATACGATTTCAATTTTCTTAAATTTACCAAGGCTTGATTTGTGACCCAAGATATGATCTGTCCTGGAGAATGTTCCATGAGCACATGAGAAGAAAGTGTGTTCTGTTGTTTTTGGAAGGAATGTCCTATAAACATCAATTAAGTCCATCTTCTTTAATGTATCATTTAAAGCTTGTGTTTCCTTCCTTATTTATTTTCATTTTGGGTGATCTGTCCATTGGTGAAAGTGGGATATTAAAGTCCCCTACTATGATTGTGTTACTGTCGATTTCCCCTTTTATGGCTGTTAGCATTTGTCTTATGTTTTGAGGTGCTCCTATGTTGGGTGCATAAATATTTACAGTTGTTATATTTTCTTCTTGGATTGATCCCTTGATCATTATGTAGTGTTCTTCTTTGTCTCTTGTAATAGTCTTTTTTAATGTCTATTTTGTCTGACATGAGAATTGCTACTCCAGCTTTCTTTTCATTTCCATTTGCATGGAATATCTTTTTTCCATCCCCTCGCTTTCAGTCTGTATGTGTCCCTAGGTCTGAAGTGTGTCTCTTATAGACAGCATATGTATGGGTCTTGTTTTTGTATCCATTCAAAACCATCTAATGTCTTTTGGTTGGAGCATTTAATCCATTTACATTTAAGGTAATTATTGATATGTATGTTCTTATTATCATTTTCTTAATTGTTTTGGGTTTGTTATTGTAGGTCTTTTCCTTTTCTTGTGTTTCCTGTGTAGAGAAGTTCCTTTAACATTTGTTGTAAAGCTGGTTTGTCGGTGCTGAATTTAACATTTGTTGTAAAGCTGGTTTGTCGGTGCTGAATTCTCTTAGCTTTTGCTTGTCTGTAAAGGTTTTAATTTCTCTGTTGAATCTGAATGAGATCCTTGTATGTTATTTGTTTTTTTCCCTTATTACTTTAATATTTTTTCTTTGTGCTTAATTTTTGATAGTTTGATTAATATGTGTCTTGGCATGTTTCTCCTTGGATTTATCCTGTATGGGAGTCTCTGCTTCCTGGACTTGATTGACTATTTCCTTTCCCATGTTAGGTAAGTTTTCAACTACGATCTCTTCAAATATTTTTAGAGTCCCTTTCTTTTTCTCTTCTTCTTCTGGGACCCCTATATTTCGAATGTTGGTGCGTTTAATGTTGTCCCAGAGGTCTCTAAGACTGTCCTCAATTTCTTTTTCATTTTTGTTTCTTTATTCTGCTCTGCAGTAGTTATTTCCACTATTTTATCTTCCAGGTCACTTATCCGTTCTTCTGCCTCAGTTATTCTGCTATTGATCCCTTCTAGAGAATTTTAAATTTTATTTACTGTGTTGTTCATCATTGTTTGTTTGCTCTTTAGTTCTTCTAGGTCCTTGTTAAACATTTCTTGTATTTTTGCCATTCTGTTTCCAAGATTTTGCATCATCTTTACTCTGAATTCTTTTTCAGGTAGTCTGCCTATTTCCTCTTCATTTGCTTGGTCTGGTGGGTTTTTACCTTGCTCCTTCATCTGCTGCGTATTTCTCTGTCTTCTATTTTTGCTTAACTTACTGTGTTTGGGGTCTCTTTTCCACAGGCTGCAGGTTCATAGCTACTATTGTTTTTGGTGTCTGCCCTGAGTGGCTGAGGTTGGTTCAGTGGGTTGTGCAGGTTTCCTGGTGTAGGGGACTAGTGTCTGTGTTCTGGTGTATGAGGCTGGATCTTGTCTTTCTGGTTTGCAGGACCACGTCCAAGGTGTGTTTTGGGGTGTCTGTAACCTTATTATGATTTTAGGCAGCCTCTCTTCTAATGGGTGGGTTTGTGTTCCCATCTTGCTAGTTGTTTGGCATAAGGTGTCCAGCACTATAACTTGTTTGTTGTTGAGTGCAGCTGGGTCTTAGCATTGAGATGGAGATCTCTGGGAGAGCTTTTGCTGTTTGATATTATGTGGAGCTGGAAGGTCTCTCGTGGCCCAATGTCTTGAATTCAGCTCTCCCACCTTAGAGGCACAGGCCTGACACCCAGACAGAGCACCAAGACACTGTCAGTCACACAGCTCAGAAGAAAATGGAGAAAAAAAGAAAGAAAGAAAAATAAAATAAATGATTAAAATAAAAAATTATTATTAAAAATAAAAAAACAAAAAGTATTTAAAAAAAGAAAGAAAGAAGAGAGCAATCAAACCAAAAAACAAATCCAGCAGTGATAACAAGCACTAAAAAGTATACTAAAATAATAAATAAATAAAAAATAACAGACAGAACCCTAGGACAAATGGTAAAAGCAAAGCTCTACAGACAAAATCACACAAAGAAGCATACACATACACACAATAAGAGAAAAAGATATATATCTATATTAAAAAAAAAGAGGAAGAGAGCAACCAAATCAATAAACAAATCTACTAATGATAATAAACTCTAAATACTAAACTAAGATAAATATAAAACTGGAACAAATTAGATGCAGAAAGCAAACCCCAAGTCTACAGTTGTTCCCAAAGTTCACTGCCTCAATTTTGGGATGATTCATTGTATATTCAGGTATTCCACAGACACAGGGTACATCAAGTTGACTGTGGAGATTTAATCCACTGATCCTGAGGCTGCTGGGAGAAATTTCCCTTTCTCTTCTTTGTTCGCACAGCTCCTGGGGTTCAGCTTTTGATGTGGCCCCGCCTCTGCATGTAGGTCGCCTGAGGGTGTCTGTTTTTCACTCAGACAGGATATGGTTAAAGTAGCAGCTGTCTTGGGGGCTCTGGCTCACTCAGGCACGGGGCAGGGAGGGGTATGGAAGGTGGGGTGAGCCTGTGGTGGTAGAGGCCAGTGTGAAGTTTCACCAACCTGAGGTGCACCGTGTGTTCTCCTGGGGAAGTTGTCCCTGGATCACGGGACCGTGGCAGTGGTAGGCTGCACAGGCTCCTGGGAGGGGAGGTGTGGATAGTGACCTGTGCTTGTGCACAGGCTTCTTGGTGGCTGCAGCAGCAGCCTTAGCATTGCATGCCTATATCTCTGTTGTCTGTGCTGATAGCTGCAGCTAGCGTCCGTCTCTGGAGCTCGTTTAGGTGGTGCTCTGAATCCCCTCTCCTCGTGCACCCCAAAACAATGGTCTCTTGCCTCTTAGGCAGGTCCAGACTCTTTC
>NW_020173200.1:1837130-1857981 GCF_003031525.2 Neophocaena asiaeorientalis asiaeorientalis | reverse complement strand
CAGACTCTTTCCCGGCCTCCCTCCCGGCTAGCTGTGGCACAGTAGCCCCCTTCAGGCTGTGTTCACGCAGCCAACCCCAGTCCTCTCCCTGGGATCTAAACTTCGAAGCTGGAGCCTCAGCTCCCAGCCCCCACCCACCCGAGCTGGTGAGTCGACAAGCCTCTCAGGCTGGTGAGTGCTGGTCGGCACCGATCCTCTGTGCGGGAATCTCTCCGCTTTGCCCTCTGCACCCCTGTTGCCACACTCTCTTCCATAGCTCTGAAGCTTCCTTCCTGCCATATCCCATCTCCACCAGTGAAGGGACTTCCTAGTGTGTGGAAACTTTTCCTCCTTCACAGCTCTCTCCCAGAGGTGCAGGTCCTGTCCCTATTCTTTTGTCTCTGTTTTTTCTTTTTTCTTTTGCCCTACCCAGGTATGTGGGGGAGTTTCCTGTCTTTTGGGAAGTCTGAGGTCTTTTGCCAGCGTTCAGTAGGTGTTCTGTAGGAGTTGTTCCACATGTAGTTGTATTTCTGATGTATTTGTGTGGAGGAAGCTGATTTCCACATCTTATTCCTCTGCCATCTTGAAGGTCTCTCTGCCGCTTTCCCTTTAGAGAGTGAATGTTATTGTAAACCATTGAAACAGAAGAAAGATTGAAAAATCACAAGAGATTAGTTTGCTGAGCCCTATGCAAAGAAAATTGGAAACTTAGACAAAACAGATAATTTCTTAGGGAAATACAGATTAACAAAATTAAAGTTTTTAAAGATAGAAAGTGTGAACAGACTAATTTCCATAGGAAAATGAGAAAACTAGAGAAAGCTATTAAGTAACTACCTCACAACAAGATTCAAAGTTTGGTGGTGAGAAAGTTAGGGTAGAGGGGAGACACTGATTTTTCTGCAGAAACTTTGCAGGCCTGAAAGGAGTGGCATGATATTCAAAGTCCTGAAAAGGAAAAACCTGCAATGTAAGAGACTCTATCCAGCAAGAGTGTCGTTTAGACTAGGAGAAAGAATTTCTCAGAAAATCAAAACTAAAGAATTCAGCAATATTAAATCTATCCTAAAATAAATACTGGAGGGTTGTCTCTAGATAAAAAATAGGCAAGAATCTGTAGGAAAGAGAAAATAACAGGAAAAGAAATATATGAAAGGATTGAAGTTCATGTAAATAAGCCATTACATACATTTTTAAAAATCAAAAAAATTATAAAAGCGATTATAACTATAATTAACAGTAAAAGGATAAGCATGAAGTTTTAGAATAAAACATCAAAATCGCAAAATGTGGAGGAGTGAAGTATGAACCCGTGTCCCCTGCATCAGCAGGCAGACTCTCAACCACTGCACCACCAGGGAAGCCTAATAATGTATATCTTTTAGAATGTGTTTGAAGTTGTAAGAGTGTCAGTTTAAAGTAAGCAGATATAGTTCTCAGTCAACATACTTGAACTCCATTGAAATCACAAATCAAGAACATACAACAGAGTATGATAGACTCAAGGATGTATTGTACAATGTCAGGAATATAGCCAATATTTTGTATTGACTGCAAATGGAAAGTAACCTTTAAAAATTGTATAAAATTTTTTTAAATTTTTGTTAAAAAATAAAATGGATTCACAAAATCCAAAAAGAAAGGACTCAAGCATACTACAAAAGAAAATCATCAAACCACAAAAAAGGAAAAAACAAAAAGAAAGAAATGAACAAAAAGAACTATAAATACAACAGGAAAACAAGGTTTTGAATGGCAATAAGTTCATATCAATAACTATCAATAATTACTTTAAAGATCAATGGATTGAATGCTCCAATCAAAAGACATAGAATGGCAGATTGGATTTAAAGAAGAAAACAAGAAAATACAATATGTTGCATACAAGAGACTCCCTTCAGGGTAAAAAATGCACACAGACTGAAAGAGAGGGGATGGAAAAAGACATTTCATGCTAATGGAAATGAGAAGAAAGCAGGGGTAGCAATATTCATATCAGACAAAATAGACTTTCAAACAAAGGTCATGAAGAAAGGCATTATATAGTGATAAAGGGATCAATAAAAGAAGAGGATATTACAACCATTAACATATATGCACCCAATATAGGAGAACCTAAATGTGTAAAAATAATGCTAACAGATAAAGGGAGAACTGGAAAAAAATAAAATAATAATAAAGAATTTATTACCCCACTGTCATCAATGGAGATCATCCAGACAGAAAATCAGTAAGGCAAAAGAGGTCTTAAATGACACAATAGACCAGTTTGACTTAATTGATATCTACAGGACACTACATCCAAAGAAAACAATACACATGCTTTTTAAGTGTGCACAGAATATTCTCCAGGATAAGCAACACAGTAGGGCACAAAACAGACTTCAAAAAACTTAAGAAGATACAAATTAATCCAAACATTTTTTTGAACCACAATGGTATGAAACTGGAAATCAACCACAGAAAGAAAAACAGGAAAAGAACAAACACATGGAGACTAAATAACATGCTATTAAAAAATGAATGGGTCAATGATGAAATCAAAGAAGAAATCAGAAAACAACTCAAGTGAAACAACAATGAAAGCAAAAGTGTACAAAATTGATGGGATGCAGCAAAAGCAGTTTTTAGAGGAAAGTTCATAGTGACACAGCCTTCCTCAAGAAACAAAAAAAAATATCAAACAAACAATCTAACCTAAAGGAATTAGAAAAAGAGAGTAAACAAAACCCAAAGTCAGCAGAAGGAAGGAAATAATAAAGATCAGAGAGGAAATAAATACAATAGAAAGAAAAAACAACAGAAAAGATCAACAAAACCAAGAGCTGGTTTTTTGAAAATATAAACAAAATCAATAAACCTCTAGCCAGGCTCACCAAGAAGAACAGCCAGAGGACCCAAATAAACAAGATAAAAAAAGAAAGAGGAGAAATAAAAACTGATAGTGCAGAAATACAAAAAATCATCAGAGAATACAATGAACAGTTACATGCCCAAAAATTGGGCAACCTAGAAGAAATGGACAAGTTTCTAGAAACATACAGCCTACCAAAACTGAGTCAAGAAGAATAGAAAATTTGAACAGACTGACCCTTAGAAGTGATATAGAACCTTTAATTTAAAAAACTCCTTGCAAACAAAGTTGTGGGACTGAATGGCTTCACAGGGGAATTCTAGCAAAATACACCAAAGAACTTATACCTATCCTTCTCAAACTATTCCAAAAAATTGAAGAGGTGGGAACACTCCCAAATTCATTCTATGAAGCCACCATCACCCTGATATCAAAACCAGTCAAAGATGTCACTGAAAAAGGAAATTGCAGGCCAATAGCTCTGATGAATATAGATGCAAATTTCTCAAAAAATTATTAGTAAACTGAATCTAACAACACATAAAAAGGATCATACACCACAACCAAGTTGGATTCATCCCAAATTCACAAGGATAGTTCAACATATGGAAACCAATCAATGTGACATACCACATCAACAAAAGAAACGACAAAAACCACATGATCATCTCAATAGATAAAGAAGAAGCGTTTGATAAAATTCAACACCCATTCATGATAAAAAAAAAAAACTCTTTCCAAAGTGGGTATAGAGGGAATATATCTCAACATAACAAAACCTATTTATGACAAACCCACAGCCAATATAATACTCAACTCTGAAAAGCTGAAAGCCTTCCCACAAAATTCTAGAACAAGACAAGGGTGCCCACTCTCACCACTTCTATTCAACATAGTATTGGAAGTCTAGCCAAAGCAATCAAGAAGAAGAAATGAAAGATATCCAAATTGGAAGGGAAGAGGTAAAACCATCACTTTTTGCAGATGACATGATACTTTGTACTGAGAACTCTAAAGTCTCCATGCAGAAACTACTAGAAAAAATAGATGAATTTAGCAAAGTGGCAGGATACAATATTAATATACAGAAATCTGATGCATTTCTTTACAAGAATAATGAAACATCAGAAAGAGAAAGTTTAAAAAGTCCCATTTAAAATCACATAAAATAATACCTAGAAATAAACTTGACCAAGGAGGTGAAAGATCTATATGCTAAAAACTATAAAACATTGATAAAGGAAACTGAAGATGATTCAAAGAAATAGCAAAAAATCCCATGCTCTTGGATTGGAAGAGCTAATATTGTTAAAATGGCCATACTACCCAAAACAATCTACAGAGTTAATGCAATACATATCAAAAACACATGTCATTTTCCACAGAACTAGAATAAATAATTGTAAAATTCCTATAGAACCACAAAAGACCCAGAATTGCCAAAGCAATCTTAAGAAAAAAGAACAAAGCTGTAGGTATCACTTTCCCAGATTCTGAATATGCTACAAAGCCACAGTAATCAAAACAACATGGTATTGGCACAAAAACAGACATACAGATCAATGGAATAGAATAGAGAGCCCAGAAATAGACTCACATACCTATGGTCAATTAACCTATGACAAAGGAGGCAAGAATATACAATGGAGAAAGGAGAGTCTCTTCAATAAGTGGTGTTGAGAAAGCTGGACAGCTACTTGTAAAAGAATGAAATTAGAGCATTACCTCAAACCATATACAAAAAATAAACTCAGAATGGTTTAAACACCTAAATATAATACATGACATCATAAAATTCCTTAATAGAACATAGACAAAATATTCTCTGACATAAATTGTAACAATATTTTCTTAGATGAGTCTCCCAGGAAAAGAAATAAAAGCAAAAATATACAAACGGGACATAATGAAACTTAAAAGCTTTTGCATTGCAAAGGAAACCATAAACAAATGAAAAGACAACCTATGGAATGGGAGATAATATTTGCAAATGATGTGACCAATAAGGGGTGAAAATATACAAACAGCTCATACAACTCAACATCAAAAAAACAAACAACCCAGTTGAAAAATGGACAGAAGACCCAAATAGACATTTCTCTAAAGAAGACATACAAATGGCCAATAGGCACATGAAAAGATGCTCATTATTGCTAATTATTAGAGAAATGCAAATCAAAACCACAATGAGCTATCACGTCACACAACCATTAAAAAAAATCTGCAAATAATAAATGCTGGGCAGGGTGTGGAGAAAAGGGAACACTTCTATACTGTTGATGGGAATGTAAATTGGTGGAACCAATATGGAAAACATTATGGAGTTTCCTTAAAAAAACTAAAAGTAGATCTACCGTATAATCCAGCAGTCCCACTCTGTGTATATATTCAGAAAAAAATGAAAGCTTTAATTTGAAAAGATACACACACTCCAATGTTCATAGAAGCACTATTTACAATAGCCAAGACATGGAAACAACCCAAATGTAAATCAACAGATAATTGGCTTAAGAAGATGTGGTATATATATACAATCGAATACTAGCCATAAAAAAGAATGAAATATTGTCATTTTCAGCAACATGGATGGACCTAGATAACATTATACTTACTGAAGTAAGTCAGACAAAGACAAATATTTTAAAAAAGAATGCACAGAAAATTCATAAATCTCTGTCACATTGTACCAAACTAACCACAGGAATCCTGGGAAATGTCCAGGAAAAGGAAACTATGGGATGAACACATAGCATTGTCTCTGCACCTCCATACTTCTGTCCTGAGGAGGTAACAGGGGGATGCCTTGGGCCAGGGTTATTGCCCAGTCCACTGGATGCTGCCACCTACTCAGTTCTAGATTGATTGTTTTAATGTGGAAAAGTGAGCCCATTGTTGCCCAACCACCTGATTTTTCAAGAAAAGGCAGAAGAAAGAGAGAGGAGAGAGAGAAAATACACTGGCCAAATTAAATTGAATTCATAGATTGACCACCAGGTACAATGCCTGCTCCAGTCCCACTCCTTCTTAAATAAATAGGGAAGCTAAAGCCCAAAGGGAAAAGGAATTGTCAGAGCAAACACAGGCAGACCCGGAGTTACAGCCCAAACCCTTGACTGGGCTGTTTGCTCTGAAAGAGTTACAGCAAGTCCACACTCTCTCTCCCACCTTTGTCTCTGGGTTTAGCCCTCTTACTAGAAGAACCTTCCTTGTGAAGGGCTGCTGTGGAAAACATGGCCCAGTAGGACTGTGGTGCAGACATTGTGAGCAGTGAGCCTCAGGGACATTTCTCAGGGCCAGGCCCCCACCTGTGCCTTCCTCACTTTTCATGTGTTTATGGGCAATTTTCCTATCTTGTTTGGGAAGTGCCTGTTCCTAGGTTGCCTGTCAATGACTTGTAGGAGTTCTGTACTATTCTGAATAAGAACTTTTTCAAGAGTTTGTCTGTGTTGCAAATATCTTAAGGCCTTGATATTAATGTCCTTTGACTATTTTGACCCCAGGGGAAACAAATCTTGGGAAACAGTGGGGGTGGGGTGTGCGGTGGGAGAGGCACAGAGCTCCAACCCATAATCCTTCCAACAGTCACCCTCACTGGCCCCCACATCCCCCAAGGTTTCTGAGGGAATCTGGTGGTCTTGGGCAATCTGGTTGTGAGGCAGAGACACCTGAGGTGTTCTGATTTCGAGTCCTGTCTGTCCCTCAGAAAAAAGGTGGATCACAGAACTTGGAGGAGCTGGGTTGGTTCCATTTATCTTATGCTGCCAAACCTCAAGATGGTGTGGAATCTTGATTCCACAGGCCCACTGCCACTCACATTGCCTCACACATGATTTAGGCCTGGCCTTTCTGCCCCTACCTCCTCCATTAGCTTCTGGCTCTGGGCCTGAGGTGACACCTATTGGAGGAGGGGAAGGACCTCTTTCCCACCCTGCCCATTCCTGGGGTTCCATCTTCCAAGGCCCATCCCAGTCTGTTTCCCTGGGAGACACCAAGCAAGGAGTTTGGGACTTGCAGAGAGTCTGGCAGGCTGGTCCAGGAGTGCTCCTGACCATACACACAGAGGGTCTGCTACACTCTGACTACACTTACAGTTGCTAACCTTGGGTAAGGGTAGATGGGTTGGTGGTGAGATTGCCCTGGGAGGGGCCCAGAGAAGCATCTTGGTAGATAGGACCTTCAAAATACATGAAGCAAAAACTGAGGGATCTCCAAAGAGAAACAGACAAATCTACAACTGTAGTCAGAGATATCAGTAGTCCTCTCTTTCTAATCCATAGAACAAATAGAAAATCCAGAAGGCTATAGCAGACTTCAACAACACTGTCAAACAATGGTTACCAAACTTAACTTGTGTCCACTTGCCCACCATGCAGAAAAGCCAATTTACTGACATGGGTTTGTATTGAAGGAAAGTACAGCATTCATTGCAGGCACCAAGCAAGGAGAAAGGACAGCTCATGCTCAAAAGACCCAAACTCCCCAATGGCTTTCAGGGAAGGGTTTTTAAAGGAAAAATTGGGGGGGGCGAGGGCTGCAGGGTGCATGACTTTCTTCTGATTGCCTGGTGGTGATGTAACAGGGTGATGTTTCAGGAATCTTAATCATCAGCCTTCTGGTTCCAACTAGTCTAGGGTCTAAGTGCTTGTGGTCAGCATGTAATCACCATCCAACACCTTGGCAAGAATCTTAGTTTCTGCAGAACAACTCAAAGATTGTACATCCCTTGAGGAGAAACTAGGACTCTGTTTTATCTCTTGCTATTGTTTAAGCTATCATTACTTTTCTTGCTTAACCACTTTTCCTTTGTTTTTTTTAATTCCCTCACTTCTCTAATTAGTATCTGCTCATGCTTGCTCTTTGGAACTCAGGTAAGGCCTAGGAGACTAAAGCCTTTTTCTACAAACAAGAAACAGGGGACACAGAGAGCCTTTTTACCTGGGAGGGCCCTGCAGGGTTCTGCTCAGTTTCAATCCCTCCTTTTCTTTGATATCCCTCAGTTCTGAGGGGAAAAGGGTGGTCCAAGAAAGGGAATAAAGTTTTGGATACTCTGTTTTAGGGGGACCTGGTTTTGCAGAATGACTTAATTGACATTTATAGAACATTCATCCCACAACAGCAGAAAAAAATATTTCTTTCAAGTACATAGGGAGCATTTGACCAATAAAGTCTATATTTCAGGCTATGAAACAAATCTCCATAAATTGAAAAGTATTTAAATCGCACAGAGTATATGACCATGATGAAATTAAAGTAGTGAAACCGAGGAGGACCCTGTGGGGTTCCTGGGCACAAGGGCCTTTCTGTGTCCCCCATTTCTTGATTATAGGAAATAGGCTTCATTCAACCTCCATGACCTTCCCTGAGTTCCAACCGGCAGGTTCAAACAATTGCTAATTAAGTAAGGGAGGGAATGAGGAGACAAGGAAGGAACAGTCAAGAAACAATAGTGCAAAAAAGAAACAATAGTGCAGGCTTGGGGCAGGATCCTGGTTCCTCCTCAAGGGATACACATAACAACATCTTTGAGCTGTTTTGCAGAGACTGAAACCCCCACCAGGTGGGAGAAGTTAACTATATGCTGCCCACTAGCACATAGACCCCAGATCAGTTGGAGCCAGAAGGTTAATGATACTGACTCCCACTTACCTCACCATCAACCAGTCAGAAGAATGTCCACGAGCTGATCATGCCCTCTGTGAAGCGTCAGGATAAAAGTCCTCACTACTCCCTCCAGATTGGGACACACAGTTATGAGGGGGCCACTGTGACCCCCTTTGCCTAGCTAAACAATAAAGCTGTTATTTTCTACTTTACCAAAAACTCTGTCTCTGAGATTTAATTCGGTCTCAGGGTACAGATGCCAGACTTGGTTCAGTAGGAATCAATAACAAAGATTTCTAGAAAATCTACAAATATTTGGAAACTAAACAACACACTTCTACAAAACCCATGGTCCAAAGAAGAAATCAATTTGGAAAATTAGAAGGTGTTTTGAACTGAATGAAAATAAAAACACAACGTATCAAAATTTGTGACATGCTGCTTAAGTAGTACTTAGAGGAAATTTGTAGCACTAAATGCCTATATTAGAAAAGAAGAAAAGTCTAAAATCAATTGCCTCAGGTTCCATCTTAAGAAACTAGGGAAAGAAAAACAGACTAAACTCAACATAGAAACATCTTCTGCTTAGAAGAAATGAAATAATAATTAGTGTGAAAATCAATGAAGTAGGAGGTAGTAAAACCAAGAAAATCAGTGAATGATTCATAGAGAATCAACACTCACTCAAGAAGAAATAGATAACTTGAATGACCCTTTATTTATTAAATAAATTGAACTTTTAGTTTAAAACATCTCACAAAGAAAACTCCAGCCCATATAGTTTCACGGGTGAATTCTACCAAATATTTAAGGAGGACATAACACCAATGCTGCACAAACTCTTCCAGAATATTGGAGAGAGTACTTCCCAAATCATTCTATGATGTCAGCATTACCCTGCTATCAAAACCAGACAAAGACATTATAAGAAAAGAAAACTATAGATCAATGTCCCTCATGAGCATAGATGCAAAAACCCTAAACAAAATTTTAAACAAATCAAATCCAACAATATATGGTTCATTTATTTATTTATTTATTGTGGTACGCGGGCCTCTCACTGTCGTGGCCTCTCCCGTTGCAGAGCACAGGCTCCGGACGCGCAGGCTCAGCGGCCATGGCTCACGGGCCCAGCCGCTCCGCGGCATGTGGGATCTTCCCGGCATGTGGGATCTTCCCGAACCGGGGCACGAACCCGTGTCCCCTGCATCGGCAGGCAGACTCTCAACCACTGCGCCACCAGGGAAGCCCCCAACAATATATTAAAAGAGTAATACGTCATGACGATGTGAGATTTACTGTAGAGATGCGAAGTTGACTTGACATTAGAAAATTAATCACTGTAATTCACCATATTAACAAACCAAAAACCATATGATCATCTCAATAGATGAAGAAAATGTATTGACAACATCTAACATCCATGTCTCATAACAACTCTCGATAAATAGGAATCAAAAGGAGTCCCTAACCTGATAGAGAGCATCTATAAACACTACAACTAAAATTACACTTAACGGCAAAAGGCATAAATAATTTCTTGATTTAAGATCAAGAGCAAGACAAAGATGTCTCTTTTCAATGCTTCTATTCAATATTACACTGGATGCTTCATCAGTGAAATAAGGAAAGAAATAGAAGTAAAAAGCATCCATTGGAAAAAAGAACTAAAACGGTCTTTGTTCTCTGATGACATGATTGCTTATGTAGAAAATTAGAATCTACTTAGTATTTTGGAATTTATGGGCTTTTGTAAGATTTTATGGAGAAAATCTTTAAGGTACTATTAGTAGGAGCAGTAGGAGTGGATACTGGCCGGAAAAAATCAGATGTCCAACATACTCTGTAACACCAATTTTAGCACTCACTCCTAAGGAATTAGTTCAAGAATGGAGAATTCTACATGTTTAAAGATATTCATTTCGGTATTGTTTATAAAAGAAAGTTTTAGGGAATTCCCAGGCAGTCCAGTGGTTAAGACTTGGTGCTTTCACTGCTGTGGGCCCGGGTTTGATCCCTAGTCGGGGAAGTAAGATCCCACAAGCCACATGGCACAGCGGGAAAAAAAGTTTTTTCAAATGCACAAGTTTTGTGCATGTTGTTATGCTTTCAGTTAAGATAATAGATTGAATGTAGAACAACTGGAAACATATATATGATATAACAGGACGTGGGGAAAAAAAGTAGTCTACAAAATGACCAGTATACAGTTCACACAAAATTATGTACTTGATAAAACAGTGGAAGAAAACACACTAAAAAATGCCATTGGTTTTAGAAAAGTGAGATTATGGTTGACTCTCTTTTTGTATTCCCTATCTTCCAGTCTTTGAGGAACATAGTCATAACAGGATGTTGACTGGGACTTTTCCTGTTGTATCAAAATTTGGCTAAAGCTCCACTTTTTCAAAGAGCCTCAATGAGTTGCAAGGTATAAATCAATCCCTGTGATCATCAGCCCATCATCATGCACTGGTAGACTATATAAAAATACTTGAAATAGGAAAGATGGGTTCATTAAATAAGAGTGTTTGGTGTAGTCTTTCTCCTAGGGAACAGTGATATGATTCTTACTTTTTTCCCTTTTAGTGAGGGAGGGGAATGGGTGCTCCCTTGCCCCTCACAGGTCAAGTGAGGGAAGCTCCAAGAGAATTGTTCAGACTGGTTGCAGAGAGAGAGTTTTGCTGAGCTGTAGCAACTCTGGGCCTCCTCCCCACCCCTGCCCCAGGATGCAACTGGACAGGTGCACCATGAGAGACTGAGAGATTGATATGTCCACTGGGGCTTGAGGGGTGAATGAGACTTGTGCTTCCTTCCTACCTGGAGAATACTGAAGACAGGAAGCTGACTGGAGGGGACTTGGAAGGCAGGAAGAGGAGAGAAGGCAGCAGTGGGACTGCTTGCACTTCCCCATTTAGAGTTTCAAGGATGCATGGGTTTACCGTGGGCCAATTGGACGCTGCAGTGTACATCCTGCCTGTTTGTATAATGCTTTGAAACTTGATTTGGCTCCTTGGTCTCTACCCTTGTGGATATCATATTCTGAGAGAGAGGCAGATAGAATAAAAGAATTATACAAATAAATATAAACCCTAATTGTTAGAAGTACTAAAGTGGAAAGGTGCATGGTGCTACAAGGGCATGTAATATGTATATTTAGCATAGTTAGGTCTGGGAAGGTTTTCTTGTGGAAGTGATGTATGAGATCCTAAATTAGGAGTTAACTAGAGGAAATTGATGTTTGGAGGGAACAACATATGCCAAGTTCCTAAAGTCAGAAGGAGCATGGTATGTGCAAGGAACAGAAGGAAGCTTAGTTACACAGGAAGCAAGGGAGAGCACATGGAGACATGCAGGGTCAAACCATGGGCCTTGTAGGCCACGTTAGAACTCTGTTCTTTATCTTAAGAGCACTGGAAAGTTATTAAAGTATTTAAAACTGGGGATGATGTTCTAAAACTTGTATTTTGAAAAGATCATTCTAGCTGCAGTGTGGATAACAATTATCAGCTGAATATATGCTGTTATATATTAAATTAAAGAAGTCTTTCTTTCATTAATTTTCCCTGGATACAGTGGAATATTTTGATCTTCATAGTATTTCTTTTGAGATTCAGAAAGTTTTCTTAGAGTATACCTTTGGATAATGCTTCTGATCCATTTACTGTTGTCTTCTTTAGAAATTCTTTAATATTTGTAAGTTGAATCTATGAAACTGTAGGGGAACAAAATTTGACACCTCCAAATGCCTCTATGGCACATGGATTATTTCAAGCTGAAAACAATCAAAGCCCAAAAGACTCAGGAAGAAATTTAGAGCTTCCCCATAACTGCCTGAAGAAATTAGGCAGAGGGCCTATTACAGGAATAAAGCTATCACCAGAGACATCTGCAGTGAATATGGACTAGGTGTGGTAGGGGAAACTCTGAGACATCAGAGCTCACTCTGTGTCCCCTTGTCTCTGCATGGCCCAGTGAACATTTGTTCACCAAACATTTGCTTTTTCATCTCCCTGTGAATTGCCTTCCTCCCTTTTTAAGGCCCAAACCACTAGCCCCAGTACCCTCTTTTGTCCTGAGCTAAAGATGGTATTTAAGGTGAGGGTTTCAGGCATTTTGATGAGTTACACAATTTTCCTGGGTCCCTCCTATGTATACATGTTATTAAACTTTTGTGTGATTTTCTCCTGTTAATCTGTCTCATGTCGATTTAATTCTTAGACCAAAAGAAACTAGAAGAGTAGGAGAGAATTTCTGCCTCCCTGACACAACTCACCCTTTATTCTGCAATCATCGTAATTGTCTTTCTTTTCCCCTGCATTCTGGGAATATTTAAAATTTTATGCAAGATCAGTGGTCCCATTTAGTATCTTCAGTTCAGGTTTGTCTTTTGTCTTCTGTGTCAAATTATATTTTACTGTACTTAATGCATTCTTCTTATCTCAGTTTATTACTTCTCATCATGGCTTGCTTTGTTCTTTTGTACCTGGTTGAAATCACAGAACAGCTATTTAAAAATATTTTTCTTGTCTGTTTTTCAAATAAAGACTTTTTCTCTGAATTTTGAGGATACTGCTCTCTTCTCATGATTTGCAGATATACATTACAGTGATGGTGATGAAATGGTGAAGCTGAATGATGGTGTTTGAGAGACAATGGGGATGATGTAACACTGATGATGATGAAGATGGTGAGATGGTGAGTTAGTAATAATATTGAGAACGATAATGCAATAAGTAAAGAATGATGTTTTGGGGGTGATGGGTGAAAATGATGATGAGAATTCTAATGGGGTGATGAGGTTATAATGGTGATGTAACATGTGATGAAAATAACAGGGTGATGGTAGTGGTGAAAGTTAAGGTGCCTCGGGTATGTGCTTAGTAGCTAGGGTACACACTTGGGATAAACTTAGGTAAAAGTTAAAAGAAGTTTCTTGAGATGCCTCTGAGGGACACAATCATTTCTGCTTTTCCTGCTTAGCTGCTGCTGTTGGCCCAGGTGTATAATAAGCTGAAGTTCTTAATGATGTTTCTCCCATATTCTTAAGCACTGAATTTAACAAGCCTCCCAGGACTTGTCACTTCAGAGCAACTCAGCTGTGGCTTAATTGGACCACAGCCAGGAAGGAACACTTCTGGGGCAGAGGGACCCAGGAGTGGCTCCCAGTAACTGGGGAATAGACTACTTAGAGACTCATAGCAGGAGGGGGAAAGAGGAAGAGTGATCAAGACATTACTTCTAGCTTAATTGGGATTAGAAGAGTGTAGCTTTCTGTGTAACTGACAGAACATGCATCCTTCTGGGAAGTGTCAAGCTAATGCAGAGTTGTGGGGAATTCTCAAAGTCTGGGGCCTTTGATTTTGCTTGGGAAGCCACATCACAAATCTAAGGCAGGCCCCTAAATTCAGGTATCATATGCTTCCTGAGAAGTTTTCTCCACCTTGAGATAACCTTGCCATGCAAGTCAGTTACTGAAGATCAGAGCTATTAGGAGCCTTTAAAGGTGACAGTGATAGCCTGGTTACATCAGACACCACTGCAATGTTTTCATTGCTGTTATTTGTAATTTCTTTTAATTTGTCTCTAATTATACAAGTAAATATTAATACACTCATTGTAAACATTCAAACAATACAGGTGAGTAATAGTCCCCTTTGATCTTTACTAGTCCCCACATCAGAGGTTAAGTCTGTGTCCAGGTTTTAAAAAAATATGCTTTAACATTACATATACATGAACATATAGAAATATAATTTTGTTCTTTTTTTTAAGGTGGAGAGACATACTGATAACATAATAATGATATAAATGACACTATTTTTACTGCTAGGTCAAAAAGTATATATATACTTAATTTATTTCAGCTTTATTGAGGTTTAATTGACATGTAAAATTGTAAGATATTTAAAGTGTATATCATGGTGATTGGATGTACTTACACATTGTGAAGGGATTCCTCCATCTGTTACCTCACATATTTATCTATTTTGTGTGTGTGTGAAAACATTTAAGTTCTACTCGCTTAGCAAATTTCAGTTATATAATATACTGTGCTATCAACTATGGTCATCATGAAAAAAGAACTATAGTCATCATGATTTATATTAGATCCTCAGACTTTACTCATCCTATAGCTGAAAGTTTGTAGTACCCTTTCACCAACCTTTCCCTATTTTCCCCCGCCCCCAGCTTCTGAACAACTTTTCTGCTCTTGTTTCTATGAGTTTGATTTTTTTTAAATGAAACATACGTGTGATACTACGCAGTATTTGTCTTATTTCACTTAACATGATGCCCTCAAGGTCCATCTATATTGTTGCAAATGGCAAGGTTTCCTTTTTTCTCATGGCTGAATTATATATATAAATTATATAATTTATATATAATTATATATATATATATATGTATGTATGTATAGCACACCCTCTTTATGCATTCAAGTGTCAATGGATATTTATGTTGTTTCTATATCTTGGCTATTGTGAATAATGCTGCAGTGAATATGGCAGTACAGATATCTTTTGATATCCTGTTTTTAATTCCTTTGGATATATACACAGAAATGAGATTCCTGGATCATATGGTAGTTCTATTTTTAAATTTTTTGAGAACCTCGGTACTGTTCTCCATAGTGGCTGCACCAATTTACATTCCCACCAACAGTGCACTAGGGATCCCTTTTATCCACAGCCTTGTCAACACTTGTTATTGCTTGTGTTTGTTTGTTTGATATTTATTCGGCTGTGCCGGGTCTTAGTTGCAGCACGTGGGATCTTCATTGCCACGTGCGGGATCTTTGTTGTGGCATTTGGACTCTTAATTGTGGCATGTGAACTCTTAGTTGCAGTATGCACGTGGGATCTAGTTCCCTGACCAGGGATCAAACCCAGGTTCCCTGCATTGGGAGCACTGAGTCTTAACCACTGGACCACCAGGGAAGTCCCTATTGCTTGTCTTTTTGAAGAAAAACCATTCTAACAGGTGTGAGGTGATATCTCACTGTGGTTTTGATTTGTGTTTTCCTGATGAGTAGTAATGTTGAGTTCCTATATATGTACCTGTTGGCCGTTTGTATGTTTTCTTTAGAAAAATGTCTATTTGATTCCTCTGCCCATTTTTAAATCAGATTGTTTTTTTTTCTTTTTTTGCTATTGAGTTGTATGCGTCCTTTGTATATTTTGAATATTACCCCCTAATCAGATATGTGATTTGCAAATATTTTCTCCCATTCGTAAGTTACCTTTACATTTTGTTGATGGTTTCCTTTGTTGGAGAAGATTTTTGTTTTGATGTAGTCCCACTTTTTACTTTTGATATTTTTACTTGTGCTTTAGGTCATATCCAAAAAATCCTTGCCAAGACCCATGTCAAGGAGTTTTTTTTCTATATTTTCTTCTAGGATTTTTATGGTTTCAGGTCTTACGTTTAAGTCTTTAATCCATTTTGAGTTAATTTTTGTGGGTGATGTAAAATAGGAGTCTAATTTCATTCTTCTACAGGCACTTTTTATTAAAGAGATTGTCTTTTCTCCATTGAGTATTTTTGGCTCCCTTGTCAAGTATTAGATGACTGTATATGCATGAGTTTATTTCTGGGTTCTCAATGCCATTCCATTGGTCTATGAGTCTGCTTTTATGCCAGTAACATGCTGTTTTGATTACTATAGCTTTTTAATATAACTTAAAATCAGGAAGTGTGATGCTCCATTCTTTGTCCTCAGGATTGCTTTGGGTATTTGGATCTTTTGTGGTCCCATATAAATTTTAGGATTTTTTCCTACTTCTGTAAAAAATGCCATTGGAATCTTGATGGAGATTGCATTAAATCTATAGGTGTCTTTTGGTAGTATTGACATTTAAAGAATATTAATTTTTCCAGTCCATGAATTCAGGATATTTTTCATTTATTTGTGTCTTCTTCAACTTCTTTCATCAATGTCTTGTAGTTTTCAGAGTAGAGATCTTTCATCTCCTTCATTAAATTTACTCCTAAGTATTTTATTCTTTTTGATGCTGCTATAAATGGAATAATTTCTTTTCCAGAATATTAGCTGTTAGTGTAAAGAAATGCTACTGATCTTTGTATGTTAATTTTGTATCCTGCAGCTTTACTGAATTCCCTGATTTAGATCTGTTTTTTTAATGGAGCTTTTAGGATTTTCTATGTATAAAATTATGTCATCTACAAATATATACAGTTTTACTTCTTTCTTTTCAATTCCGATGTCTTTTATTTCTTATTTCTTGCCTGATTGCTCTGGCTAGGACTTCCAGTACTGTGTTCAATAGGAGTGGTAAGAGGGGCACCCTTGTCTTGCTTAACGATTACTGAAAAAATTTTTTGACCAACTTGATGGGTGGTGAATTGACACCTTGTTTAATCTGAATGTCACTCACTAATTATAATACTAATGAGATGGACAATTAAAACTGATTATTGACCATATTAATTTTCATTTTTTATGAATTACCTATCATATAATTGATCCACTTTTTCCATTGGTTTTGTTTTTAAATGTATATATTCTGAATATATATTCTTTTTATATTATGTATATTGTATACACTTTTATATATTATTCATGTATATCTCCTTTCTGTATCATATATGTTGCAAGTAGTTTCTCCCATTTTATCATTTTTCTTTTGAGTTTTTTGTTGTTGTTATCAAATCAATCAGTCTGTTTCCTTATGGCTGTGTGTACTGTTTGTATGTGATCTTATCTATACTTGGGAATGTAATCTACATCTTAAAACTATAAAAAATATTTTACATTTTTCATTTATTCTTTTAGCTCTTTAATTTATCAAGAATTTATTTTTGTTATAAGGTGAGATAGAGATCTAATATTTTTTCCAGATTGAGAGCCAGTTGTACTAATAATATTTATTGAATAGTATATTCTTTACCCAACTGACTTAAAATTCCATCATTACTATATTCTAATGCTCCAGGTAATTATGACTCTATTTTGAATTCTACTTTTATTGATCTATCAGTATGTTTTTCTATCTGGCAGGACAAGTTTTCTTTTATCTTTTTGTCTTTAGGCGATTTTTATGCATTTTTCTCTTCAAAATGAACTTTAGAATCAGCTAATCAAGTTTCCTAAATACATTTTTTGGGACTTGGATTGGGTTTTGAGTTAATAAATTGCAGAAGTGACATATTTACAATATTGAGGTTTCCCATTCATATATATTCTGTCTTTATTTATTAGTAAAATTTTATAGCATTCTTCATATAGATCCTAAATGTTTATTAATAAGCTGGTTTTTTTTAAAAATTATAATTTTGTAGCAATTACAAATGTTATTCTTTTTTCCATTATGTTGATAATAATTGGAAGGTGTTTTATCTTTGTTTTCTTTGTTCATTTTGTATGTAGTTTTATTTCTTAAATCTATTAATATAGGACATTGTCTTAATATATTTTCTAATTTGGAATCCTTTTTGCATTTAATGGGTAAACCCTAGTTGGTTATGATGTATTATTATTTTAATATACTGCTACATTTCACTTACTATTTTATTAAGGATATTTATATCTATTATTTGCAAGGGAAGGATTGGCATTTAACTTTCACATTTTGTACTATCTTTCTATCTTTGCCCAATTATAGTACCAGTCTTGTAACCTAGGAAGCAGCCACCTTTCCCTATACTCTGGGACAGTTTGTGTAACATGGGAAGAATCTAGTCTGTAAAAGGGTTAGTAAGATTCATTCACAAAACATCTGGGCCCCAAGACTTTTTAAAAAAGGATAGATACTTGACTAACATAATAACTTGTTTTCTTGGTCTACTCAGAGATTTTATTTCTTCTTTAGACAATCTGGTCAGTTAAATTGTTCTAAAAAACTACTCATTGAATCTATATTTTCAATTTACTGATATGAAATTTTATATAGTACTTTCTCAAAATTTAAAAAATACCCTTACTATCTATCTTTTGTAATATTTTTTCTTCCTATAAGTTGCCTACTGTTTATATATTTGTATATAGTCATCATTTCCAAAAAAGTGTTTATTAATAGTCTTTTTCTATTTTATTAATTTATACATTTAAAAATTATTTCACTTTGTCAGTATTCATTTAATTGATTTTGTTTTTCTTTTTCATTGAAATTACTATTAAACCCTTAGTAAGAATGACAAAGAGGGCTTCCCTGGTGGTGCAGTGGTTGGGAGTCCACCTGCCAATGCAGGGGACACAGGTTCGAGCCCTGGTCCTGGCTAATGATTTATCAAGTTTATTTATCTTCTCAAAGAACGAGCTTTTAGTTTTATTAATCTTTGCTATTGTTTCCTTTATTTCTTTTTCATTTATTTATGATCTGATTTATTTCCTTCTGCTAACTTTGGGGTTTTGTTATTGTTCTTCTTTCTCTAATTCCTTTAGGTGTAAGGTTAGGTTGTTTGAGATTTTTCTTGCATTTTGAGGTAGGATTGCATTGCTATAAACTTCCCTCTTAGAACTGCTTTTGTTGCATCCCATAAATTTTGGGTCATCGTGTTTTCATTGTCATTTGTTTCTGGGTATTCTTTGATTTCCTCTTTGATTTCTTGGTTATTTAGCAGTGTATTGTTTAGCTTCCATGTGTTGCATTTTCTACAGTTTTTTTTGGTAATTGATATCTAGCCTCATAGTGTTCTGGTTGGAAAAGACACTTGATACCATTTCAATATTCTTAAATTTACCAAGGCTTGATTTGTGACTCAAGAAGTTATCTATCCTGGAGAATGTTCCATGAGTACTTGAGAAGAAAGTGTATTCTGTTGTTTTTGGATGGAATGCCCTACAAATATCAATTAAGTCCACCTTGTCTAATGTGTCATTTAAAGCTTGTGTTTGCTATTTATTTTCATTTTGAGTGATCTGTCCATTGGTGAAAGTGGGGTGTTAAAGTCCCCTACTATGATTGTGTTACTGTCAATGTCCCACTTTATGGCTGTTAGCATTTGCCTTAGGTATTGAGGTGCTCCTATATTGGGGGCATAAATTTTTATAATGGTTATGTCTTCTTTTTGGATTGATCCCTTGATCATTATGTGGTGACCTTCTTTGTCTCTTGGAATAGTCTTTATTTTAAAGTCTATTTTGTGTGATATGAGAATTGCCACTCCAGCTTTCTTTTGATTTCCATTTGCATGGAATATCTTTTTCCATCCCTTCACGTTCAGTCTGTATGTGTCCCTAGGTCTGAAGTGGGTCTCTTGTAGACAGCATATATATGGGTCTTGTTCTTGTATCCATTCAGCCAGTCTATGTGTATGGTTGGAGCATTTAATCCATTTACTTCAGGTACTTATCGATATGTATGTTCCTATTACCATTTTCTTAATTGTTTTCAGTTTGTTTTTGTAGGTTTTTTCCTTCTCTTGTGTTTCCTGCCTAGAGAATTTCCTTTAGCATTTGTTGTAAAGCTGGTTTGGTGGTGCTGAATTCTCTTAACTTTTGCTTGTCTGTAAAGATTTTAATCTCTCCATCGAATCTGAATGAGATCCTTGCTGGCTAGAGTAATCTTGGTTGTAGGTTTTTCCCTTTCATCACTTTAATAAGTTCTGGCCACTGCCTTGTGGCTTGCAGAGTTTTTGTTGAAAGATCGGCTGTTAACCTTATGGGGATTCCCTTGTATGTTAGTTGTTGCTTTTCCCTTGCTGTTTTTAATATTTTTTCTTTGTATGTAATTTTTGATAGTTTGATTAATATATACCTTGGCATGTTTCTCCTTGCATTTACCCTGTATGGGACTCTCTGCACTTCCTGGACTTGATTGACTATTTCCTTTCCCATGTTAGGTATGTTTTCAACAATGATCTCTTCAAATATTTTCTCAGACCCTTGCTTTTTCTCTTCTTCCTCTGGGACCCCTATCATTTGAATGTTGGTGCATTTAATGTTGTCCCAGAGGTCTCTGAGACTATCCTCAATTCTTTTCATTCTTTTTTCTTTATTCTGCTCTATGGCAGTTATTTCCACTATTTTATCTTCCAGGACACTTATCCATTCTTCTGCCTCAGTTATTCTGCTATTGATCCCTTCTAGAGAATTTTTAATTTCATTTATTGTGCTGTTCATCATGGTTTGTTTGCTCTTTAGTTCTTCTAGGTCCTTGTTAAACGTTTCTTGTATTTTGTCCATTCTATTTCAAAGATTTTAGATCATCTTTAGTATCATTACTCTGAATTCTTTTTCAGGTAGACTGCCTATTTCCTCCTCATTTGTTTGGTCTGGTGGGTTTTTACCTTGTTACTTCATCTGCTATATATTTCTCTGTGGTCTCATTTTGCTTAACTTACTGTTTTGGGGGTGTCCTTTTTTCAGGCTGCATATTCGTAGTTCCTGTTGTTTTTGGTGCCTACCCACAGTAGGTGAGGGTGGTTCAATGGCTTGTGCAGTCTTCCTCGTGT